>NC_091952.1:114567979-114901992 GCF_031021105.1 Erythrolamprus reginae | reverse complement strand
TGGACAAAGGCCAGATATTTATCAAAAGAGACATATCAGTTTGTGGTATCAAAAGAAAATAAGAAAAATATAAAGGGGTCATGGTATACAGAAGACTGTCATCTGAATTGTTAAGGTCAGACTAGTTTTAATATCAGAAATCAGATGTCAATGGAATAATTTTTATTTATTTATTTATTTGAGTTGGAAGGGACTTTGTAGGTCATCTAGTCCAACCCCCTGCTCAAGCAGGAGTCCCCATATCATTTCAGACAAATGGTAGTCCACTTTCCCTCTGAAGATCTCAAGCATTGCAGTGCTCACAACCTCTGCAGGCAAGCTGTTCCACTGATTGATTGCTCTCACCATCAGAAAGTTCTTCCTTATTTCCAGGTTGAATCTCTCTTTGGAGAGTTTCCATTCATTATTCCTTGTCTGACTTTCTGGTGCTCTGGAAAATTGCCTGACCCCCTCCTCTCTGTGGTAGCTCCTCAAGTATTGGAACACTGCTATCATGTCTCCCCTGGTCCTTCTCTTTGCTAGACTAGCCATGCCCGGTTCCTGGAACCTCTCTTTGTATGTTTTAGTTTCCAGTCCCCTTATCATCCTGGTTGCTCTCTTCTGCACTTTCTCTAGAGTTTCAATGTATTTTTTGTAGTGTGGTGACCAAAACTGAATGCAGTACACTAGGTATGGTTTCCATAGGCTTTATAGAGTGGTATTAGTGCCTCCCTAGTCCTAGATTGTATCTCTATGTTAATGCAATTTAGGATTGGCTTTTTTGGTTGCCACTGCACATTGCTGACTCATATTTAGTTGGTTGTTCACCAAGACTCCAAGATCCTTCACGCAGTCACTGCTATTGAGTGTGGTTTCACTCAGTTTATATGTATGTCTTTGGTATTTCTTACCTAGGTTAGGATTTTACTTTTCTCTGCATTGAATTTCATTTCATTTATTTTTTGACCCAGTGTACAAGTCTGTCAAGATCCATCTGGATCCTGAACCTGTCCTCTGGACATTGGTATTGGCTATTCTCACCAGCTTGATGTCATCTGCAAATTTGGTTAGTTCCCCCTCTATTCCCTCATCTAGGTCATTAATGAAGATGCTAAAGAGTACCGGGCCTAGGGTGGAATCTTGTGGTACCCCGCCTCTTACTTATTTCCATGAGGACTTGGATCCATTGAGGACTACTCATTGGGTATGGTTGGTCAGCCAGTTGTTAATCCATCTGGTTTTGTAGCTGTATATCCCACTTTCTTTTAGCTTGCAGAGAAGTAGGTTGTCATGCTTTGCTGAAGTCCAAGTATGCGTTGTCCACTGCATTTTGCTGGTCTATTAATTTGGTCTCAGTGTTGAAAAATGAAAATAGATTGGTTTGGCATGAATTGTTCTTAACAAACTTGTGTTGGCTGTTGGTTATTACTTTGTTTGTTTCTAAGTGGTGACAGATCTGTTTCTTACAGTAATTATTATTATTTATTTGTATCTTCTGTTGGAAAACATCTTCAAAATTCCATCTACTTCTACAATGGGATCTAATGTCACTGAATACTGTAGAAAAGAAATTTAGCAGTTGTCTAAGGGAGGGAAAGAATGAAAGTACATTAATCAGAAATTCCAGAATTGGTTTCACCTGGAGCCTTCTGCTGGTTTCATTTTAGTAGACCGATAGCATGTACTTGCATAGTGTTTAGCCTTCATATATGAGAATTAAATATGTGGTAATATCATTAGAAAAAGTGCCTTTCCTCCAATATATCTGTGTGCATTGCTTCTTTGAAAAGGGAAAAAATAGAAATATAATCAATTCAAAGCCCAAAGTGGCATCCAGCCAGTTTAATGTATGAAGATCTATCAGATCCAGTTATAAGGCCCAAGGGCTAGATACCAGTAGACTGTGAGTTGCAGCCTCACCTTAGACACAAAGCCAACTGGGTGACTTTATGCCAGTCACTGTATCTCAGTGCCATATAATATAGTTGGCAAGGTAGATGGGCACTGGTTACAGTGATAATGGTGCACCATTGGAAGACTTGAAAGATTAGGTTAGGGAAAAACCATCACAGATAAAGGCTTTGTAATCAGTAAGTGAAGTGATTGAGGTCACCAATCAATCAATGGAATAGGTAACTAAAATATCACTTGAGGTCATCAGAATTCTTAACCAGAAGGGTTCTGTCCTAAGGTGCAATGAGGCATTTCAATCTATTTCTTTGATCATAAACTATGAAGCTACTAGGTTGCATAAAAGGTTTTGTAGCTGATCCTGAGCATAATTCCATCCATGTTACAAATACAGTTCATCCTGGACTTACAACTTTCAAGTCTTACAAGTCACTTTCACAATTAAAATAGCACTGAAAAAGTGACTTATGATGGGTTTTTTAGACAAAACCATTGCAGCATCCCTGTGACCACATGATCAAAATTTGGATGTTTCTCAACTTGCATATAGTTATGACAGTTGAGTGTTCTGTGAAAGTCACTGGGGAAGCCAGATTCACTTAACTGCATTTATTCACTTAATAGATGTGACCAGGAAGATCATAGAATAAAGCAAATTCCACTTAACTACTGCTTAGCAACACAAATTTTGGTCTTGGTTGTAGTCATAAGTTGAGTATTATTTGTATAGATGCCAGCGCACGGAAAACTTCTGCAAGGCAAAATGCACCCTCTTCCACTATGACCTTCTCCATTTAAAAAGCAACAATTGAATACCATCCTGACATTTTTGTTTTACAAAATAGATATGTCTTAGCAACCTTTGCAGATAAAAAAAATTAAAAAGTAAAAGTACAGCCTTAGGCTGCTGTCATCTTCATAAAGATAAATTGTGAACTACTGCAAGTACTGTCCATAATCCTCAAAAAGCTCACAGTGGCTACTGTTTTAATTCTCTAAAGATTACAACATATTTTCCAATGGGGATTTAGCAATATCTCAAGAGGAGAACTGAATACTTCACAGGTCCCCAGCTTATTAGCTCAGAAAGTATTTTTCTTTCACATATTCCCACAGGTGCTTCTCAACATATGATCATAGTTGAGCCAGGAATTACAGTTGTAAGTCATGTAGTTTGAGGGATCATGTAACCAGGTCCATTTTTTTTTGTGATGGTCAATAAACCAATCCATTTTTTTCCTGGAAATAGGAAGTAAATGGGCATTTTTGGCTAGAAATAGGAAATAAACCTCGGAAACCAGCAAAAACCTTACAAAACATAGTGGTGAAGGGGGGAATTGTGGCCAATGTAACTTCAAAAATGGGTTGTTCATAGCTTTTTGGGGGCAGGGGGTCCATAATAACTTTGAATGGTCATCAAGCACTTTATCCTAAGCCCATTATGAAGAGCTTTGGTGATGCAGTGGTTAGTACTGCAAGCTACTTCTGCTGATCACTCAGCCTTTCATCCTTCCAATGTCGGTAAAATGAGGACCCAGATTGTTGGGGGCAATATGCTTACTCTCTGTAAACTGCTTAGAGGGAGCTGTAAAGCGCTACGAAGCAGTGTAGAACTCTAAATGCTATTGTTGCTATTGCTATCCATAGAGCTGTTCCATATGCAATAGCTGTGTCATTCTGAAACCAACTGGTTTTTTTTACATGTCCACAATGTTTTCACCCATCTTTATATGTAGTAGAACTGACTAACCTTGAAAATTAATTAATTATGTTGTTATTGTTCCAGAGGAAATGCAGCAAGGGTAGATGTGAACTCATCCTTCAACACACAATCTGGATCCTTTGATTCACTACATAATCAGAGACTTTATGTTGCTTTCTAACATTCCCTAGATACTTTCAGAAAGTGGTTTTGTCCATTCATATGCAGCAGCAGGACTGGAGGTGGAGAAGATATTTTTTAAATTATTATTTTGACTACAAAAAAATATAGCAAGAGAAGAACAAGGAAGAAGTGTTTTTTAGCTTCTACTTCTAGTGCTTCTCTGTTGGCTAGCTTGAACGGCCACCACAAGAGGGAGAATATTTAAAGGGAACATAGCAAAAAAACAAAAACAAAGAAATGCCTCTGGAGAGAACCACTAGCCATGAAGAAGACACCATATAATCAGGTAAGACACATTAAGCCTTTTTAGTGGATAATCAGATAATTTTCCTGGCAATAAGAAATAATGAAGTACCCTTTTCTCAAATATAATCCACCCTCAAATATGTTCCAAGAAATATTTTGTTATTTGACATTGATGGTTTCTCAAAGAAAAAAAATCCTATGGAGGAGGAACTAATAAAGAAAAAGAACTTCCATTCCATTCCAAGCTGTAGACCTTGTGCTGGATTGAAGAGTTAATAACAAAGGAACCTCTTTAAATGCAAGTCTTGCCTTTGAATGCACTCTTGACCAAAAACAATTGGAAAGGGCATTGTTGGTGAATTAGTCTACGCTATGCATGAACATCAAAACTAGGGATCATCACCTTTTTAAAAATCTTTTTGAGGAATGCAGAATCCAATCTAAAAATTGCCTGATTCAATTCTCACTCTCTTGTTCTCTTTTCCTCACTGTCACTTGCTGAAAAGACTGACATGTAAAACATGATAGGTCTTAAAGAGGACAATGTAAAGGCAGTATTAACATGGTTAATGCTGCTTTACATAACTACATTTCATTTCAAGAAGCTCAAATTAAGATATTTATAGCTTCTCGGCTCCTGCTTTGTCTATGCAGTAATATCCCCCCAGTGACCAACTATTTGTGAGGCCACTGACAAAAGGACAAGCTCTCTGAAGGACAGGAACCCTTTTAAAATGAATTTGTATGTCCTTGTTTCTCAACATCTTTCATGAGGAAATAAAAAGGAATCACCGTCTCAAATGGGTAATAAAACAAAATGACCATATTTTTATTTATCTAAGATGGCTGTAAAAGGTAGCCAAGTGGATTAATTCCCATGGTAATGCAATAATTTAAATCTAAAGTGGATTATCAAGTAGAAGAAAACATCTGTAGCCAAGGGTTGAACTGAGGTCTTCTTCGTGCTCTCTGGGCTTTGATATTTGCTTGCAGATGTTTCATTATCTAATCAAGTAACATCATTAATGCTTGTAAGGATTTTTCTCCCTAGTGTGTAAATGGTGTGTAAATGTGGTTTATCTCTATATGTCTATTGATGGCTGATTTGTTCTGCAAATTCCAGGAATTCTTCAACATTTTTTAAAATTCGGCTTGTACAAAAATTCTCAGAGTTTCCCAATTGACACTATGGTTGAGTTTGTCCATGTGTTGTGAGTTTGAGTCATTTTCATTGTGTCTTCTTTGTGGATGTTCATGGTTGTACTTTGCTAGTTTGTCCTACATTGCAGCTCTTACCGTCCTTATAGTGTATGTTATAGAATAGATGATTCCTGATTTTTATTCTTTTTTTAATTTTTTTAAAAATTTTCACAAATTTTGCATCCATACATATACCATAATATCAAAACATTACATACTTATACATGTATTCAAAATACCATAAATACCGTAAATTTTCACCTTTGATATTTTTATCTCCCATCTGTTTTCCTTCTATATTTCATATTATTCCCCTTCCTTATCTCCAGGGCTGGGCTGCTGCCCAGACAGGAAGGAACACAGTGGAGTAGCGAAAATGGAGCTCCATCCCAGAGCACCCAATTTTCACTGAAATTCCTGCATAAGCCACCCCCACACTGTGGTAGTAAAAATGTTGGTAGCCCTTCACTGCTTATCTCCTTTTCTTCCATCTAACTTATTTCTCCCTCTCTCCCTCTTACCTACTTCCCTTCTGCCCCTTTCCACTTCCTTTCTACTTCCTCTTCCTCCCTCTTAGTGCTCCTCCTTCCCTGAGTGCTTTTCACCCTAATCGATTATGTGGTTAACAGATGAGCAATCCAAAACCCTGACTTCATTCCAACATCTGTACTATTCTTAAACTTACAGCTTCCCTTTATCCATATTTAAATATATAATGTTTTTATTATTGAGTTACTATATCTTTTAGTTTACTTAAGATCCTTTGGAGGTGGTTAGTTGATTTGTTTGCTACAGTGATCTTGTGTGATTGTAATAGCCTTTGGTTGTTTCTAAGACGTTTTTGTTGTATGGTAGTGTTATATTTTTTGATACAACTTTTTTCATATAACTTTATTAAAACAAATACCTGGCCACTCAAACTACTATAGTACAACCAATATAACTTAGAAAAAGAATAACATTTGAATAAAAAGAAATTTCTGAAAGTTTGACAATCAGTTCATTAGTACATAGATATGTATGTATTAACACATAGAGATAAACTACATTTACACATCATTCAAAAGAGACCTATTAACCAAACATTGGGCAACAAAATGCTTACAAGCATTGATGATATTACCTGGTTAGATTATGAAACATCTGCATGCAAATAGCACTTGCAAATGCCCAGATAAGTAGAGATTAACATCAGACAAATAATCAATGAGAAAGCAATACCTAACCAAGGAACTACCAAGGAGAAAACGACACACCTAAAGGGGACTGGGGGGCAAGCTATTGTATTAAATGAAACTGGGAGTAAATCTCACACTAACATTGAAGACTTGTCCCAGTTGGGTAATGAAAAATGTACAAGGAAATAACTAAGTTTAGAGACTACCATCTGACTTCCATTCTACAGAGGGTAGTTAAGATTTTGACAGTTGACTGAAGAGCAAGAGCCAAACAGGAGCTCATTATGGCTTCAAACTATTAGAATTCACTGCAGAATTTTTAAAGAAATATACAAAAGAATACCATTGAGCCGATTTTCAAAGCTTAAGTACTGGGATAGAAAGTGAAAATGCATGCGCAAGATAAATTTCCCTCACTTTCACTCCAAAGTTATTTTTCTCTTTTCTTCTTAAAACTGAAAAGCAAGCCAAGTAAAGTATATAAGCCACTTGAAATGAATCTGGCTTATACTTCCTGACTCAGCATAAACTAATCTGAATCACTGGCTCTTTTTAAAAAGGATATTAGTTGTACCACATTTAACTAGAATGTCACTAAAAGGTAAGCATCTTTAAATTCTCTGCATAGTGATGAAGACAAATAAAACATCTATAAGCAGTAGAGGAAATCTAAATACACATACTGTGTATAGCTTGATCTCAAACAAACTGCACTTGGGTATAATTCTGCACCATCATCAAATTTTTATTATAGTTCTAGACTAGCACAAACAATTCTGTAAGTTTCTAGTATTTGGCGAGAAGGGAAATATCACAGCACTATTTGGAAGACTAGTTAACAATAAAAGTTCTACATATAACTTTTAAATATTAGATGTCTCTATAAAATTACTAAAGTATCTTCTCTGTTCCTACAGAAATACATACATGATGTATATGAATTCTCTTGTAAGACAGTAGAGGATGGTTAATACATAAATAATATCTTCAGATGATTACAGAAATAAAAGAGTTATTTAATCCCACATTCTATTCCACAGAAATCACCAAGATCAGGGAAGTCAAACTCACATTGTCATGACAATGTTGCATGACGTATCGTTACTTTTTTCCCCTTTTCTAAACTGGGTGTGGGCGTGGCCAGTACCTGACACATCTGGTCCGTGGGCCTGAAGTTTGACATTTTATTAATTGGATTAATTGGGCATCCCTGACCAGAGGTGGAATTCAGCCAGTTTGGACTGGTTTGGGTGAACCGGTAATGGTGACCTGTGGATCTGGGTGGGTCCACCCCCCTCCACCCCACCCCCACCCCCACCCATCCCCACACCCCCACACCTAAATACCCACCCACCCACACCTCCACCCACACCCACACCCACCCACACCCACCCACTCGTCCGGGCACAATTCCATCCTATATGGCTGTGTTTTTGACCCTGCATGCATGTGTAGATGGCACATGTAAGTAAATTGCCATATTTTGTGATGCCTGATGCATGTGTGGATGGGCTTCATGAGACAGTGAAGCCAGGGTATATGTGTACATGCTCACATTTTGAGTGCTGGGCGAACTGCTTGTTACAGTATGTGAAGTTCACCTCTGTCCCTGACCTAAATGACAGAAAGAATCTCTCATATGCATAAAAATACAAGCTCAAAACCTCAAAATTATTGCAGAATCTTATATTATTGACCAGCAAAGGAAAAATGGTTCCCTGAATTATAAAGCACCACCAAGTATAAACAGTTAATTTATACTCTTTATATGTTTATTATAAATTATTATCTATTGCATGTATAAATATAAAATTGTCTAAGTAGGAGATACAAAAATAAACATGTACTGTACATCTAAAAACGCATGTAAACACTTTCTAGTAATACTATTTTAGCAACACTGTTTAGCATTCTGGAAAGAAGAAATGTTATGGATACAGCAGTAAGAGCTCATAGCAGGAAATAATTGTAAAAAAACCTAAAAGACACGGTTGAATAAACCTTTTTATATACCGAAAAACAGGATATGCTATATTTATATTTTTATTTATTTCTATTGCTCCTGCTTGGATTAAGATTTTCATTTAGTCCTGCGTATTATCTAAAATAGTGTACACAGATTTTCTTCCATCTGGATTCAAGCAAAAGTTCAATATAATAGAAGCAAAATAATCCCTAGATACTGAAGTCATCCTTGTGTGAAGTTCAAATGGTTACATAAATATAACATATGTAGGATGGAGATATAAATGCATTTTGGCTCTGTGAGTTTGATATCAACAAAACATGCATGTTATGCATAGCCAGCTTGACAGTTGTTGCATTTGTCATAATCTCATTTGGTTGAAACATGAGTTATCAACAAACACTGCTACTTTTCTGCAGCCAATGCAGTACTTTGAACATTGGCTTTGGTGAGCAACTTAATTGAATAGAAACCAGTGATAGAAAAGATGCGGTATTTTGTAAACTGAGCTGACATTTTGCACTAGGAGGGGAAGATACTTTCAATAAAGCAGGATCCGAACACTGGAAATCGATAGAAGAAAAATGTGAGTAGCATGAAAATTGTGCACTGCACAGAGGTCTATCTGATTTCTATTGAAAATGAAAGACAAATCATTACTCTAGGTATGAAACTGTCACAGGGCAGGTTGAACCATTGTGGTCAAACTAAGATGATATATTTTTTTGTGTTCATTTCATAAATGTTTGCCACTCTGGAGCAACAAAGCATATGATGAAATCTTTAGGCATTGCAATCTTATTACCCCTCACTCCAGAAAAAACACCAAGACATAAATCTGAAATATATAAAATTACCCTCTTTCATTGTTAAAACTGTATTCAACAGATTAATAAGCCAAGTATTTAACACAGAGTAGAAGACTGATTGATTGTGGCTTATCCAAATGTCTCAGATATTTCATCTATGCAATAAACTCTGAGTTTATTTTCCTCTGGGGTTGAGGCAAAACCTAGTGACCATCTAGAAATGTAGATGTCTTAGACTCAAGAAATGTCATACTTGTTATCAAAATTGCTCCTCAAAATCCTGAGTCATGCTCTTCTACAAAAATCTTTGCCATATGGTGATTTGCTACAAACCATATATGCTCAAGTGGTTAGCATTTAAGTCTCATTCTGTGTTCAAATTCATAGTGAATAGAATTTATCATTCTCTCCTCCCTTGGATTTCTAATTAAGTCAATGTAATTCACAATTTGTCAGAATTACACAAACAACTGATCTGCAAAGTGGCTTGCCACTGTCTACAGTTGAGTGAGAATGACTAACTCACAGTCACCCAGCTGGCTTTAATGCCCAAGGCAGGACTAGACTGCTGTTTTCTAGCCTGATGCCTTAAGCATTAGACCACACTGCCTGTCATGGAATACTGGTGTGTGGAAAATGGAAGGATTACTAGATCCTACGAGCAGGCAGAGCTGGCTCAGGCATTTATATTGCAAAATTTTGTCTTGGTTCTACTTTGCAGCAGCAGCAATAAATATCCTTATTACCAAAATGTTTATCTGGCCTTTCTGAAGAGAAGTCAAACTAATATTCTCCATCCTGCAGGGAGAAGAAATGGGTGAAGCCAAGTCAGAATGATGTAGGAACGTGTGAAAATAAAAATGATTTTAAATGAGTTTCACGTTTGCGGACCAGTCTTTTAGCCGCTATGCTAAATAAACACTCAGTAAAAGACATCTACTTTTTAATGGCAAAACTACAAAGGAAGAAATTAAGAAAATAAAGCCTGAATAAAAGCAACCAGGCTGTCTTTGTTAAGAAAACTTTTAAAGATATACAGGTAAAATGACTTTGCAGTTACATTCAGTTTTTCTTTAGGTAAAAAGTGTTCTCCTATGCTAATAACACTTCTGTGATGTGCCTGGCATTTGTAAACTATTTCTGGTCATCTTGCAATCTCTTCAAAGCGTCTCTTTGTCTGATATGTCAAAAATGGCTGAAGCAAAATCTGACAAAACTGGATGACATTCACTGCCTGATGAAAGTGAGAGCAGCGGTGGTGAGGAGAGGAAAGGAGAAAATCTCCAGAGGACATAAGTAGCACAGGCCAAGGGTTTTGGAATGATATGCCCACATATGTGCACCCAGAGAACAAATGGTTTTCTTCAGCTGCTAATTTGGAATGCCGTACATTTTTCTACCACTCCCAACCCCTCCAGGCGGCGCAGAAGTATACCATGGTCAATGGTATCGAAAGCCGCTGAGAGGTCAAGAAGCACCAGGACAGAGGATAGACCCCTGTCCTGGGCCCGCCAGAGATCAGATTCTTCAGCAGGTTCTTGGAAGAATGGGCAGCAATGAAGCTACCTTCTACAATATATATATATATATATATATTGTGGAAGGTAGCTTCATTGCTCCCCATTCTTCCAAGAACCTGCTGAAGAATCTGATTTTCCATTTCTATTAGCAGTAGAAAACTAATTGTTGTAAAAAATATTACTATAAGAAGTCTCATCAACCTTTTTTTCCCAGCAATCCTACTCAAAATTTATAAAGCATTTATAGCATGTCTATGAACAGACAGGCAATTAATTTTATTTCAGTATTGGAGAGATCATAATGCCCTCAATCATATTGGACTTTAGCTTGTACTTTTTTTGTAGCTGCCTCTATTTATTCATTTCTTTCTCCATCTATTTATTTGTTATATTTTCACACTAGCAACCTCCATAGACACATGGTGATGTAGAATAAAAACTACTCATCCTAGAAATATAATAGCATGCCAAAACATTAGGAGATAAAATTATTGAATCATTCCTTCTAGCTTATTAAGTTGATGTGTGCCAATGAGAAAAAAATTAACCAAAGACATATCTATTTTTCAGTTTTTCTAAAAGCCAGAAGGGATGGCAGGAGATGGATTTCCAACAGAAGGCTGTTCCAAAGAGTAGGAGCCAACTCACAAAAATAAATTATTTGATCTCCTCCAAAACTCTTGAAGACAAGGAGGAATTTTTAACATCTTCAGCCAGGGCATACACACTGAACACGTGGGACCCATTTGGAGTAGATAGTCCTGCTTCATAGGACAGGTAAAAAAGGGGTTTAGAGGCCAAAACCACCATTTTAAATTATACCTGGAAGTGTATTGGTAATCAGTATAGAGACTGCAGCATGGGTGTTGTGTGGTAGGCTGATGCATTCTGGACAAAGTTCAACTTCTATGTAAATTTCAAAGAAAATCCAATATATAAAACAAAGCAGTATTGTGGGAATTGATCTGAGCTGGAATTAATTGGCAACACCAAAATGAGTGTGCCTCATTATCTTATTGCAACTATGAAAGCTGAAACATGAACTCATGCCCATATTCAATCAAGTTTATTACTGCTCATGTTCCAACATACTTGGCATGTCTTCTACCACTTTATTTCTCAAAGCTTTTCAGGAATCTAAGGAGTCCCTTGGAATCCCAAATGGTAAAAGCCATTTGGAAACAATCTTATCCACTTTCTCCCTAACTTTTTCCATCCTCAGAGTACTATAACAACTGAGCATTGTTCTCTTGCCAAGTGCCAATTTTACAACTTCAATACCCAGAAAGACTCAATGATAGTAGTGATAGGTGCACTGATGGAAGATCTAAAAAGGCCAAGTTGGAGACAGAGCATCCTGGGGAAGGTCTTTCCATGTTTCTTCCCATGTGGTCACTAGCAGTCAATAATGACTTGATGATACACAATCAACCAATTGATCAAACAAATGAACTAATTTGGCTCATAAGGTAATGGAAAGGTCTGTTCCAGGAATGGTTTCTGGATCCTTTTGCTGCCGGTTTGCTAAGAGTCACACTGTGCCTGTGTGTTTATGCACTCACAGCAATCCAAAAATACCTTCTGTGCTTGCGGAGAAGCCACCCCGAGTCCGTGGAGAGGGGTAGCATATAAATCCAATTAATAAATAATAATAAATAATAAATAAATAAAATACAAGATGGCGGCACCCACAGAGACATCAACAGAACCGGCTCTGTGACATCATCACCAAGTTACTAATAATTCTAAAGAACCAGTTAGAACTGGTAGGAATGCCGCCGGCGACTCACCGCTGGCGAGGGTTGCGGCGTGGGCCGGGGAAGGAGGCTGCCATGTTGGGGCGGAGCCTGCGGCCCCCACGTCATCCCCGGGGGCCGCAGCGCGTCGTTTGGGTGCGTGGTCACCCAGTGAACCGGGCAGGAGGGAGGCAGCCCTATAAAAGGGGCTGCCTCGTGGCGCAGTGCCTCCTGCCCGCCGGCGCTGGACATCTCTTGCTCCCCCCCCGATCTCGCCGCAGGACTGAACGGCGAGGGGGGACCAGCGCGCTTTTCTCCCCGACGGGAGGACTGAGGTGGACGGTTTGTAAGCCCCCGGGATCGATGGCGATCGCCGGGGGCGGCCCTGGTCTGCGGGGGTGGGGGTGCGGCGGCGCCCAGCGCCCGTGCACGGGCCGTTCGTGGCGACGTCGCTTCTCCTTTGTTAGTTGCCGGCAGCGCGCAGGACGGCGCCGGCCGGAAAATTGCAGGATTCGCCGGCGGCTTGCTTGGGAAAGGGAGGAGGGGGTCAGATGGCTGCTGTGCCGGCGCCCCTCCTCCCCCCCACCCCCGCGGCATCGTGTAAATGGCGGCAGGGCGCGCGGGGCGTCGACGGCTTGCCGGCCGGGTTTGCCCGGCCGGTGTGCCGCCGGGTGGTTGCTCTGACACCAGAGCATGGGAACATTGTCTCCAAAGGTTCCTTCATTTATGAAGGGTATGATAATGAATTTGTTGAGCTTCTCTAGCATAAAGCTAGAAACTTATGGCAAAAGTAATATGATTGCAAGATGATACATATTTATGGAGAGATTATTTAATTAAGTTAACATAAAGCATGCAAATATAGCTTGTCACACAAACCACAAGCAATGGCCATTCGTTCCATAATTAAACTGCCATAAACATGAGATGTAAACTTAGAGCTATACTTCCCTTATCTTACTATAGTTTGTATAAATTTTGATCTATTTTTTATTTTATTTTAATTATTTATTTATTTGTCACACATGTATAAGATAGTAGTTTGTATAAACATAACAAGTAATGATAAAATAAAGGACAATAGGACAGTGCTAGTAGGCCCGATAGGGCGCTTATGTATGCCCCTTACAGACATTTTAGAAACAGGGAGAGGTCAACTATAGACAATCTAAGGTTAAAGTTTTTGGGTTTTGGGGAAGAAACCCCAGAGTCAGGTAGTGCATTTCAGGCATCGATCACTCGACTGCTGCAGTTGTATTTTCTGCAGTTGAGTTTAGAGCAGTTTACATTTAGTTTGACTCTATTCCATGCTCGTGTATTGCTGTGGTTGAAGGTGATTCCAAAGCCATTCATCTGAATTAAGCTGTTTCTGGATATATCTTTAGCGTAAAGCCTTTCACCAGTGATCTGGCACTATCACTATTCTCATTGGCATAGAGGCTGTACTAATACATTTATTTTATTTCTTTATTATTAACAAGAATTGGGCATAACCCAACAATCAAGTGCTGACCATACATGAGCAGGGATTGATTCTGTCCTGGATTCTATCCAATAACCTGACTCATTTGGTGCAAAGAATTCAGTGAGATCATTTGTCCCAATTTTCTCCCTTGGGAAACTTTCTTCAGACCGGATTCAAAGTTCTGTATATCCATGATAACATTAGTGGATTTTCTTGGAGTCAGTCTTGCTCATTCAACTAAGATCAGCAATAGGCCATTCCAGACCTTCCGGGATCAGGTGGTCCACTGGTCTACCACAGAACAACCATTGTGCCTCTGATAGTTTTCATCCTTCAAGTATTTATGAACTATACATGCTGGTTAGGAATGCTGTAATACAGCAACATCTGGAAAGAACAAAAATATGGATAGGTCCTACATCCCTGTCCTATTTTATAAAACTCCTCTCCAACTTATAAAAAAAAAAAAAGTGATTACTGCCTAAATCCATTCTGAAATGGTCACTTTTCCCATATGAATTACCACATAGGTTCTATTGTTAGAAATGCATTGTAATATTGCTTGGTTTTCTAGCAACGACGATTAAAAGTAGAAGTAGTCGGTGCATAGGTTCATGGGGACACAATCTGAAGTTAGTGGGGGAAAGATCAAAGGCAACATGAGAAAGTATTATTTTACTGAAAGAGTAGTAGATCCTTGGAACAAACTTCCAGCAGACGTGGTTGGTAAATCCACAGTAACCGAATTTAAACATGCCTGGGATAAACATATATCCATTGTAAGATAAAATACAGGAAATAGTAGCAGGGCAGACTAGATGGACCATGGGGTCTTTTTCTGCCGTCAGTCTTCTATGTTTCTATGTTTCTATAAGCTGTACTTAAATTCTTAACTATTAAAGAATTAGCAGATAAACTAAATTTCTAAGCCAATCAGTGGTCTTGTGACAATTGAATAAAGTTCTAATATAAGATTTATTCCATCTTTCTGCTGCTGCTACAGAGAAGACTTCTTAGAACATAACTTGGATTACAGTTCAAAAAAAATGGACAGAACGGTACTCCAATAGAACTATAAAGCATGATATTGGGAAACACTGGAGAAGATTAATTCAAGCAGAAGTGACTCAGAACTCAAGGCATGAAGTCCATGACTTACAACCGTTCATTTAATGCCTGTTTGAAGTTACAATGATGCTTAAAAAGTGGTGTATGGATGGTCCCCACACTTAACTCCATTGCAGAGTACACCGTGATCATTTGATCAAATTTTGGGTCCTTGGCAACGACAAACATTTATGATGGTTGCCGCATCCTGGGGTCATGTGATCACCATTTATGACCTACCCTTGACATTCTAACTAACAAAGTAAAGGTAGACAGCCAGATTCACTTAAGAACTCTGGCCAAAAGAAGTTGTACAATCAAATAAAACTCACTTAGCTGCAGAAGATCCAGCCTCAATTGTAGTCAGCTATATCGAAGTGGGGGTGTTAGGAGGTTAACATTAATACTATGGTTATAATGATTAAGTTAGGTTGGTCTAGCTAAAGCATGCGCTAACGGTAAAGGAGGCATTTTCAGGGGCAGCGGCATTGGGGGAGACCCAGCTTCTCACCCAGCAAGGCAAGGCCGTTTCACTCGACAGCCAAATCTATGGCCTTTGGGACATGGAGGTATGCCAGGTGCTGTCCTGGTTGCACAGTAGTGGATCATGTACGGTTCCCTGGGCCAGGAAATCGATGTTAAATTGGGGGCTGTGGCAAACGCGTCGGTTGTGCTCGGAGTCTCCAGTAACGCAGATGGTGGATTGATCACCGGCCAGGCGTATCTAACAGGACAGAGGCCTGGGTGTGTAGGGACCCAGTCCAGGTACAGCGAGGAAGCCAGGGAATGGTTCCCTTTGTACCGTAAGACGGGCCTCCACTGAGCAAATAGCGGTTGGGGGCCGTTACAGGAGCATTGGCAGGATATCGGGTGGTATTCCCTCAGCAGTACTGATTGCAGTTTTCAGCAAGTTCTCCGCACAGTAATGAATACGGTGGCGGTTCAAAGTCAGTGGGTTCTCGTGGCGTTGATTCAAGCACCTGAGTACAAGCGTTTTTGTTTTTGTTTTTTGTTTTTTTGGGAGCGGGTGGATAACACTGTCTTGTTATTCTTATCGTTTCTCTAGGTCCTGGCCCTGCTCCACCGTGTTACGCGCTAAGTGCGAAGGAGCCGCCCTTTCCTTTGCCCACAGTGGCAAACTGCGGCCACCGCGTGGCATGTCGGCTGGATGTACAGCTGCAACATTATCTTCAGGAATGGGGAGGTTGCTGAATCACTGGGGCTTCAGTGGAAGGGGCTTGAGCTCGGAGGTCCCCGTTGAGACAGGCCTCTCCCGTTTGGAAAGTTGGGAGCTATGAGGGGCCGGACCCAGATTGTTTGGTGTTGCACACTGGTGGCAACCACCTGTTGCTGGTGAATTGGGAAAGGTGGCCTGACACACGCGTGTGTACCATATATTGCCACAGAGGTGCTGGAGGTATGCCAAGAGCCCAAGGCGGTGGAGGATGCCAGGTAGAGAGTTAACAGGGCAGCGAAGGAATGGGTACTCCAGACGGGGGGGGTGGAGTGTTAGGACACCCCAACATCAGAGCATCCCAGCTAGCTTTATTCAGAAGGGACAGGGCACATTTGGCAGACGAGGGGAATGACAAATTCATAACGGACCTGCAGAGGTGCCTGCACATTCATGTGCAGGGGGGGGGAGCAGGGGGAATAAATTTATAATTTCACCCCCTGCTGTGGCCGAAAGGGGGCGGAAATGGGCGGAAGCAGCAACTGTGTGATCTCCTTTAGGGGCACCTCTACTGAGGTGAGGGGCGATCTCCTTCTCGGAGTACAGGGCTCGACCGGCTTGGGTTCGGGGAGGGGGTCGCTCCTGTGGCTCGCTGCCTGTGGCGTATCAGAGACCAGTGGCGAGCCATCCCACACGCCGTGGGGGCGTGGCATTGGGCAGGGGGCAGGTGTAATTTTACCTGACCCTGCACCCGGGCAAGGAGCTTTCGCCCTAGAGTTGCTCAAGTGAGTTTGTTGCAAAGTTAACTCCGCCCCCATTTGATTTATGCACCTTTGCAGGTCACGTGGTTAATTGGCTAAATAGTTAATTTGAATTTGTTTAATAAAAGTGACCCTATTTATACCCACACCTTTGTGTCCGACTGTTACTCCGCCTGCGCCGCAACCACCTCTGGACTCTGTTCCTAAGATCTTCAGGCTGGGAAACAGTGCAAAATCAGGGCGAGGCATGTCCTTTACATCAAGTACCTATTTCATTTCAGTTCTGCCATTTTAGTCTTGTCTTCCTTAGAAATGCTGCCCTCTTTCATATCCTTTTCACAGTCATTCAGAGAAGAATCACACAGATATAAAAGTGCTTTTTATAAATGTAATCCTACTATTCTGTCAGCCCTGTTAGGTAGTTCAAACCATGAAATCAACTCCACAGGATATCTACAACTACTTTTACTGAGGTTGGCCATAAGAGCAAAATTTTTGCATGTGCCTTTTCAGAGTCTTGTCTAAGCCATTTCTGTTAGATCCAGAAGTTTCTGTAACCAGGTAAAAGAGTTAAGCAGTTGTTGTTAAGCAAAAGTCACTATGTTCAGAAAGGACTGTTTACTTGCCTCTGATTGGCCGCTTGGCTTTGGCGCCAAACTGAAGGAGCTGTCAGGCGTCGCTTGTTGCCGGGCGAAAGTTTGTGTGCTGCCGGTCTTACGCGCCTCCTGTCAGATTCATTCCGGAGTGAAAGTAAGCCGCGGCTGTTAGTCTCCTGTTGAGAATAAACGATTTAACTCATTGCCGTTTACTCGGATTATTTCATTGGCGATGAGGGTCTTGAGGACAGATTTTTCCCACTCGGTCAGTATGTCTACCCCGTCAATCATACAGACGCCGGAGCTTTTTGACCCTGAACGGTCAACCTGGACTGCCTATATGGCAAAATTTGAAATTTTTCTTGAAGCAGCCGGCATGCAAGATGCCGCTGACAGCCGCAAAAGGGCTTTATTCCTTATCTATTGCGGCACTCAAATTTTTGAGCTGGCGGGCACCTTGACAGACCCGGAGCCTGCAAATTCGGTCTCTTGGCAGATTCTAAGAGACAAGTTAGCCACTCATTTCAAACCCACTAAACCCGCTAGGGTTTACCGGCACCAGTTTTCCCGCATGGCCCAAGCCGAAGGGGAAACAATTAATCAGTTTGCAACTCGCCTCAGAACGATATTGGCAAAATGTCAATTTGAAAACCCTGAGGCTAGATTGACGGATGCCATTATCTTCGGCATGAAGAATGTCTCTATCCGTAACAAGCTCTTAGCGACTGAGGATTCTACTCTTCAAGACGTTATTAAAGCTGCTCAGACAGCTGAAGTGGCAGAATCTGCTGCCGCTGAATTAAAATCAAATGACAAGCTGTCAACTGACTGCAAAATTGCTGCAAATCCTCGCTCACACGTCAACTCTTCCTTAGATTACTACACCTCTGATTTTGATGCCCAGGACGACGACTGCTGCCAGATTCGAGGACCCCCTCCCCGGCAACTTCGCCAAAACTTCCCTGCTTGTGCTGGATGCCGAGGGCAACATCCACGCTCCAGATGTCCCTTCAAGGATGCCTTCTGCCGCCGCTGCGACAAACGGGGCCACATTGCTGCTGTATGCCGTGCCTCTCTGCCTGATGACATCTCTGGAAACCAGGACCTGCTGCCAACGTTCCCTACCCAGCATTCCTACCGGCCATTCCGGCAACAGGGACGGGGAAACCGGAGACCGTGGTACAACCGAGGTAACCATGCAAGCCCTGCTTCTGCAACTACTCCTTCTTCCCTTAATAAAATTATTGTCCCTCTTTTGTTAAATCACCATCCCTGCCACATGGAACTCGATACGGGCTCCAAATATACTCTGATGCCGTGGCACAAGCTAAGACTTTATTTACCTGACTTATCTCGAGACTCTTTACTGCCATCGGATATTGTTATCAAAGACTTTCAGGGACACCCAATTAGTGTGTTGGGTACTACTAGAGTGCCTATCACTTTTAAAAATGTGCAACACAGGTTGCCTCTATTAATCGTTGATGGGGCAAATCATTCTTTGTTGGGTTTAAATTGGATGGCTCCCTTAGGATTAGCCATCACTGGTATTCACAAAATTATTGCGCCAAGCACACCTGATTTTGTGCAAGAGTTTCCAGATGTGTTTAAACAAGGATTGGGAACATATAAGGGACCCCCAATCTCCTTTTCCTTAGACCCAGCCATACCCCCTTTAAGATTGAAACCTCGGGGGCCTTGGTCAAGAGTACATATTGACCTAGCGGGGCCAGTGAACAATAACATGTTCTTAATAGTGGTGGACGCATACTCCAAGTGGCTGGAAATTTTGTTGCTAGGGTCCACTACAACTACATCAGTGACAAATGTATTACGTAAATTGTTTGCGACGCATGGGTGTCCAGATGTTCTAGTTTCGGACAATGGCCCCCAATTTACTTCCAGGGAGTTTGAAAAGTTCGTAGCCCAATTGGGGGTGAAACATGCCTTAGTCTCAGCCCACGCAGCGTGGGCTAATGGGATGGTGGAAAGATATGTTCGTGTGGCCAAAGAGGCCATCAAAAGGTCATCCCCAGGGGAAATTCAAGGTAGACTGGACACTTTCCTTCTCATGCAACATATCACACCGAGTATGACTACAAATAGAAGCCCTGCTGAACTACTCATGGGGAGGAGGTTGAGGTCGCCTTTGGATAGGCTGCACCCAGCGTATGTCCAGTTAAAAGCTGTAAATGTCACAACTCCGGAACGCTCGGTATGTATAGGTCAAAATGTGTATGTTAAAAATTTTGACAAGGGCAGACTTTGGGAGAGTGGAGTAGTCACCGAACAAACAGGTCCAAAAACATATACAATTGCATTAAGTGATGGCCGCCTCTGGAAGAGGCACATAGATCACATAAGGGGGAGAGTTGAAACTGCCAATATAAGGGACAATATGGCTACCCTGGGTAATGGGGCCTCTCCTCCTTCACACCCCACAGGAAATTACTCAAGACCTACTAGGAACCAGGAGCAAATAGACTGGGATTTACCTGGATTCAATAGTCAAGCCAGCGCAGCTGCAGCTCAGCCAGGTTCCAGCCATGGGGTTGCTGGACAGTCACACCCGGAAGAGCCATCTTCGTCGAGTTTTCGGAGAGGGGCGGCATACAAATCCAAATAATAAATAAATAAATAAATAAATACCCAGGTCCTCCATGAAACCCGCAGGTCTGAGCGGGCACCCAGAAGACCTGCACGTCTGGACGAATTTATTACATGCCTATCTGAGTAAACATCTGTAATAAACCAACCAGAAGGGGGAGGGATGTTAGATCCAGAAGTTTCTGTAACCAGGTAAAAGAGTTAAGCGGTTGTTGTTAAGCAAAAGTCACTATGTTCAGAAAGGACTGTTTACTTGCCTCTGATTGGCCGCTTGGCTTTGGCGCCAAACTGAAGGAGCTGTCAGGCGTCGCTTGTTGCCGGGCGAAAGTTTGTGTGCTGCCGGTCTTACGCGCCTCCTGTCAGATTCATTCCGGAGTGAAAGTAAGCCGCGGCTGTTAGTCTCCTGTTGAGAATAAACAATTTAACTCATTGCCGTTTACTCGGATTATTTCAATTTCTGTACATTAAATTGACATTCTGTAGTTACTGTATGCTTTAAAATGCTTTAGCTCCCATTGCTGAGACAACATAACTTGTGTATCTCCATCATAGCCATCTTTCTTATAGTTTATGCATGCTTAATGAATAGCGACTAAAAGGGCAAACTGGAAATCATTTGTGTGTCATCACACGAGATTCAGCTTCTGCACATGCACAGAAGCCAAATCCTGTGCCGGGCACGCATGTTTCCACACTCCCAACCTGTTCTTGTAGCGCCGGGAATAGTGGCCTGCCACTGCTCCTTACAGACCTCTTAGAAACGGGGAAGGTCAACTATAGAAGTCTAAGGTTAAAGTTTTTGGAGTTTGGGGAAGAAACCTAAGAGTCAGGTAGTGCATTCCAGGCATTGATCACTCTACTGCTGAAGTCGTAATTTCTGCAGTCAAGTCTGGAGTGGTTTACATTTAGCTTGAATCTATTACTCATGTATTGCTGTGGTTGAATATTATGTGGTTGAAGATTATGGTTAAAGTTGCTGAAATTAAGAGGAATCATCATTAACTATGCAGTGGCCTATTGACATGCATAAATACAGCTGTGTTAAGACTGTATCTATGTGTGAAACTTTCTTAAAAAAGAAAAAAAAACAATAAATTTATCCCATTTCACAACAAAGGAAAATATTGAAATCACTATGTAATTTACTTCTACTGTTTAAAACAAATCCATAGGATATGGATGTTCATTGATTTTTTTACAATCTTTAGTTCAAAAAATAAACAGAAGCAAGATGTGCATATTTTTCTTACTAAGATTTAGACGCAATGTCTATTTTCATGTGATTTGATTTGAATAGAAAATCAAATGAAAATCACATTTTGGAACCCATCATTTGCAAGTAAAATTGTCTGGCCAGTTAAAAGTCTTGAAAACTGCTACCAGAACATGCCAAAACTACTTTTACTAAGTAAAATACCTTTTCAAAATAAGCAACAAAAATGTTTATATTATTTTTATACTTGTAAAGGGCATGCCACAGAATATTTTCTGAAATTAAGTTTACCATCAGGACTTTAGCTATCAGCATTTTATGTAATGTGTATTTAACTTTGATCCTTGATTCAAGGACAGGGCAATAGCATATGGTGCTATTGTACTTAGTCTCTGCAGATGCCCCCTGTAATAAGTTTTCACAAAGATTAATTTAATAGCTTTAGCAGTAATCTGTCCATAAAATATTGTCTGGGATTAGTTAAAATCATATTATACATATAATCAGTTATGTTGAATTTGAACCAACTCAGAAATTCCAGTTGCATACATACCCATTTTTTCATATATGTTGTAAACAATTTTGAAAGAATAGTTAATTTAGCTATTTAGCATATTCCAGTCTTCTCTGTGATTGATCATATAAATATTGCTGTTGTAAAAGATTCCTTTTTTTATTTTTAGGAGAACATTTGCTTAGAGTTGAAGATGAGGGATATGTGATGCTTTGGAAAACAATTCCTATCATTCCTGAGTTTTGACTTATTATTTCTGTAAGATTGCGAGAGCAATCATGGGCTTCCCCAGGTATGCCCATGTTACACCAACACTCCGCAGTCTGCATTGGTTGCCGATCAGTTTCCGGTCACAATTCAAAGTGTTGGTTATGACCTATAAAGCCCTTCATGACATCGGACCAGAATATCTCTGGGACCGCCTTCTGCCGCACGAATCCCAGCGACCGGTTAGGTCCCACATAGTTGGCCTTCTCCGGGTCCCGTCGACTAAACAATGTCGTTTGGCGGGGCCCAAGGGAAGAGCCTTCTCTGTGGTGGTCCTGTCCCTCTGGAACCAGCTCCCCCCCCAGAGATTAGAACTGCCCCCACCCTCCTTGCCTTTCGTAAACTTCTTAAGACCCATCTCTGCCGTCAGGCATGGGGGAACTGAGACATCTCCCCTGGGCCTATACCGTTTATACATGGTATGTTTGTGTGCATGTTTGCTTTTAATAATGGGGTTTTTAGTGTTTTTTAAATTATTAGATTTGTTTTTACATTGTCTTTGTTATTGTTGTGAGCCGCCCCAAGTCTGCGGAGAGGGGCGGCATACAAATCTAATAAAATAAAATAAAATAAATAAACTCAAGTGGTAAACATATCTAAAACATATCCTCCCCCTATTTTCCTCACAACAACAACCCTTTGAAATGAATTGGGCTAAGAGAGAGTGACTGGCCCAAGGTCATCCAGCTGACTTTAATGGCTAAGGCACGATTAGAACTCACAGTCTTCCACTTTCCAAACTGATGCCCTAACTATTAGACCAAACTGATGCCCTAACTATTAGACCAAACTGGCTCTCATTATTAGCTGGGACTTATGGGAGCCCTGAAACTCTGAAAAACAATGGGTCCCTATCTGGTACAATTATTAGTCTAGGTAATCCCAATGGTGATAAAAATACAACTGTAGATATTTCTCTATCCACCAGCTGACTTCAAACTAGATCTGATAGTTTTCATCTGAATATAATGCTATGTGCCAACCTTTTTAAAATACAGCAAAATCCTTTGGAGAGTTTCATGCCAACTTTTCTTTATAAGCTTTCATCTCCTGTATCTGTTTGAAAAAGCTTGTAGCCAGGGCTTGGGGCAAGTATAATCATTCTTAAAAGGAAGGCACAAGAAGAGTTAGTCATATTTAATCAAGATTTAGTCATTCAGTCTGGCTGAATAGAAAGCATGCCATGAATAAAGGTGAAATGAAAGCATGCGAAATAATAGTTGCAATTACCTAGTAGAGGGGCAGTGGATAGTTACAGTGGGATAACAATGCTTTTGCACTTTATCCCTCACGTTTATAGGATGCATTAATGTATGAACAAGAAATATACGAAGCAATGTTGTATTGTTATTAGCCATCTATTGTAAGTTCCATTTATGACTGAATAAGAGTGAATTATATTTACTGTGATGTTGGGAGCATGTTTATATGAAGTGCATATTTAGAATAACAGAGGGTTTTTTGGGGGGAACCATATAAAAATAATAATAAATTCATCTCATGCCTTTGAAAAGAACTTTCTATTGTTTTGATATTCTGTAAGGATTTTCTTCAGATGCACCATTATCTATCCTTACAAGGGTAAGAGTTGTTCTCATCATCTTGACTTACCAGAATTTTCTCCTGAGGCGTACTAGGGTAGGAACTCTGTTTATCAAGAGGGATATTGTAACAAAGTCTTGCTTCTCTGTCCTAATTTGCTGCTATGCTGTAGTAGGCATAGAGCATAGTGACATAGCAAGAATGGAGTAATTTTATACCAAGCATTAAGAGAAGACTGAACAAGGCAAAATAAATACACACACACACACACACACCGGGTATTGGTGTCTTTTAGTATCTAAGACTTAAGCAAAATATATCACGTGCACAATTTATACCATATATCCTAGTCCCCAAATGCATTTCTAACCCCCCCCCCAAAAAAAAACGATGAACATTGAGTTCTGTCAAAATATTGTTTGTATGTTTATAGATCAAAATATCTTGTACGTCTGTGCTGTACATGACTGATAAGGTAACCTACTGGATAAGGTAACCTAGTGCCTGCTTAAGAAAGAATTTGAAAGACAGATTCTGTGGTTTGTTTCTTGTAACAGCTCCTGCCTAATGCCCTTGTTCTGCAGGGACTTTCATTAGTGTGTGCCCTGATCTTGTCCTCCAAACTGTCATTGCTTTAGACAAGCAAGGATTTAATTGAAAGAATACCATGCTGTGACAGTGGCTCAGGTGTGAAGGCCATCTCCCTCAGAAGATTAAATCCAGGCTAATGACTGAGGATTTCTTTTTTTTCTTTTTAATTCTCGTTTCTCATGTAGGAAAGATTTAATGCCACCTATTAATTACCATTTCCAACTGGTCATTTCAAGGGAGGGAGGGAAGGAAGGAGAGAGGGGGGGTAGGGAGTCCCCCATCTAGATGCATAAAGTCTGGGGAAAAGATAACTGAACCCGTTAGGGTACCAATTGGATCATTTACACATTAAATTGAGTACATAGGTTTGATTTAACCCTGCTGTTCTGTTTCGGGTCTATTTGACCCGAAGCCAAGTTTGAGTCCTTGTAAAAAAATTTCCCTGCATATCTGAAACTTGAAATTTCATGACTATTCATCATTTCAGGGGTTCTCTCTATGAGAATTTTTTTTGGGGGGTGGGGGGCTTAGTTTTTGCTGGGCAAAAAAAGTTAAAAATCTTCTGTTCCCGGGTCACCCTTACCCGGACCGAAAACTCTTCATTTGCAGTGCTTATGTTTGGTCTTTTTGAAAGCTTTTTTCACTTGGAAAGTAGTCTGAACATTTCTGCACACAATGATATGAAAATTGAAATGAAAAAAGTAAATCTTATTGGTTTATTTTGCTGATATAATGCACGCCCCCCCCCCCGTTTTTGTGAAAGTCTTTTCAATTTATGGATAGTTTTGCTTGCAAAATGCATTCTATTTTACTGAAGTTGGTGTGGGATTGGTAGCTTGAACATTTCTGAATATAAGAAAAATATAAAGGAACTGAAAAAAAATGATTCTTACTGGCTTTTTAACATCAGAAATAAGCCCCCCCCTCAGCTGCTTGCAACCATTTTCACTTTTTATTTTTTTATGCTCCAAATCCGAAATATTCTTTAAAATATTAGGCATTCATTTACTCAATTTAACAATGCTTATCATCAAAAAAATATTTGTGGGGGTGGGGAAATTTTTTTTTTTCTGGGCAAAAAAAAAGTCACGTTTAGTCTGTTCGGGTCATATAGACCCGGACCAAAATGATTTTTTTTAGGTACTTGAATTTGGTCTTTTTGAAAACTTTTTCAACTGGAAAACTAGTTTGAACATTTATGAACATAATGATATGAAAATTGAACTGGAAAAATTGAGAGTTATATTTTTATTTTGATCAAAAAGCCCCTCCCCCTATCCTTTCTGAATTTCGTGTCAATTTCTATTTTTTAAGGCTACAAATCCCCAAGGAATTTCCCCCCAAAAGGTTTGATATACTAAATTGAACATTTATGAATATAATAAAAATATAAATGAACTGGAAAAAATGGTTCTTATTGGTTTATTTTTGCCACAAAAGGGCCCCCCGGCCTTGCTGTGTGCCATTATTGTCACTTTTTATACATATTTGGCTAGAAATATTTGGAATATCCTTTTGAAAATCAACCACATTGTAGCCAGATAACTAATTTTATGAAACAAATCCATTTTACTAAAAAAAAGTATGTAAGTTTGAAATTAACAGCATAATTTTTATATAAATTGAAATAATTGAACATGGGGGGAGGCATGCATTTATGTGCAAAATAAACCAATATGCATCAATTTTTCCAGTTCAATTTTCATATCATTATTTTCAGAAATGTTCAAGCTACCAATCCTACACCAACTTTAGTAAAATAGAATGTATTTTGCTAGCAAAACTATCCATAAAGTGAAGACTATTTAAAAAAAAACGGGGGGGCGTGCATTTCATCAACAAAATAAACCAATATGCATCAATTTTTCGAGTTCAATTTTCATATCATTATGTTCAGAAATGTTCAAGCTACCAATCCCACACCAACTTTAGTAAAATAGAATGTATTTTGCAGGCATAATTATCAATAAACCTAAAAAAAATTCAGAAAAATGGGGGGGAGGCATATTTATGTGCAAAATAAACCAATAAGGATTAATTTCTTCAGTTCAATTTTCATATCATTGTGTGCAGAAATGTTCAGACTACTTTCCAAGTGAAAAAAGTATTCAAATTGACCAAACATAAGCACTGCAAATGAAGAGTTTTTGGTCCGGGTCAGAGTGACCCGGGAACAGAAGATTTGTAACTTTTTTTAAACAGAACAGCAGGGTTAAACCATATTGGGTGAGAACAAATCTCTTAGAGCTTTGGAGATTTTTATTGACATCAGTAGAGGTTAGAATGATGATTCCTATTTGGTAAGACTGATGAACTAAATAACATATAATTGTTGTGAGTATAATGAGGTTGGGGATAATTTTGATTCAAGCAGTTCATAGTACTTAAGAGTGTGAAGGAATTGTGTTGTATGTGGCCCCATGTAAGAAATGAGTATTAGACCAGTGGTTCTCAACCTGGGGTTCAGGACTCCTTTGGGGGTCGAATGACCATTTCACAGGTGTCACCTAAGACCATGGGGAAAAACAAATTTCCCAAGCTTTAGGAACTAAAGCTTCTATTCTGGCGTCTTGGAACATATTTTTACAATCCGACCAATCAGGCGTTTAAAGTGGGGATGTCCCTCTGACCTTCCTGCCAGTCAGCTTAAAGCTCTATTGGGAGAATTAGTGCTAAACCTATGGTTGGGGGTCACCGCAACATGAGGAAGTGTATTAAGGGATCACAGCATTAAAAAGTTTGAGAACCACTGTATTAGACAGTCCAGGGAACAGCTATATTTAACAGGGCCAATTCTGCTATCAATTAAGTTGAAACATCCTTCAGCTAGTCCTCTATTTTTGATGGACCATTTTAAAAAAAAAATAATTTTATTAGATTTTTAAAGCAATACAGACAATACAAACACATGAAAGACATTGAGAAATCATTCAAATAATTGTTGACTTACATTTCTTTAGCAGCAACATATCCATTTCCATGCATTGTTATCCAACTATATTATCACTAATTTATTTATGAATTTATCCGTGCATAATATTTACATGAAACTCTTACAACTACTAATTGCTGATTGCTATTTGTTTGTTTGTTTATTTATTTATTTACTTATTTATTATTTTCAAACCATGTATACAGTTTTCCCCTCACGGTATAAAATTCTTTTCTTCGATTGTTCTGCAATTAATAGTAAATCTGCTCATTTCTGCACAATCCAACATTTTCTTTATAACCATTGTCTTTGTAGGGGGGTTTTCATCCTTCCATTTTTGCACAAGTGCTTATCTGGTGGTTGATTGAGCTACATGATGTTATGTGTTGGTTTTGATGTCATGGTTCTGCATTGTGGTATTTCTGTCTGGCTTGGCCCTTTTTCTATCTGTTCATCATTATTCTGTTGCAGAACATTTCTAAAAAGTGGGAATATGATTCTTATTTAAATACTGTTAAAATCTTGATATTAGAGAAAGGAAATAGATACCCAATAAGTCATCATAGGATGCACCTTGGTGAATGTTTTACCTTAAAAGTCAGAGCAGATACTCTTAAACTTGATTAAGCAAGGACAGATGTTTTACAAAATGCTTAGCATGAGGTCAGACTGGTTGCATTGCAGATTGTTTATATTAGGTACATTTCATTTTTACAATAGGATTTGCTAATGAATAAAAATAAGTTTGGCATTGCTCTGGGTAGAAATCAGTACGTCTCAGCAGTGTAACTATTGTTGGAAAGAGAATTCTAGGTTCTTTTTTCCTTTCAATTAATATATAATATTTGAGACTGCAGATAAAATGTCTTTGCATTTGTCCCTTAATGTTTTAATACTAAATTGAATGTGAATATTTCTCTGACAGAAATGAAATGTTGTTGTTTATACTAACAAATAAGAAAAAAAATCATTTGATGTTGGCATTTTTGAAATTCCACCTTGAAATTCGGAAAATGAAAATAAGCTGAACTATTGCTTATTCTTGGGTAACTCTACACAGGGATGGTGGAGAGAGATTTGCCTCACATAATTTATCTATTTTCTTAAGGCAATTGTTTTTATGCACACAGGGCATAAAATTTACTGATCTTACTACAATTTACCTCTAAGTAAGCATTCTTTATTAGTAGTTTTGTTGCATGGCCTCAAACTGTTATACATGGTAATAAGACAGAAACTGGTCTTTCCCTCCATGTTTTGCAACAAAGTTTTAGATATGTTTTCCTAGATATAAATGTTTATTGAAATAATAGCACAACCTCCCAATAAGTGGATACAAAATTGTAGTTTTCATTCTCTTAAATTCCATTTGTTTGTTTGTTTGTTTGTTTGTTTATTCGTTTATTCGTTTATTCGTTTATTCGTTTATTCGTTTATTCGTTTATTCGTTTATTCGTTTATTCGTTTATTCGTTTATTCGTTTATTCGTTTATTCGTTTATTCGTTTATTCGTTTATTTCATTTATATGCCGCTCACTCCAAACAGACTCTTGCTGGGCAATTGTAGGATCTGACATCTTGAAAGTAAGTTACATCTGTATCAGCAATGTGCCAGCAAAGTATTCTTCTCTATAAGGATCTAAGAGTTCATAGTTTATTTCCCTTTTGAATGTGCATTTATTATTGACAGTGCTATTTGAAGGGCTTTTCAGAAATTTGAACGGCATATACCGATTTTTATACTTAAATGCATTTGAATGTATGAGTAGTTTATATTTATATTGTATGTATTTATATGCACATATAGGTGTATATATGTGTCTCTCTGTATGTGTATGCTATGAATAACCATTTGTCCTCTCATATATACATACACATTTCAAATAATTATTCTTTTAAGAAGTGGCCATGGAGACGCAAAAGATTGAAGCAAGAAGTATATGAGAGAAGCAGATGTTTTACACCTGGAATGTCAAAACAAGTGTGGTTAACATGCTACTCTTACAGTAAGGAAACAGGACTTCTGCTTTAGACATAGAAGCCAGTTGGGTGACTTTACACTAGGGGTGTCAAATCATGTTGTCATGTCATTGTCACACAATGTATCTTTACTATTTTCCTTCACTAAACCAGGGATGGGTGTGACCAGCATGTGACACATAAGGCCTGTAGGTCCTGTGTTTGACACCCCTGCTTTAAACCAGCTACTCTCTCTCTGTGTCCTAAGAAGAATGCAATTGCAAATCACTTCAAAAATTGCTGCCAAGAAAACATGAAGTTGTGGGAAGTTGAGACTGACTCAAAAGAATTAATATTATTGCAGAGGAGCATCAAATCTCTCTTCAAGCCCACCTTCTCTTAGTATCCATATCCCATTTGTGAAGTATTATAATAATTTCTCTTACATAATAATCCCTCAAGTAATATCCTTTCCATAGTTTTCATATTTCAAAAGTCTCAAAATTTTTCTGAACATGATAAATTCTTCTATTTGTTTATCCCTACTGTGTTGGTGGAGTGGATATGCAGAGTGGCGATACAGCTGCACATCCATATACCATTTCATTATACAGCCTGAACAAATATCCTAAACAATAAATCTTTATTTGCAAAGATGCTGATATACCAGTCTAATAAATTAAAGCTTCAGCTGGTTCCAAACTGAAATTCTGGGATCCCACATCGACATTACATACTGCTGTATGAGAAAACAGGGTTTCCATCCCATTGAATCCCATTCTTAGTAAGTAAGGTCTATATCCGTGATGACAAACCTATGGCAAGTGTGCCACAGGCGGCACACACAGCCATATCTACTGGCACAGGGGCCATTCCTGTAGATCAATTCCAGCATGCATGCACATGCTGGCCAGCTGATTTCTGGCTGGCCATGCTCCCTCCCCTTCCAGCAGTCTCCAGCAGCCCATTTTGAGATATGTAAAGGGCTCATGTGTAAGCTCTGGGAGGTGTTTCTGGCCTCCGGAGGGTTTCTGGGGAAGGGGGAGACTAGTTTTGCCCTCCCCAGCCTCCAGGAAAGCCTCTAGAAACTGGTGAAATCCAGACCTTCTAGTCCCACCAGAAGTTGGCAAATGGGCCAGAGAGCCTCCAATGGGAGGCCATTTTTGCCCTGCCCAGATTACTAGAAAGCCTCTGGATCCTGGGCAGGGTGAAAAATGGGCCCATCTTGCCCTCACATGTCAAAAGTGAGGGGAATGTGGTGGGGTTGCGCATGCATGCACTTTGAATTATGGATGTGGATGCATGCATGCGTGACTCCCCTGAACTCCCCCGCTACTTTTGGCACATGACGGCAAAAAGGTTAGCCATCACTGGTCTATATGGTACTTCCATATGATCCTGGAAGTAAGGCTACTGTAAGGTAAGTCAGTCAAAAGCTTTCAATCTTTCACATTCTCTGAAGCATCTTATGGAGACTGACTCTAAAGCGCTGCATAATCTAATAGCAAGGCCACAGTTCAAATGAGCCAATCTAATGATTGTATTACAACTTCTGGATGGCCCTGACAGAGAAACCTGAGCTGAGCATTTAAAGAGAATAATATGAACAAATAAAAAATAATATGCAATATTAGGATCATCTGAGCAATCCATTTGCTTTAGGGATTTAATGCTAATTTAAGTTATTATGTAATACATTTGCATTAAAAAACCAGTATACAAAGAAAGATCACCCACATATTCTAGTGATGAAACTCTGGGGTGAAACTCAGGAGCGAATAGGTATTTGTTCACAGAAAGTCTAAGGTCTCTAGCATATTAGCTTATTCTTTGGATTGAACATCCACTGACCTAGAAATAATAATGAAGAAAATTATGGATTTTGTTTTCCCACCTGCCAGAAGCCTCTTTATTCCTATCTTGATCAACAGTCCTTTCTAGTTTATCCTTCTTGCAATCTTGCTATTTGTATTCCTTACTTTTCCCACAGAGGATCACCTTGAGCACAAGTCAGCATCCTACTAATTTTTTTGTGCTCTAAAAGAGCCAGAAGGTCAGGTTAAGGTTAAATCGTCTTCCCACACTTATTTGCCTTCCATTTTTGTTTCTCTTTGTTCTAAATTCCCATCTTGAACTAAAAAGCCATGACATTGTCCAAACTCGTACATGCATCAGAGATTTTGGCGACTTAGACAAATCCTTACATCTTCCACTGGCCTGAAAACTATATCTTTTTGCATATTTGCAGTGAAATGTCATGAGGATTTTTAAAAATGCAGGTGAATCTTTGAAAACATTTCTGAGCACTTCATGTGCAGTTTTTAAGTTTTCTGTCACCACATTAAGGTTACACAAGGATAATCTAAATGTCAATGGTAAAAAAAGAGGCAAGATTGAAGGTTTCCTTGGACCACATTTGCATAGGGTCATTGCTAGAAAATGATTATGCTAGTCATTTGTGGAAAATACTATAAAGACATGATGTTGTTCAAGTACTCAAATCAGTATATTAATTTATTGGCATAAATTCCTAAATATCTGAATTGGCATTTTTGCTCTTGATACAATTATTGTGGTTTTTGCATGAAAAATTGACCATTTTAAATGAATGGCTACTAGAAAAGAGTATAAGGGCAGACTTGATGGATCATGAGGTCTTTTTCTGCCGTCAGTCTTCTATATTTCTATGTTTCTATCTGTAAGTACAACAGCATGCAAATTTAACACTTTTGGAATCTGCTTAGTGACAATCTTTCCAAGCAGAAATTTCAGAAGGATGCATGATTTTGTCTTTTGGAGAGTCTTGAAGGATATTGTAGCAGATAATTCTATGTACCTCATTTAGGTCAGACCGAAGGTGGCGTAGTTCTAAGTTGTCTAAGCCCAAAATTTCAAGTCTTGTGACATAAGCTATTCTGTTGCAAACAGAGGAGTAGAGGACTCTTCTCATGAAATATCTCTAGACTCTTTCAATTGTAGTAATGTCTGATATGCAGTGTCGGTTCCAGAGAGATGAGCTGTATTCTAGAACTGGTCTAGCAAAAGTTTTGTAGGCTCTAGTTAGTAGTACAATATTATCAGAGAAGAAGCTATGCAAGGTTATGTTAACAATTCTTAATGCTTTTTTGGCAATGTAGTTACAGTGGGCTCTGGCACTTACATCATTAGAGATGAGGTATTTGACAGAGTGAGGGTCATCTACATGGTCATGTTCATCCAGCTTGTATTTTATATTCTTTTTTTTTAGTTTGGGTTTTTTTTGCCAATGTGTAACATTTGTTGTTAGAGATTTGTGGTTGCCAATTGTTTGACCATTCTGACTCATAGTCAAGGTGTTTTTGAAGGGTGACAGCATTGTCAGTGGTGTTGAATAGTTTTACATCATCAATGAAGAGAATACAGTTGCTTTTAATATGATTGCAAAGTCATTTATGTAAAGTATAAAGAGTTCTGTCCCTAAAATGCTGCCTTGAAGGACACCGCTGTTAACAGGTACAGGATTTGATAGACCATTCCCTATTTTGGCTACTTGTTGCCTGTTTGATAGGAACACAGCTATCAATTTATGCAGGGGTACAGAAATGCCATAAGATTTTAATTTTAGAAGTAGTTTATTGTATACCACTGAATCAAAGGCTTTAAAGAAGTCTATTTTGCTTTGCCCTGATCGAGTTGGGTAGTTCATATGTTTTTACAGTGTAGGAGCTGCAAAATACAGGATAATTTTTCCTGAAACCAAATAATTGTTGGAGAGTAGGTTCTTTGTTTCAATGTGGAAGGTAATGGATTAGTTAATAATTGATTCCATGACTTTGCAGGTGGCACAAATAAAAATATTGGTCTGTAATTTTCAACTAAACTAGGGTCTCCTTTTCTGAAGATAGGGATAACCATGGCTAGTGACCATAGGTTGGGCAAGGAGCTGGTCTTGAAAGTTTTTTCAAAGGTTATGCTTAACGGTTCTGTTAAGGCAGTGGAAAGCTTTTTTTAGGAATTAGGCATATAGTCCATCAGGTCCAATAGACAGAGATGGTTTTAGACTCTGAAGTGCCTTGTCTTCTGTAAAATCAATGTATTATATCATTGTAATTATTTGTGATATGACTAGGAAATTTGTATGACATGGAAGAGCAGACCAGAACATCTGACATCCCTCTGCCTCCACAATAATGTAAATATGTGTTAACAGGCAGCCACAAAGCCTTTAAATCTAGTTAAGGGGAGGAAAAAAATAAAATGTTAAATTGTTGGATTAAACTGAAGTGGCTTAACAAGAAGGGGGACAATGGAATTCTGCATAAAAGATGTTTCAAGAATTTAGTTAGTGTTGGAACCACTATAAGTCTGCCTTTCTCCTAACTCACTATCTATAAATCCTGGAATCTCCACAGCTTGCCTTTCTGGTTTACTTTTGCCTTCTGCTTACACTTGGATCATTTGCAGACCACCGTGTTCTGCTTCTGCTTCTGCAAACTCTGGCAGAAATATTCAGTCTTGGCTAGGATACCAATGAAATACTAGAACAGGTGTTCTGTCTTTTCAAAACATGCTAAAGCAAGGCTCTCAAACCCCAGGCCCACGGACCGGATGCATCACACACTGGCCACTCCCATGCCTGATTTAGTGAAAGGGGGAAAATCATGATGACATGATTTTGACACCGCTGCACTAGAGACAAGAGTTGGTTTTGCTTATGGTACTGAAATGTCTAGGAAAAGTAGCTTCAGTGAGTCTGCAAGAAGCACTACATATACAGGTAATCCAACATAATCAAGCAACAATATTAAAAAAATGCCAACATGCTTGATCAACTCCAGATTGCGTGGGCATGAAATTTTCAAGTGGTCTTCATTTTATATTTTTTGGGATGCTGGGTGTTGAAATGGATGCCTTGGGTTTTAAGACATTGCAAGAGTTGAGATACCAGTTTTGATTCTTAGCTCCTTCCCAACCCATCTAAATAATCCTAAAAAAAATATAATCACAAATTAATTCAGCTACCCTCACTCTCAGTGACATCATCGTTATGGGTACTGTAACCTGTAGCTTAGCACAGGGGTAGGCAAAAAATTTTCTTCTATGACTTGTGGACTTTAAATCCCAGAATTCCTGAGCCAATCATGCTACTCAGGAATTCTGGGAGTTGACATCTACATGTCATAAAAGAGCCAACTTTGCCTACCCCTGGCCTAACAGGACACAACAAAAAATGCTGTACCCAAAGCTAAATTTATTTCCTACACCTGTGCTACATAGGCTTTCCTTTCCAAAGCTGCAAATCAACTCAAATATTCATATTAGTAAAAATTGCTTTCTAAAGAAAAAAAATGCCTATTTTTCATAGATCTTGTTAAAAATATATCCTCTGCTTTGTGTGAGGGTTTTTTCTAATTAAAATAAAGTATTAAAAATGGTTTCGTGTGAACTTATTGCCTGTTGAAGTTAGATTCCTGGGCTGAAAATTTGACCTCCTAGTGAGAACAGCCTCTAAAACCTAAATGCGTTTGTTTTATAACCCCAAGTGTTAAACACAAATGGCTAAAAGTTCCATTCCTTCACAGGGAATAAAGCATGATTAACTTACATTAAAACCAATCCTTGGTTTTTGTATGAGATGTAAAGGAGTAAAGGAAACTATGTTCAAGTGAGATGAAAGGACTGAGTGGCCAAAGAAAATGGAACAGGGCAAATGAGGATATTTAAAATCTATTCTATTCCTAACAAAATGGCTTTTTATCAAAGCCAGAGTTATAACTATGCTCCGGGAAATTTCAGAGCTCATGTACAAATCAGAAACGAAAAGGTACAAGAGAAGCTTTAAGTGGGAGGATGGCTTAAACCCTCTCTTGCCTGTCAGTTTTTCCCTCTCTTCCCACTGCAGCTGTTGAAAATCCTCTGAAACAGAAACTTCAAAAATAGCATGGGTTTTTTATTTTAGTTTGAATTCACTGGCATCCTAAAGATGTAAAGGTCCCCTGTTAAAAATTGTCACATCAAAATAATGTTAAATACCCTTGAATATTTTGGTTCAGCAGGAATCTTCAAAGTAACAAGAAGCAGAATTAAGGAGCAATACTATTTTAATCCTTTAGCAAAACATTTACTTGCCAAATATGTCCCATTTTACTCTCATCCCACTCTTTCCTACAACTCCAGAATCTAATGACACTTCTATCCTGCTGCTCAGAAATAATACAGCCACTGGGTTATGATAACTGCACACTTAAGGCAATTTCCTCACAAACTATTTTTGTTGTTCATATGCAAATAGAGGTTTCTTCCTGCTTCATGAGACAAATGAAAAGCAGATAGTCAACTGCATGATAATTGAATTTGAGGCTTGGAAGTTTACAATAGATATCTCTTTCTGAACATATGTGGCTAGGTGGTCTTTAAGAGTCAAGCTGCTCAAAGTGTCATTTAAAAAAAAATGAAAAATGTGTATTCAGAAACATGAAATTACCATCTTTATTGGGATAAAATGTTTTCCCCCTACTTTATTTCTTTACATCCTGTCTTTACTATTTTTCCAAGTAACTCAAGGGGTCAAACATATCCAACATGCCTTTTCTCCTCCTATTTTCCCTTCAACAACTAGGGAAGGTGATGTGAGTTGGGCTGAGAGAGAGCAACAGTCCCAAGGTCATCAATCTGGCTTTCATGGCTAAGGCAAGATTAGAATTCACAGTCTCTCACTTTCTAGCATATTGCATTAATCACTAGACCAAACTGTTTCTATAGTTAATTGTATCCAAAAGACCAAATCAGTCATGAGAACTTTAGAAAAACATAATTCACTATGCACAACATAGCATTCAGCTCCCAGAATTAACAAAGAAAAGAAATGTGAGTAAACCATAGATCATCTAGGAAGCTGTTCATTTCCCATAACTGTTCTTAACTATAGTGACTTTATCACAAGCATCTTTGTCATATGCTAGGATTCCTCTGGAATCACTTTAACAGAGGGATGATGAATCAAGATCAGGTGAAGTGTTAATACCATTTCTAATGCCTTGGTCAAACCACACTTGAATACTGCACTCAGTTTTGGTCGCCACAATATAAAAAAGATGTTGAGAGTGTAGAGAAGAGCAACAAAGATGATTAGACCGGAGGCTAAAACATACAAAGAACTGTTGAAAAGGAGTAGGGATGACATGATAGCAATGTTCCAATAACAAAGGGCTGCCACAAAAAAAAGAGTAGGTCAATTTATTCTCCAAAGTACCTGAAGGCAGGACAAGAAGCAATAGAAGAAACTGATCAATGAGAGAACCAACCTATTGTACACCTAAAGAGAACTTTCCTAACAGTTAAACAATTTGGAATGACTTGCCTCCAGAAATTGTGGGTGCTCCAACATTAGAGGTTTTTAAGGAGTGATTGAACAACCATTTATCTGCAATAATTTAGGGGTTTTTTTGATGGAGCAGGTGATTGGACTAGAAGACCTCCAAGGTCCTTTCCAATTCTGTTATTCTGTTAACTGTAAATCTGGATCCTAGAAGGGAGGAAGCTAGTAATCATTTTAGTAACGTTAATGGCACCACTATGTCCTCCTCCCAATGAATAAAGTATATTTTCATTCAATTCGTATAACTGAGTATTCACTAGCCATAACTTTAGATATCTACATCTATTGCAGAAGAGACGGAGTAACGACACGGACACAAGAGCTGGATTTAAACTGGGTCATTTTTATTAACATAAATTAGCATAATTTATTCAACTAAATTAGCATAAATTAACATACCTAACTATGACCCCACAATGGACCTGCAGGGTCAAACAATTGCTTCCGGGGCAAAAAATGACGTCAGATAAACTTCCTGGGCAACTTATGGGCGTAGTTCCATGCTAGTCCAGGTGAGGGACCCCTCCCTCACCTGAGACCCTGCCATGCACTTGCATGAGGGGGTCCCACCGGCTAATCCCTAACAGGGGACTTAAAGGTGCGGGACCCAAAGACAGGTTCCCCCCAACTGCTCAGGTCGCTTCCACCACAAGCTTGGAGAGGACCTGTCAATCATCCCCAAAGATGCCCAACGGAGAACACGCAGTTGCTAAACCACCCCCCAGTTTTCCGCCCCTAACCTGCCAACCCAAATGACCAAAGGTAAGCCAATTAGCCTAACAGGTGCAAGCACCCCCTAACCGCACATCCACCTCCCCAGTGTGGAATGGGCGAAAAAACGGCCCAGCTAAGAGGCAAAGCCGCAAAAAATTCCCATTCGGCCCCCTAGGGCGACCCACAATAGCACACTGCAAAATAGGGAGGGCGGGTGGGTGTCTGCTCTGCTGCTGAGTCCGGGTGACAGGCTTAGCCCGGGCCTGCGCGCCCTTAAATAGGGCCGGCAAGCCCCGCCCGGACACGTCAGCAGTCAGGCCACGATTGGCCTGACTCTCGGCCGAAGTCTCACCTGAGACCCTGCCATGCACTTGCATGAGGGGGGTCCCGCCGGCTAACCCCTAACAGGGGACTTAAAGGTGCGGGACCCAAAGACAGGTTCCCCACAACTGCTCAGGTCGCTTCCACCACAAGCTTGGAGAGGACCTGTCAATCATCCCCAAAGATGCCCAACGGAGAACACGCAGTTGCTAAACCACCACCCAGTTTTCCGCCCGTAACCTGCCACAGAGCGGGGGTCAGATCTCTATCTTGGCCCCCCGACTCCCCCCTCTAACTGCGCCAGCTCACGCAGAGACCCCTGCAGGTCCTGTAAGAAAAATGGTGTTCCTCTGTTCTGACAGAGGAAGACCAGCAGCCAGGGAAAGCCACAGCTGATCTATGGTGATGAGGGGATGGGCCACTACCACCCCACCCAACTCTCTGACTACCGTACCCAGGGCCTTAATGACTCCACGTCTAACCCTAAGGGCCCTAAGGAAGATGGCGTCCCACCAAGTGATCCTCGGGAGGATCCAGACCACACCACTTGCGTGGTGGGCCCCACAGTGCGAAGCTACCGCAGGTCTTCGCGAGCCTGATGGATCCAAAGTAGACCCCCCCAGGCCCACACAGGTCCTTGCCACCGAGGTGCAAGACCCACCACCTGGGCGCAGCAAAGGGATGCCGCCCTCCCAGGACCGTCTGGGCGCAGCAATGGGATGCCGCCCTCCCAGCACCACCCGGGCGCAGCAATGGAATGCTGCCCTCCCAGGACCATCTGGGCGCAGCAATGGGATGCCGCCCTCCCAGTACCATCTGGGCGCAGCAAGGGATGCCGCCCTCCCAACACTATCTGGGCGCAGCAATGGGATGCCGCCCTCCCAGCACTATCTGGGCGCAGCAATGGGATGCCGCCCTCCCAGCACCAACTGGGCGCAGCAATGGGATACCGCCCTCCCAGCACCAACTGGGCGCTGCAATGGGATGCTGCCCTCCCAGCACCAACTGGGCGCAGCAATGGGATACCGCCCTCCCAGCCCTATCTGGGCGCAGCAATGGGATGCTGCCCTCCCAGAACCACCTGGGCGCAGCAATGGGATGCCGCCCACCCAGCCATAGTGGCAGAAACACCTTTCCTGCCGCACACCCCCTTCTCCCCCAGCCAGACGACAACGACCCATCTGCCAACGACAGTTGGGTCCCCCCCCCCGGCGGTACTTGTTGCTGAGTGGCCATCCCGAACGCTCCATGACCCCAGAGCAACACCGTCGGTCTCATCCTGACGGGGTTGCATAGAAGAGGGCTAAAAGGTAAACCTGGCCTAACACTCACCCCAGACCCTCAGCCGGCCGTTCGTACCCTAAAACAGGCCGCTGACTGCCAGCAGACGACTTCCCCGAATCCTCCCTATCGAGAAACCGTAATTCCGCGCTAGTGGCAGCGCCGATACGGAACGAGCGTTCCATAGCTGGCGGGATCGATTCCGGCCTGTCCAAAAAACCTGGAAACTAGAACCCAGCTAGACTAAAGGGATGAAATGAAAGGCACGAAGTGACTCGTCAGCCTGCGATACGGCCCTGACCTTGCTAACCCATAGGGCCCCACCAAACTGGCACAAGCCACTGCCCTAAAAGGACAGGCCTCGTACAGAGAGGCCCACAGACCGTCCAAAGCCTGACTAATCAGCGACAGCTGCTGCACGGTCAGGGCCCGATGAGCATCAGAGGAGACTCCTCTCCCAGCCCGCCCACATCTTCCGAATGCGGAAGTCACCAGAAAAAATCAGTAAACCACCCCCGCCTTGGACCGAAAGGCGAGGCCGGCTAACCTAGACCTAATAGTCCTAACTTAAAGGCCACGCTGCCTAAGCTGGACGCAAAATATGGCCAGGTATGCAGCTGGGGCAGGCCAACTATAGGGGTCACCCTTATCCCGCCTGAAATCCCCAAACTCTTTACCTGCCAGCTGCTAAGCCCCCAGAGTGCCAGGCACCCCAGAGAGGGCCATAGCCCAGCAGGCCTTTACTCTCCACTGCCCAGGAGCCCACCCAGGCTCCAAGGGGGTCGGGAAAAGCCTCAGGCGACGCACGTGCCCACGGGGCCAGGGTCCAAAACTTGGACAACTGACCACGGGACAGGCGACAGCGATCCCGTTATACCAACCCGGGGACATGTCTAGCCAAAAAACAAAGCGTTCAGAAACAAGGCCCTGTGCACAAAATGGCGGACAAGCCGCATGACCCTGTCGCTCTTAGAGGACAGGGCACTCACAACATGGACCAGTGCCAAGTTGTCGCACCAAAAGTACACAGCCCCGTCCCTGAACTGCTCCCTCCAAGGCTCTAAGGCCACGACCAAGGGAAAAAGCTCTAAAAAGGTCAAGACCTTAACCAGGGGGGAGGCCCTCCGTTCCGGAGGCCAGACAGACCAGCACACTGGTCACCTAACACAACCCCAAAGCCATAAGTCCCCGCAGCATCCGAACACAACCTAATTCCTGCAGCTGCCTAAGAGTGACCTTCCTGCAGCCCAACTCAAGATCAAGTGTAGCCCGGATCTTGACTAACTTACCTAGGGGCAATCTAGAAGATTGCTCCTCTGAGTCCAATTCAACACCAAGGAAGGTAATCTTGGTGGCTGGGCCCTCGGTCTTCTCAGCGGCTAGAGGCACCCCCAACTGAGCACAAAGAGCTTTAAAGTCCTGCATCAGAGCAAAACATCGCTCTGAACACGCAGGCCCCGCCATCAAGACATCCTCACGTTAGTGAAAGACCGAACCCAGACCACTGTTCCTCCTGAGCGCCCACTCCAAGAAGGTGCTAAATCTCTCAAAAAAAAAAGAAGCATGAGACAGAGCAACCCATAGGTAAAGCCCTGTCTACATAGCAACCACCCTCAAAGAGGAAGCCCAAGAGCCCGAAGTCGTCTGGGTGAATGGGGAGGAGCCGGAATGCAGACTTAATGTCGCATTTACCCATAAGGCTCCGACCCCACACTTCCTAACTATGGCCCCGGCCACATCAAAGGATGCGTACCGGACTGAACAAAGTTCGTCAGGAATGAAATCATTCACTGACTCCCTTTTTGGAAAAGACAAGTGGTGAATCCACCAACATTCACCACTCGCCTGTTCGGGCCTCCTTCTTTATATTCTCCCTAACAATGTCTTCATGTCCCACAACCGGACTAAGGTTGTCAAACACGAAGGCCTTCCTAACCCCCCTGTAAGGGATCCTAAAACCCCTCAGGAAACCTAGCAGAAGAGCGTCCGCTCTCTCGTGAGGGTGGTAGTTTTTTAACCAACCCTTAAGAACAACACGATTAATTGAACTGGGGCCCATTACCCCCAGCAGGCGGGGGCTGCTTCGCCTGACCCCCACCCTTCTGGTTCTTACCCATCCTAGGCATAGGACAAACGAAAGCGGCATGGGAGCCCCAAACTGCGGACAGCCCAAACCGTAAAGGCTCCTACACTAAACCCCCCAGGCCCGACGGGTAAGCCATCACTGGGGCCAGGGCCATAGCAGCCGAAGCTGGCAGGGTCCAACATCCCACCCTAGATACCCCAGGCCTCAACGGAAAAGCCGTCGCAGGAGCACGAGGGAGGGCAGCCGTAGCCAGTGGGGACCACACCTGATTACAGGTGCCCGCCGGAGACCCCAAACCATTGCACTCACCCCCGAAACCCAGCGGGACAAAGGCCTGCCTGGGCCAAGGAAGGAGTGCAACGGAGGTCGAATGCGTTACGACCTCAACTGCCCCGAAAGGTGTACAAGGCACCCAGGGTATACCCAGTCCCATGGGGCCTGGCAAGGCCGCCATCTGCCTGGGCTGGATAACCACTAGGGGCCATACCCGCAGCGGGACTTGAACCTGCAACCTTTGCCTTGCAATGCAGAGAACCAACCCCAGGCTACAGTATCCAATCCCGCTTTGGTTTTTTTTTTTTAATATTTATTTATTAAAATAAATATTTATTTATTAAAATAATATTTATTTATTTATTAATATTTATTTATTAAAATAAATATTAAAATATTTAATATTTATTTATTAAAAATAAAATATTTATTCTAATTATTTATTTATTTATGTATGTATGTATGATTTAATTTTATTTCAGGTGTGTGTCTTTTTCTATTTTTGAACCAGGGGCCAAGGCCGAAAAGGCCCCGGCCCCAAAAGAAAACCGCTGCCTAGGAAGGCAGGGGAGTAGTAGTAGGGCTGCCACCTATCGAAAGGGAGCCCAAACTGACCCCCGAGCCAACGGATAACTGCCACTGGCAGCCAACCTCCGGCCTCCGATGAGGCAGAAGAGCCGACAAGGCCGCCGCGCCACGAGGCCGCCCAAAATGGCGGCCTCAAGCAGACGTTACTGGCTTTGCCAAGAGGGGAAGCGCGCGACCGATTACCCACACACAAACACGCAAAGCGCCCTCCGCGGCACCTAGCGATCCCCCTGACCCGAGGGGATAAATTAATAGGGGGCGGGGAGGGCCTCACGCCGGACACCAGCCGAAGTACGGTTGCTGCCTGGTAGCCTCGCGAACAGGGGCAGACCGCAGGCCTTGGAGCTGAAGAGGGCTTTCATCGGGAGCTCACAACGAGCCGCTGCCCCCGAAGCCTCCGACGAGGCTTCTGAATTGACAGCCGTCCAGGAGCAGACAGCCGAGTGTCTGCTCTGCTGCTGAGTCCAGGTGACAGGCTTAGCCCGGGCCTGCGCGCCCTTAAATAGGGCCGGCAAGCCCCGCCCGGACACGTCAGCAGTCAGGCCACAATTGGCCTGACTCTCGGCCGAAGTCTCGCCTCGCGAGACTTCAGCCGAGATCCAAGATGGCGGCCGCCAGGAGTCCGATGTCTCCCTGACCCTCCTGCAAATGCTGCCAGCGGGGTGAGTCCGCTGGCGCTATTATCAAGGACTTCCACAAGGAGCACTAAATATAAAAAGTAGTAAAGAGAGGAGCAAAGGGACTGAATTTCAATGTTGGAATTATCAGCCCTTGGAGATTTGCCAGGTTAGGAAAGAGACACTACAAGAACTAGAAGAATTCTACTTTATTGTTGTAGGAAAGCCTGAAGAGTTTTATACCAAAGAGAATCAAGGCAGGATTATCTTGAATTTCTTTCCTACAGCACAGTTGGTATTTACACGATCACTCTTGCATTTATTTCAAGGTTATCTCTGTTTTATCCTGTAATGGCTACCTTGTATCTCTGTAAATAGTTTGTTCCTTGCTAAAGCGCTGTCTGAGCTGGAAATCAGGAAGTCGCTCCTGATTGGCTCAGACGCGCCCTGCCCTTGCTTTGGCGGGAACCACAAATGTATAAAAGAAGCGGTTTCTCCCAAGCAGAGCAGACAATACTAGCTGAAAGTCACTTACCTATTCTGAGCTGAATAAAAGTACCGTTCTCAACCAACCCTGCCTCTGGGTTTACTTCACTGGCGACGACGGACGAAAGAAACAACGCGTGCAACTTGAACAATCTCCAAATCGGCCGGGCTCCTGAGTTCTTCGACCCCGAAAAGACTTCCTGGGATGACTACCTAGCCAGCTTCGAGATCTTCCTCGAGGCAGCAGGAATACGGGATGCCGACGCCGATCGTAGACGGGCCATCTTCCTAAATTACTGCGGTCCAGAAATCCGCGCCCTCGCCCAGACTCTCACCGACCCGCTGCCGGCAAGATCCGTCGCTTGGGACGTCCTACAAGACAAGCTCGCGAGCCATTTCAAGCCAACAAAACCAGCCATGGTTTTCCGGCACCAGTTTTCTAGAATGGCTCAGCGCGAAGCGGAATCAATCAACCAATTTGCAACGCGACTTCGAACGGTGCTTGCGAAATGCAAGTTTGACAACCCGGAAGCTCACCTCACCGATGCCTTAGTCTTTGGCATGAGAAACGCCGCGGTCAGGAACAAACTCCTCACCGAAGACGAACCGACCCTACAAACTGTGATTAAGCTAGCGCAAACCGCAGAGGTCGCCGACGCCGCTGCTAAAGAGCTGATAGATCACGAAAAGAAAGAAGTCATCGCCAAGATAGACTCCACGTTCTCCCGCGCCGAGGACCCAGATGACCGCAGCCCACCAGCTCACCACGAGGACAGCTGTTTCCTGCTGCAAGACCAGCCGAGACAACACAGACTTCCTCACCCTGCCACCCCCTGCGCCGGCTGCCGAGGAAACCATCAGCGCCAACGTTGCCCTTTCCGGGACGCCATATGCCGTCGCTGCAACCGACGGGGCTACATCACCGAAGCATGCAGAGCATCAGCACCGGAGGAAACCTTCTCCACACCGCGCCACCAACGACTCCAGAATCAAACACCGCAACCGCGAGAAAACCGACCTTTTCGTTTTTCGAGCCGTAAGAACTACTCAGCCGCTAACCGCGACTACTCAAGAGGTAACACTCAATTTTTCGTGAATACCACGGCAACAGAAAATGGGGGCAAGATTGTTATTTCTTTACTTTTAAATAACAAGCCATGTTCCATGGAACTTGATACGGGTTCTAAATACACCATTATGCCGTGGGAAAAGCTTAAATTGTACATGCCTAGCCTGTCTAAATCTGAGCTTGTGAAAACCTCATTGGTAATTAGAGATTTTCAAGGGGGGATAATCTCTGTTCTGGGCAAAGTGAATGTACCTATCGTATTTAAGAATGTTAAATGTACCCTACCCATGATTGTTGTTACAGGGGCTAAACACTCTCTCCTGGGGTTGGCTTGGATGGAACCTTTGGGAATTGAAATTTCTGGTATTTGCAATGTTAACTGTGATAGCATGCCTAACTTTTTACAAGAGTTCCCTGAAGTGTTTAGCCCCACTTTGGGGTCGTATAAAGGGCCCCCCATCTCATTCTCCATCGATCCCAAGATCCCACCTGTCCAGCTCAAACCTCGCAGGGTACCTCTTCCGCTACTCCCCAAACTTGACCTGCAGCTGGATAAGCTCATAAGCCAGGGCATTCTAGTTCCTGTGGAGCAGGGACCATGGGAAACACCCATAGTCACCCCCCTAAAACCGGATGGCTCCTTAAGAGTTTGCGCTGACTATAAATCTACCCTAAATAAGGCCCTACAACACCACCCTTACCCCATTCCAGTGGTACAACAACTCCTACACTCCCTGGGGGAAGGGAAAAGGTTTGCAAAGATCGACCTCGCCCAGGCTTATCAGCAGCTTCCGGTCGATGAAGCGACAGCAAATGCGCAAACGATTGTGACTCACAGGGGTGCCTTTAAATGCACCAGATTACAGTTTGGAGTAAGCATAGCCCCAGGGATATTCCAAAGCATAATGGAAAGACTGTTATCAGGGATTAAAGGGGCCATTCCCTATTTTGATGACATCTTAATTGCAGGGGAAAACCAAGAACAGCTCAACAAAAGGATTAGGGAAGTACTCCAGAGACTTCAAGATAAAGGGTTGAGAATTAAGCCTGACAAATGTGTATGGGGAACCAACAGTGTAGAATTCCTAGGGTACAAAATCGACAAGGAAGGTATCCACCCCACCACCGAGAAACTGAGAGCTATTAGAGAAGCCCCAGAGCCACAAAATAAGACTGAATTGCAAGCCTTTTTAGGCCTTCTTAACTTTTACTCCGTTTTTTTAAAACAGAAGGCAACAGCAGCAGAGCCTCTACACCGTTTGCTACATAAAGAAACCCCTTGGACATGGGGGAGAACTGAACACGAAGCCTTTGTACAAATAAAACAGTTATTGACCTCTAAAAGTGTGGTAGTCCAGTATAGTACTTCGCTACCTATCAGGCTTACGTGCGACGCCTCCCCATACGGCGTGGGAGGAGTCCTGGCTCACGTTTTGCCTAACAAAACAGAGGCCCCAATTGCTTTCTTTTCAAGAACGATGACCAATACTGAAAGGAACTATAGCCAGCTAGATAAGGAGGCTCTAGCTCTAGTGGTAGGAGTAAAAAAGTTTCATAATTACCTTTTTGGGAGGAGTTTCGAATTGGTTACCGACCACAAGCCTTTATTAGGCCTTTTAGCCCCCAACAAGCCTACTCCCCCATTTATGTCCCCAAGATTAATCAGGTGGGCCCTTTTCCTCTCAGGATACCAGTACGAGCTCATCCATAAAGGGGGTAAAACCATCAACCACGCAGATGGCCTCAGTAGGTGCCCCATGGCAGAGTTAGTGGAAGACCCTGCCCCTTCTGCGGATGTCTTAATGATAGAGCTCGAAGACAACCCACTAACTACTGCAAGGGAGGTGGCTGCACATACGCAGCAAGACCCAATCCTAAAACAGGTGGTTAACTGTGTACTAAAAGGATGGCAACATGACTCTGTGAAACCTGAATTGTGTGACTTCAAAACCAAAATACTTGAATTGTCATATGTAAAAGGTTGTCTATTGTGGGGGGATAGAGTGATCGTTCCTAAAAGCCTAAGGGAAAAAGTACTTGACTTGTTACATGTGGGCCATCCTGGGATTGTCAGGATGAAAGGCCTAGCTAGAGGGCATTTATGGTGGCCAGGTTTGGATGCTGAGATTGAGAATTGGGTAGCCAAATGTGACCCATGCCAAGAATCACGGCCTAACCCCCCCAAAACAACTCCAGCAGAGTGGGAGCAACCTGCAGGGCCTTGGTCACGGGTCCATATTGATTTTGCAGGGCCAGTTGGGTCACAATATTTCCTAATAGTGGTTGATGCATTTTCCAAATGGGTGGAAATCATAGCAATGAACAACATAACCACAAGTGCCACCATCAAGGTTTTGCGCAGACTGTTCGCTAGCCATGGTTGCCCCGATATCCTAGTGTCTGACAATGGGCCTCAGTTAACGGCCAGGCAGTTTGAATTATTCCTAGATAACCTAGGGGTCAGACATGCACTCATCTCGCCTTACTCGCCCTGGGCTAACGGGTTGGCGGAACGTTATGTTCGCGTGGCTAAGGAAGCATTACGCAGATCAGGCCCAGGTGATGTGCAACAGAATTTAGACCAGTTCTTGTTGACCCAGCACATTACCCCAAACTCTCACACGCACGTGAGTCCTGCTGAGTTACTAATGGGAAGAAAATTAAGGTCCCCACTGGATAGGTTACACCCAAGGTTTTGTACTAATGACCCAATATATGTAAACCCAGAAAGACAAATGTATTTGGGACAAAATGTATTTGTAAAAATTTTTGATGGAGGTGTAAACTGGATGAAAGGAATTGTTGTTAAACAGACTGCTCCAAAAACATATTTGGTGAAATTGGAGGATGGTCGAATGTGGAAACGGCACATTGATCACATTCGGAAACGAATAGGAAACCCCCTGGAGCAAACCGCTGACAAAAACTCTCCCATTCCAGCAGACTGTAATTCGCAACCCGATTTACAAGACATTCAAAGGGACTTATCGGGTCAAAGGGGATCCTCCAACGACGCCGAGCCATCGTCCTCCTCCGAAGCCATCTTCGTGCCAGCCAGGCCGAGTCAACCGGCGGGAGCCCCGACTAGGCCCCAGCCGCGCCGGGGGAGCAACAGCGAGCCAACCTCCACCACCGATAGCGAGGACACAACTGAGCTGCGCAGGTCGTAGCGAGCCTCGCGGCGGCCCAACAGATTGGACGACTTCTTCACATGGTTTTCGTGATGGTTGCATCCATCTAAGGAGGGAGGGGTGTTGTATCCTGTAATGGCTACCTTGTATCTCTGTAAATAGTTTGTTCCTTGCTAAAGCGCTGTCTGAGCTGGAAATCAGGAAGTCGCTCCTGATTGGCTCAGACGCGCCCTGCCCTTGCTTTGGCGGGAACCGCAAATGTATAAAAGAAGCGGTTTCTCCCAAGCAGAGCAGACGGTACTAGCTGAAAGTCACTTACCTATTCTGAGCTGAATAAAAGTACCATTCTCAACCAACCCTGCCTCTGGGTTTACTTCAATCTCCCTATTACTTTATAGGAATTAACCAGTAATTCTGTCTAAGGTAAAGTGATACCCATCATGGATAAGTGTGGATATGATTGAAGGAGGGGAGAACGTATATTAAATGGAAGCAAAATTATTTGTCTGTCAACAACTGCCAATTAATCATCACCATCCAATTGTAAAAGGCAGTTTTATTTGAAGCAGCTTACATTCGGTGACAATAACTTTAACACCGTTAAACAACAACACCTACCTATTCTGGGTCTCAGTCTTGTGAAGGATTCGATAGGTATATAAAAATGCCAAATCCAGCATAAGCAGTTGGATGTCTATGTGACAGACTATAATAATAGAAGGTTAGAAATTAATTTATCATAAAAGTGTATTATTAAAGCAGAGTGCATTGTGGTGGATTGCAGACCAGCTGTTACTTGTGTGTTGTGAATGACTTGCATATGGACATAGGCTACCCATAGATGACCTCAATGTAATATGATAGTCCTTCAGAAGATTGTTGTGTAAACTTTTATCTATATACATACAATTTTTGCCATGTATTTTTTCTGTCTTTCATTATTGTTTTGATGCTTTCCTTCGTGTTGTTTATTTTTTTTAAAAAGCCAGTAAATAAATAAATCCAAAGAAAATGCTTGTTTTTCAGAAGGGAGAACTCTCCACTTAAAATAATGTAGACTCATTAGCAATGCTGAAACCGTTCTGATAAGGTTTGACCGATATTAGAAGTGTCTGCAAAGGTGATCAATAACATCAAAATAGCAGGTTGGACCAAATAATTAAAGCCCTCCCTCTTTTTAATTAGCATTGCCATTATTGCAACTACATTGCAAGGGGCAGGACTTTAATCACCCTGGTTGTGCTATACATTTTGATGCTGTTGACCCCTACCCCACCCGACCCTTGGCTGGTTAAAAAAAAACCCTCAGTCTTTGTAAACATAATGAAAAGAAAAACTAGAGTCTGTGTAAGTCTGCGTGTTTCAGACCACTCCTGGAATTGTTGCAAATCTCTCCATTCACAATTAAATTGATCCACCGAGATGAAAAATAACATAAACGTGTAGAATCTTTTATTCCCTGAGTTTTCATTCTGCATAGAGACTACAATTAAATATAGGAAATATCAAGCCCCTAATGGCCACATAAAACCAAGTACGTAAGATTCACACCAAGTTTCATTAATTAGGACAAAAAGGGGTTAGAATACAAATTCTTTGAAACTGAACAAGCAAAACTCCAAACCCTCATTTATTAGTGAATTCATTAAGGCAGAATTTCTATGATCTGTTTGAACTAGTTTCTCCCTGATTGGACTAATGGCTCTTTTTAGCCGAAAAGACTGAGAGGTCCACCTGCTCTTTCTTTGTCATGTTTTGAAATACAGTGTTCCCTCGATTTTCACGGGTTTGAAATTCACAAATGGCCTATACCACGTTTTTTTTAAAAAAAATAATTAAAAAATACTCCACAGGTTTTTTTTCTATACCATGGTTTTTCCCGCCCCGATGACGTCACACATCATCACCAACTTTTATCTGCCATTGCTGATTGGCCAAAATCTCAGCCAATCAGCGGTGTTATTGCAAAAATTTCGCCCATCATTGCTGATGGCCTGAAATCTCAGCCAATCAGTGGTGCTATCCTGGCATGCATTAGTACTTTTACAACTACAGTACAGTATTAAAACTTATTAGAAGACATACCCAAGATGCTTCCTAAATGTTCCACGCAGAGCGGAGGCAGTGATAGTAAAAAGAGTAGGAAGATGCTGACAATTAAAGAGAAGATTGAACTGTTAGATATGCTAAAATGGGGTCGCTCATATGCGGAAGTTGGGTGGCATTATGGAATAAATGAATCGAGTGTGAGATACATTCAGAAAGATGAAAAGAAGATAAGACAAGCAGCTATGATCACATTCAATAAGGCAGCAAAAAGTCTTCGGAGAGGGGCGGCATACAAATCTAATAAATTGAATTGAATTGAATGGTGACGCCTAGAAATAAATGGCTTATGAAAATGGAAGCTGCTTTGTCCGTGTGGGTACAAGACTGCCGTAAGAAGAGCATTGCATTGGATACCAATACGATACGGACAAAGGCACAACAACTCTACACCCATCTGGCGAACAAAGAAGGAGGTGATGCAGCTGAGGGAAAAGAAGATTTTGATGAAGTTGCCAATGACTTAGAAGACCCCCAGCCATCAACATCCACTGCTTCTCTGACCCCATCCACATTCACGGCAAGTAAGGGATGGTTTGATAAATTTCAATGGCGCTATGGCCTGAGGAGCGTGTAATTGCATGGAGAAGCTGCCTCAGCGGATACAGGTGCAGCCGAGCAATACATTCATGGCACATTTAAAGAGATAATTGAAGAAGGGGCCTACCTTCCAGAACAGATGTTCAACATTGACGAAACAGGCCAGTTTTGGAAGAGGATGCCATCGCACATTTTCTTAAGCCAAAGCCCCTGTTTTAAGGACCAAAAAGATCGGGTAACTTTGATCGTGTGTGGAAATGCAGCTGGCTTCATGATCAAGCCAAGTCTCATTTATAAGTCCCGAAATCCCAGAGCCCTAAAGAACAGAAATAAGAATGCTTTGCCAGTGTACTGGATGCATAATCCTAAGGCATGGATTACAAAAGCCCTCACGCGGGACTGGTTTCATCAGTGCTTTATCCCACAGGTGAAGGATTATTTGGCTGGCAAAGGACTCAATTTCAAAGTGCTTCTCCTAATGGACAATGCTGGAGGCCATGATGACCTGGCGCATGAACATGATGGGGTACAAGTCGAATTCTTGCCACCAAACACCACATCACTTATCCAGCCGATGGATCAAGGCGTTATCCGCATGTTTAAGGCGCTGTACATGTGCAATTCCTTGGAAGCCTCATGGAAGCAATGGATGCTGATGAAAACTTCACATTGAAGGGCTACTGGTGTCAGTGCACGATCGCATCGTGTCTGAAGAACATTCAGAATGCCTTAATGGATATGAAGACACAGACAATTAATGCCTGCTGGAAGAAATTGTGGCCAGAAGTGGTGCATGATTACAAGGGATTTGCTCCCGAAGAAATTCAACATGCTGCAGTCCAGAAATCTGTGAAGCTGGCACAGTTACTGGGTGGAGAAGACTTCAGTGACATGATACCTGATGAAGTCAATGGGTTGCTTGATGAGCATGGCCTACCACTGAGAGACAAAGATTTGGAGGAGCTAACCAGGTCAGCAAGTGAAGAAGAGGAAACTGAACAAGCTGAGGAAGAAGAAGAGATTGGCCTAACACTTGAATGGCTTGCAGAAGTGCACAGAAGTGCTGCACATATCCAACAGATTGTGGAACTTTGGGATCCCAACATGACTTGCTCTACACACTTTAAGACCTCCCTTGACAATATTGTTGCACCATACAGAGCCATGTTAGCCCAGAAAAAGAAACTGTGCCACCAACTACCCATAACTATGTTCATCACGAAAACCAAGAGGTCTGTCATGCCATCTCCTTCAGCGTCCATTGCAGAAGTGCCCGATGAAATGGTGATTGAAGAAGATCCTTAGTTATGTTAATAATTTTTGCAAATAAAAAACAAAAAATAATGATTGTTAATAAATAATTATGTTTATAAATATCAGGATCACTAAGTGTCTTATTCAATGGTGAGTACCAGTAATAATGGTGAGTAAATGGTTGTTAAGGGAATGGGAAATGGTAATTTAGGGGTTTAAAGTGATAAGGGATGGCTGGTGATACTGTCCATCAATGTTCCCTCTAATTTTTTTTCGGTGTGGGCGGAAAAGTATAGTGTCTGAGTGGCAGTCCCTTTGGGACTGAGCGGCATAGAAGAATGAATGAATGAATGAATGAATGAATGAATGAATGAATGAATCAATCAATCAATCAATCAATCAATCTCCCCCCTGCCTCTGTGTGTGTGTGTGTGTGTGTGTGTGTGAACTCTTGAACCATTTCCCAAAACAGGTGAGGGCTGGGTTTTTTTCTCTGTTATTATTTAAGTGCTTTTTACCATATGCTTTAAATCAAGAGTCACTTCTCTCTGTGTTTCTCTTTCTTTCCTGTCATTCTCTGCCTCAATCATTTTCTCATTTCTCTTTTTTCTCCCCTTTTTTCTAACATTTCTCTCTCTCTCTCTTCCTTCCTCTCTTCTCTCTCCCTCTTTTGCTTTCTTTCTCTCTCTCCCCCTCTTGCTCTCTCTCTCTTTTTCTCACTTTCTCTCTCTCTTGTTCTCTCTCTCACTCTTTCTCTCTTGTTTCCTTTCTCTGTCTCTCATGCTTTCTCTCTCTTGTTCTCTCTCTCTTGCTATCTCTCTATCTCACCCCCCTCTTTTTTTCTCTCTCTCTCTTTCTCACTTTCTATCTCACTCTGTCTGTTGCCCTCTCTCTCTCTCGTTCTCTCTTTCTCTCTCTTCCTTTCTTCTCTGCAGAGGCCAACGAAGGTTTTTCTTATTTTGAATGTTTTGGGGGCGGCGGGCAGGGGTATGGGAAGCATGCGCGCACGTGCGCCCCACATTCAAACTACAGTAACCTTCGTTGGCCTCCACTGTGAGAAGAACACCTGCCCTGCCTCTCCTGCAGCCCCCTCGCTGACAGCCAGGATGAAAGCACTCTCAGCTAAGGGACTGCAAGAGGGGCGGGACGGGAGTTCCCAAAGTGCTCGAAGCAGCTAGTGGCCGGATGAGGAAGACAAGAAGCCATAGCCTCCAGCACCACTGCGGGAGGAGCCGCACCCCAATAAAGCTGGAGAGAGGAGTGGATTGGGCAGGTGGGGGGCAGCGGCGAGAAGCTGGGGGCATGAGGGGGCCAGAGGCGCTGGGGGGCAGGGCCAGCCGACATTCAAAACAACCTTCATTGGCCTCCACACTTTTGTCTCTCCCCATTCCCAACTTCAAGCCCGGCTCCTTGCGCGGCCTTGGAAAAGGGTGCGCGGGGGTAGTTTTAGAGTGAACATAGCTGTCCATAGCCAAAAATGGGTGTTTTTACTTCCGCATCTCTACTTCGCAGAAATTAGACTTTCGCGGGCGGTCTCGGAATGCATCCCCTGCGAAAATCAAGGGGACACTGTACAGTGATACCTTGTCTTACAAACTTAATAGGTTCCGGGATGAGGTTCTTAAGGTGAAACGTTTGTAAGACGAAACAATGTTTCCCATAGGAATCAATGGAAAAGTGATTAATGCGTGCAAGCCCAAAATTCACCCCTTTTGCCAGCCAAAGCGCCCATTTTTTTGCTGCTGGGATTCCCATGAGGCTCCCCTCCATGGGAAACCCCACCTCCAGACTTCTATGTTTTTGCGATGCTGTGATTTCACTAAGGCTCCCCAATTATAAGACGAGGTATCACTGTATTCTATTTGTTTTTTGTCCCTCAAAAATGATCCTGTGACTAATCTTATCAGAGGTCATGGTTTTTTAGAACAGAGGTCCCTATTCTTTCTGGCTCCGGGGACTGGTTTTGGAAGAAAAAATATCTTCCACGAACCAGGGAGGAGAAGCAGTTTCGTACATGCAACCTAGATCTTGTTTATAAGTAGTTGAAGTTTCACTCGCTTGCCCTGTGCTTCTATAGCCTGGTTCCCAACAGGCCATGGACTAGTACCGATTCATGGTACTGGGGGCATGGGGACCCTTGCTTTAAAAATTGTTCAATTGCAATTCCCACCATTTTTTTTCATTACTGGCCAGGCAACTAGAATCCTTTGTGTGTCAGTCAAGAATAAGCAACAGAAGTACTGAAAATGTATATCAATTGAAAGTCCCTTGCTTTTTCATTCTATAAATGATTTCATTTCTTTATCCCTTTCTTTCAGTTCTTGCATTTATTACTTCTTACCAGATAACATGAGATTAGGAGCCAGTTTGGCATAGTGGTTAAAGGCACGGTACTAGAAACTGAGAGATTGTGAGTTTTAGTCCTATTTTAGACACAGATCCAGCTGGGTGAACTGAGTGATTGCTTTCTGTCAGCCCTAGGAAGACGGCAGTGACAGCCCATTTCTCAAAACATTGCCAAAAAAAACCCTTACATGGACATGCCCAACAGTTGCCAAGAGTAAAAAAAAACCTCCTGAGAATCAATATTTATGCATTGAGAGAACCTACAACTGAATTTCCATTTGACATGAATTGTTATGACAAACAGAACAATGCCAAACAGAAATAATTGTTTCAATTTATTAGATTTATATTCTCAACTGAAGCCACCAAAGCAGGACACAGTATAACATCTATGTATTCACTCCAGTTTACATGTCATTTGATTTTGTTTCTTTCCTCGCTATGTATTAGCTGTTTAAAGCCATAGTTCAGTGCAAGAACCCATGTGGTGCCCTCAAGTCTCAAGTTCATGTCCAGCAACTGAAACACTGGAAAATTAATACTGAAATTACTGAACTAGATAATAGGACTGTACAACTCTTGAAACAGGTGCTTCATACATTTATGAATCTTATGCAGCACCTTTTTCAAAGAAGTAGATATGGTCAAATAGAAGAAGACATCTTCTTATGTTTCCATGGTTTCCTAAGCGAGGGAGGAAAGAATGAGATGGACTTGGCACTTATAAACTAAATTGGGATACAACTCATATTAAGGTTAATATTGTCAATTCTTATGGCAATAATTAGTGATCTATAAGTGGGATTAGAGTGCTCAAATTAATTTCACTCTTAATTGACTCATCCTGTACTTTGTGATGTCAGAATCCCATCATTTGTTACAAATAAGCAAGCTGTTATAGTTTTGATATACATAAGCATTCTGAAATATGGCCAGGTATGTCTTGCAAACAGACAAATTAGTGAAATAGCGCCGGTGGTCCTTACCTACCGGTGCTTTTTGCTGGAGGCTCGTGCAGACACGGAGCATATGGCGTAGCCGCCATCTTGTTTTCAGGTGAAGTCTCATGAGACTTCGGCCAATTATCAGGCCAGGGTGGCCTGATCGATGACGTGTCCGGGCAGGCCCGGGCTCAGCCTTTTCGCCCGGACCAGTCATCTAGAGCAGACACCCGCCCCCCCTCCCTATTTGCAGTGTGCTATTCTGGGTCACCCTATGGGGCCGAATAGGAATTTTTGGCGGTCTGGCCTCTTAGCCATGACCATTTTTTTGCCTATTCCACACTGTGGAGAAGGATAAGTGGTTAGAAGGTGCTTGCGCCTGTTAGGTTAATTGGCTTACCTTTGGTCATTTGGGTAGGCAGGTTAGGGGCAGAAAATTGGGTGGTGGTTTAGCAACTGCGTGTTCTCCGTTGGGCATCTTTGGGGATGATTGACAGGTTCTCTCCAAAGGTTTGTGGTATTGGTGACCTGACCAGTTGGGGGGAACTTGTCTTTGGGTCCCGCCCATTTAATTCCCCTTCTAGGGGTTAGCCGGCGGGACCTCCCACATGCAAGTGCATGGCAAGGTCTCAGGTGAGGGAGGGGTCCCTCACCTGGATTAGCATGGAGCTACGCCCAGAAGTTGCCCAGGAAGTTTATTATACGTCATTTTCCGCCCCGGAAGTAATTGTTTGACCCTGCGGGTCCTTGTTAGGGTCATAGTTAATTATGCTAATTTAATTAATAAATTATGCAAATTTATGTTAATAAAAATGACCCAGTTTTAAATCCAGCTCTTCTGTCCGTGTCGTTACTCCGCCTCTCCTGCAAAATAAATTGTAGATATACTGTTTTTTGCATATTAACTATTCTATAGGAAGACTTGAATTGACTTTGCCTTCTGGGTTGGGCTAAAGACAGCAGGCTGAGGAGAACCCAAACATAGGCTCAAAGTAGATTTAAAAATGAAGAAAGGAATCAAAGCCATCAGACTCAAAAAGAGCCATAGATAAGTCAAGAGTAAATGGTAAGCTAGGGCTGAAAAAAAAAATAGGAGACAGACTGAAAAGCAATATAGAGATCAAAACAAGTGAACTGCTGATCAAAATGAAAAATCAAACCAAAGATTCCATCAAAGATCCCACTCACATCCCACTCACATCCAACATTAAGGATGTAGGTCGATGCTCTTTTGGGGAGAAAAGGGTACATTGTAAAATGGAAGAACATAATGTCAGAATTTATAGTTTGAATCCTGAAGTAAGTGCTTGGCCTTATTGCCATGCACGCAAAAGCCCAATTGGGTTTATTATCAGGGGATGTCTTATTTGGGAGAGACAGTACCTATGAACATCTTCCTTTAGACTTTCTGGGTTTCATACTTATTTTATTTTGGGGCCAATATGGCCTTTTCTTTGATGGCAATAGCAATGACAAAATTTCAAGTGTGTTTACAGCAATAAACAAACAAATAAACCAAATAAATAGCATTACTGGGATAATTATACAGTAAGACAGGTAATTAATTAATTGATTTTTAGACATGTACCTTCAATGGCCATATGCTCTTTATTTCAGTAAGCTGCCCTTTAGATTTATTGAATTTAATCATCTATTGTCTTGGTTTTGCTCTTGAATTTTCCTTTATAAAGCAGTTACAAATGTGAACTCCTTAATTTAGTTTTTTATCCTTAATAAACTTTTTTTAACCCCCATGAAGTCTTTTAAATTTGTCCTTTTTCCCTAGGTAAAATCGAGGCAATGTCTATAGCATATCCTAATACAGCCTTTCCTTGCAGCAATAAAAACAATATGAAAAACAACCATAAATACAAAAATAAGAAAACATAGCATAACAAAACAATGTATTCCATTTAAGAATATTTTACAGCTTTCCATATCAACTTACATAGTTTCCATTTATATCTCTTTATTAGTATAATAACATTATTTTAATATATCTTTTAGCAATGCTACACACATTAATTGTTCAAATGTATATTTTATTTACATTTGTATTTACATCTTCAGACTTAAAGTTAAAGTTAACATTCTTTCTATCATTTTCTATTTCCGAGCCAATTGTACACCTTATTCCATATTCCATAATAATTTTAATCATCTCTCTCTTTCAACTCCATTGTCATTTTATCCCTTTCAACACATTCAATAATTTTGATTGCGTTGAATATCTTCTATAATTTAGTGAAAGCAATGAAACTGTAAAGAAGTTGTATATTTCAGCAAAATAATGATCTGAAAGATACCTTTACATTTGATATGAAGTTCTTACAAGACTCAGAAAACCTCTGTTCACTTAAGGATTTATTTAATAATAATAATAATAATAATAATAATAATAATAATAATAATAATAATAATTTAGACTAATAATAATTTATTAGACTTGTATGCTGCCCATCTCTGAAGACTCGGGGCGGCTCATGCAATTTGAGTAGGAATGTCTAAACTTCACATGCATTTATAGGTAGCTACTCTAAGTAATATATAAGAAATATCAGCCATTGGTTTCACAAGCTTTAAAAAAAATAAAAGAGAAAAAGAATTGAGAAGATATTGAGTATGCAAATAGAAGAGAAGAAAAATGGGAACATAAATCTTTGGACAGCTAAAAATCATATTATCTACTATGACATATGTTGAATAAATGAGCCATTATTCTTACTCAGAGAACCATAGAAGCAAGTTTTTATGGTAAGGAAATATTAGAAGAGATTATAATAAAATGTAAGGGCCAAAATGTTTCTTTTCTAGAGCTGAGCTTGAAAATCAAAATTGCTGTGAACTCATGAATCTTCAACAGATCCATCTTCTGAAAAAAATAGTTTAGTCAAAATGACTTGGCAACTGTGATTTATGTCTCAGTAGTATCTAATAACTGTAAAACCTACCTTTGGAACCTGATGGCTATCTAGAAGTTTCTAATAATGCAGTGACTTTTAAATTTTTTCATGATTTGGAATCAACTTTACAATTCCACGAGCCAGAATGCAAAACAAAAGTCCAAATAACTTTCCTTCTTGAACACACCATTCAAACATCAAGTAATTCCACTGATTACTTGATATGAAAAGGGAAAGATAGATGCACCAGATATACACCTGAGAAAATTTTACAAGTAGCCTCTTCTTTACATTATAATTTCAGATTATCTCAGGGACTGCCTTCTGCCGCACGAATCCCAGAGACCAGTTAGGTCCCACAAAGTGGGCCTTCTCCGGGTCCCGTCAACTAAACACTGTCGGTTGGCAGGGCCCAGGGGAAGAGCCTTCTCTGTGGTGGCCCCGGCCCTCTGGAACCAACTCCCCCCAGAGATTAGAATAGCCCCCACCCTCCTTGCCTTTTGTAAGCTCCACAAAACCCACCTCTGCCGTCAGGCATGGGGGAACTAAGATAATCTCCCCCCCTAGGCTTCTACAATTTATGCATGGTATGCTTGTATGTATGATTGGTTTTATAACAAGGGTTTTTAGCTGTTGTAGTATTGGATTTTTGTAGTATTGGATTTTTACATTCTGTTTTTGTCACTGTTGTTACCCGCCCCGAATGAATGAATGAATGAATGAATGAATGAATGAATAAATAAATAAATAAATAAATAAATAAATTTCAAACTCAAATCTTCACCAGTCATTTATTTGAGAAACTGATTTTACTCCACTAATTGTTGCCAAGCAGTAATCTTCATTTCAAGGCTATTAAGCCAGCACTATCCAAAGACTTTTCCGGGGTTATGTGAGCATCATGGAGTGCTATTTCCTCACACACAGAATTGGTACCTATTTATCTATTTGCATTTTCATCATTTTAAACTGCTAGGTGAGCAGGAGCTAGTCAAAGATGGTTGCTCACTCCATCGTTTGAGTCTCAAACCTGAACTGTCAGCTTTCCAGCTAACAAGCCAAGCATCTTAACTGCTGAGCCATCATGCCACCCTGTTTTTTATAAAAAGAGAAAATATATTATTTAGCTGTAAGGGTATTATTATTAAAATCTGTATCTTTTTCACAAGACCATACAGAACCAGATTATCTTTTTTTTTAAAAAATGTATATGGCACTAATAGGCAGTCCACTTCATTACTTGGAAGCCATCGGAATCACAATTAGTTGTTAGTTTAATTGGCTTAAAACAAGCACCACGAAAGCTCTTTTTCCAAAAAGGCAACCCTGAGACATTTTATTGATCGTGAAAGTTTCTAATGCAAACAGAAGAATGCTGAGTTGGCAGAACTGTCTCCAGCAGGTTATAGTTTACAGCAATAAACTTCTCAATTCCTAGGAAGCAGAATTCAACACTACCTTTACTAGAGAGTCTTTATCTTTGCATGTAACACAGATAATCTAACATTCTTATTTTGCCCCATGTGGGTGGTGGTCAGAATATTATTTGACAATTTGACTATACTTTCTTGTCAGCTTTCACAATGAATAATTTTTGAGATTTCTAGAATTATAAATACATTTTGATTTCTTAAATAATAGTAATAACGGCATTTTTGGTGTGCAGTAGAGAAGGAGGGAAATGATTTCCGATAACAAAATTTTCAATCTCATCAGCATAGACGAAGCTTTTTCAAAGGTCCACAAGGAACCATGCATGCTCCATAAAGAAAAAGAAGCTGTAATTATTCTTAAAATATTTGTGGAGAGAAGGTAGCTTTAGAAATAAAAACGATCATTATCCCTGCAGCTTGTACAAATAGACTTGCTGGTCTCAGTCCAGTTCCTGAAGGAAAACAACATGTATTATGAATATATTTATTTTCTAAATCAGAGGCCAATTTTTTTATAAGTTATAGGCAACTTTCTAGTACTTCAAGTCCTGATCTCTTGGAGGGTATGCGGTGGGTATGATAGGTGGTTTTTCCCCACAAGGTTAAAGAAACGTATGTAATTTTGGAATGAGCATGCAAGAATATTATACAGTGCCTAATCAGATACTGTATAAATTATTCTTACTACAAGAAATTCCTTGAATTAACTATGCATCACCATTTTATCTTCTCATCTGCATTTTGTCACCCATCAGTAGCATCTTTAAATGATCTCTGTGCTACATTTTTTTTCTCACTTTAATGTTTTCTTTTGCTTTCAGTTTTCTTCGAGCTTAAAACCCTTTGTCATGAAGAAAGCACTTTTTGTGTTCCACAAATGCATGATTCAAATTGTATATTTATTCCCACTGCAGGCAAATATGTTAATTTCATTATTGCTCGGTTCTATTTGTAAAGATTACATTGTCTGTACTCATATATCTTATTACAATTTGATGTGCCTCAGGAGGCAGACCTTTGGGTCAAAGCCCCTGCAATCTCAGCCACTATATCAAAAGGAGGACTTTCCTTTTGTTGTTTGTTACAATTGACACTACAGTATGACAGATACATGAAAGGGAGCAGGAAGATCACCACTATAAAGAAGCAGTGCAAGACATAATAGACACTAAGGTTCATGGAAGAATATATGAAAACAAAATGTTGAAATGAAAGTATCTACTGTCCTCCTATCCAGAACAAGGGATTTACAATGGCTCTGCATTTATTGATAATTTATATGAGCCTAGTAACATATGCACATAACCACTGCACCATCAATCAGCCTATCTGGAAATTCATCAACTCAGCAATGCTGTTTTCAGGCATAGAAAGAGTTATTAAGATGCCATTAATCAAGAAGCATCCAGATAAAAGCTTGAACTTCTAAAAAGAGAATCTGTGCTTGCTGAAATATCATCTCAGCCTACCCAGCAAGGTACCTTCCCAATGTGTAGACTTCAATTCTACAAATCTCAGCAATGATCATACTGTCTGGAGAATTTTGAACAGGGTCATCTTGTCCAGTAGAGGCTATGCTCCCTTAATATAATGTATGTCCACTGTTTAGAGAGGGCAGATCAGGAGTTTGAAAGGTGCTATCCAATGTGCTATCTGTTCTTAATTTCTTCTTCTTATCTCTAGTCCAAATAGCATCCTATGGGAAGCAAGTTATATGTTATAATATGATGAGACAGTTTAGGCTCAATTATAGTTGTAAATCAAGGACTACTTCAAGTAACTTTCCTCTGGTATATAAGAATGGAATAGCTGAGTTTACCAAAGTGTATGTAAATAGTTTAAAGCAATTTCAAGAAAGTTAAAGGTTACCTTCACCAGAAGCATTTATTTAATTCATTATAAATCCATTTAAAGTACTGTGAAAAAAATAAGATGGCCTTTTAAACCTGGAATCAAATTAAAATTAAATCTTAATCACATATATTTTACCTCTCATATTCCAATGATTTCTTGTCCATGCATTTTGCACATTCTTCTTGTATCAAAATATATATTAGAATATATTCCATGTAAAATATTTGTCTCCCCTAATATTTCCAGAATTTTTAGCACGGGCAAGATATTCTAAAGACAAATTAAGAAGCAAGGGAACAACAAGATACTGTTGATGAGAATCATAAGATAAATTTAACCATACAGAAGATTTCTCATTAATAATTACATATATTTTAGAGACTGAATAGGACACATTGAGTATATCATTTGAGAAAACCCAAAGAAACTTAAAAGCAACTTTAAAAAGCTTCAAAAATATACACAAAATCTTTTCTGCATCCAGAGAACTAGATTAACTCTATTTTGAGCTAAAATAGGTACATATACAAATATTCAAAATACTGACTAAAAAAATCCAGTCAGAATTGATAAATATCAAAATATTTGTTAAAAGCCTAGCTTCTATGTTTGTTATGGTTCTAAGTATTGGAACATATAATAACCTTGTTCAATATGGACAAAATTAAAATGCTTCCATCATTAAAACTACTGGCAGGAAGGAGTATTCAAACATTTCACAAATATTTGAAATAATAATATTTAAGTTTTGATTTTTGTAAAATATTGTGAACCTGGAAGTACAACAGTATAATTTGGATGGGTAGTGAGGCATAATCTGCAGACTTTTATTGTACATGTACAGTGGTACCTCGAGATACGAGTTTAATTCGTTCCGGACCTGGGCTCTTAAGTCGAGCAGCTCTTATCTCGAACGACTTTTCCCCATAGGAATTAATGTAAATAATTTTAATTGGTTCCAGCCCTCAAAAAACTCACAAAGTTAGTCTAAATTATGCAGAAAGACATGTTTTTAATGAAGAAATGTACATGTACATATAAATGAATAATGAAGTTTCTTTCACTTAACTTGTAAACTTTCTTAAACTTTTAAATTTACATATGTTCAACTTCTCTGCCACCCAATCCTGTAGGACAGAGGTCCCCAACCCTTTTTGCACCAGGGACCGGCTTTAAGCGATCAAGAGAGGAATGGGTGAATGAATGGACGGAGGGTGGGAAGGAAGGAAGGAAAGAGGGAAGGGACAGGAACAGAGGAAGGAAGCAAGGAAACTTATGAAAGGGGAGAGTAAGAGAGGAATGAGTGAAGGGAGGGAGGGAGGGAAGAAGGTGGGAAGGAGAAAGAAAAGAAGAAATAGAGGAAGGGAAGGTAAAAGAGAGAAAGAAAAAGAGCAAGAAAGAAAGAAAGAAAGAAAGAAAGAAAGAAAGAAAGGGGGAAGGGACAGGAACAGAGGAAGGAAGCAAGGAAACTTATGAAAGGGGAGAGTAAGAGAGGAATGAGTGAAGGGAGGGAGGGAGGGAGGGAAGAAGGTGGGAAGGAGAAAGAAAAGAAGAAATAGAGGAAGGGAAGGTAAAAGAGAGAAAGAAAAAGAGCAAGAAAGAAAGCTGCAAGCACCCCCCCGAGCCCCCCAGGCCGGCTGCAACCTTTTAAAACACGCGCGCCGCTTCGCAGCTGTCTCCTGAAGCCGAACGCGGAAGTTAGCGTTTGGCTTCAGGAGACAGCTCCTTGGCGCTTGTATCTCGAATTTGGGCTTGTAAGTAGAACAAAAATATCTCTCCCCTCCCAGCTCTTATCTCGAGTTGCTCTTAAGTAGAGCAGCTCTTATGTCGGGGTTCCACTGTATTCAGATTCCCTTCAACTATTAAATGATTCATTGATTTGTTGTACAAAAGATGAAAGCTATTATGCTTTGTGAATATGTTTGAGACATGAAGGGAAGGGAAGAGAAAGGGAAGGGGAGGGAGGGGAGAGGAGAGAGGGTTGAAGGAAGGAAGGAAGGCTTTAAAAGTAGGATGCCTAATAGGCAACTTGGACCTACAAAAAGATATAATGGCATCAGAGAGAAAGTTGTCAATTCTCTGAAAATTTAAAATAAGCTAACTAATAACATACAGTATATTTTCCTTGAGAAAATAAATGTAATATACTGTAATAATAATAATAATAATAATTATTATTATTATTAATAATAATAATAATAATAATAATAATAATGTATTAGATTTGTATGCCCCCCCTCTCCACAGACTCGGGGCATGCAACAGTGCATGCAACAGTGACTGACCTGAAACATTTGCTTTTCACTGATTGTTGTCTGAACACAACTGTGACATGAAAGGAAGGGTATGGTATTAGGATTTCAGGAATAGAAAAAAATTACTATTTGCTTGGTATTAATCCTGCAATTGCAGTAAGATTTTGAAAGAGCATAAGAGCATAAGAACCGAACTCAACTATATTACTAAAGCTATTGGTTACTTTGGAGAATATGATTTTTAAAAAAACTGATGGCAATGAACTTCAACATCAATAACACATTGGATATTATTATGCAGAATTTTTAAATAGTACTTTTTTTCATACAGGAATTAAAATTAGATGAGCATCTATTTATATTAACCTTCAATTTTAAGTATAGATTCTAATGAGTGAACAATGAAGACTTCATGATACAGTAGTTTTCAGAGTATAAAACTTAATCATCACTAGGTTCCTTACTGTTAAATGTACAGATAATCTTCATTTGAAAACGTTTCGCTTCTCATACAAGAAGTTTTCTTTTAGTTCTGACTGAATGTTGGGGAATGGAAGGATTTATATAAGGATTTCAAACTGCCCAAGGAGCTGATAATGTCCTACAGAGGAATGATTGAGTCTGCACCTCTAAAACTGTCTGGTTTGGTTCTGCAACCCAACAAGACAGACACAGACTTCAGAGGATAATCAGAACTGTAGAAAAAACAATTGCTGACAACCTACCTTCCATTGTGCATCTGTATATTGCAGGAGTCAAAAAGAGGGCTGTGAAAATATTTACTGACACCTCGCACACTGGACATAAATAGTTTCAACTCCTGTCTTCAAAACAACGCTATAGAGCATTGCACACCAAGACAACTGGACACAAGAACAGTTTTTTCCTGAACACTACCACACTGCTAAACAAATAATTCCCTCACCACTGTCAAACGATTCACCAAGGCTGCATTACTATTACTATTAGTCTTCTCATTGTTCCTATCACCCATCTCCTCCCACTTACATCTGTATCACTGTAAACCTGTTCCTTGTGTCCTTATGATTTATATTAATATTGATTATTTCCCTATTTGTACCCTATGACAATCATTAAGCATTGTACCTCAAGATTCTTGATAAATGTATCTTTTCTTTTATGTAAACTGAGTACACATGTCCCAATGTCAAAATCCTTGTGTGTCCAATCACACTTGGCCAATAAAGAATTCTATCTATTCTATATTCTTTGTAGTCATCCGGTTGTTAGTATTCTGAAGGTCAATCTTAGAGTTGTTGGACCACTTGGGGCTTTTCTATACACTCAGGGTTACCTGAATCAGAGTACAAATGGGTGTGGAAGCTTCTTGGGATTACAATGCTAACTTCCTATCAGTCTACAACACAGTCCTTTCAGCAGTTTCAAAAAAAAGTTCCATATCCATTTGCACTCTGATTTTGGGTGACCCTGAGGATACAGGTAAATCTCCAAGTGGCCTTAAATGACTCTAAGAGAGCTGGACCCTCTGAAAGCTAACAACTGACCTTCAGAGTTCTAATGATCAGATAACCACAGAGAATATAAATCCTTCCATTCCCCACCTTCCAGTCAATAGTGAAAATGTTTCTTGGATGAGAAATGAAATATTTATAAAGAAAAAAATTGTATCTTTGAGACCACCATGACCACAGTGATTGAGAATCCCTATAGATATTGAACAGAAGAAGAAAAACCCTTATCTTAAACCACAAAAATTTCAGTTAGGCCATTCTATATACTGTAAGACCAAGTCTACATAAAGTATGTCACAGAAGTGAGTACATCCCCTCACATTTTATAAATACTTAAGTATATAACAAATAAGTGCCAAGGCCCACTGCAACAACATCACCAAAAAGGCTTCAAGTGTTAACCTAATATTTATTTGTTTATTTTATTTATTACTTAGATTTGTATGCCGCCCCTCTCCGAAGACTCGGGGCGGCTCACAACACGTGGAAACAAATCATAAATAATCTAAACAGATTTAAAATATTTAACGATTTAAAAAAGACCCCATATACTAACAGACATACACTCAGGCATACCATATATAAATTAAATTTATAGAGAATTACATAGCTTCCTCTCTGGTAATATCACTCTACAAAATATTCACCAGACCAATCCTTGAATACAGCTCATCTGTCTGGAAACCACACTGCATATCGGACATAAATACATTCGAAAGTGTCCAGAGATACTTTACGAGAAGAGCCCTCCATCCCTCTACCTGCAACAGTATACCTTACGCAACCAGACTGAGAAAATTGTCTGCTACAATGTATTTTCTATCAACAACCTTTTCAGCTTCAACCACAACAATACACGAGAGCACAATAGATACAAACTCAAAGTGAAACGTCCCAAACATGATTGTATAAAATACAACTTTAGCAATAGATTGGTTAATGCCTGGAACTCACTACCTGATTCTATGATTTCATCATCTCACCCCAAAAACTTTACCCTGTGTATTGCCAGCCCCAGAGACATTCTAAGACATTCAGTAATTAAATAGTTAACACTGTTTATGCTAGTTAGCTCCACCCATGATGATGTAAAATCCTGCTTGTCATACATGCATCATTTCCTTTCTTCTCCGAAGAATCCATCTTCCTTCTTTAGTATTCAAAGATGTAGCACGCATGGAAATTGCCTCTGAAAGGCATTAGATATATTTTGTTATTTTTCTTAATAAAAGTAACTTCGTTTGAAAGCTGTTTCTCTACTTTAATCCATCGACTCTCAGATTTGATATGGTCCACGCGGGCTGTAATTTATCTCTAAATTTATTTATTTATTTATTATTTAGATTTGTATGCCACCCCTCTCTGCAGACTGTAAATCTGTCAAGACTGTCCACTCTTGACCTCGTCCGATTCCTAAGAGATCAGTAAGGGGCGTGCATAAGCACACCAGGGTGCCTTCCATCCCTGTTCTAATGTTCCATCTTATCAGTATCCATCTTATGTATATAAACAATGTTATATCTGTGTATATTACCAATACATACTTGATAAATAAATAAATAAAATAAATAAATGACCACTGTCTTGCTAAAGAAGCTGAAGATAAAGGTGATGAACTGGCCAAGCATGCCATATTGAGCATCTGTGGGACATCCTGAAATGGAAGGTGGAGGTGTGCAAGGTTTCTAAGATCCACCAGCTCCATGATGTCCTCATGGAGGAGTGGAAGAGAACTCCAGTGGCAACCTGTGAAGCTCTGGTGAGCTCTGTGCCCAAAAGGGTTAAGGCAATGCTAGAAAATAATGGTGGCCACACAAAATATTGCCACTTTGGGCCCCACTTGGACATTATCACTTAGAGGTGTACTCACTTTTGTTGCCAGCAGCTAAAACATTGATGGCTGTGTGTTGTCTTGTTTTGAGGGGATAGCACATTTACATTATTATTATTATTTATTAAATTTGTATGCTGCCCCTCTCCAGAGACTCGGAGCAGCTCACAACAACAAAATACAGTACAAATATAATGATTTAAAAAACCAGTTTAAAACCCATTAATATAAAAAACAGTCATACAGCACAGACAAACCATACATAAAATGGAACGGCCGGGGGAATCAATTTCCCCATGCCTGATGGCAGAGGTGGGTTTTAAGGAGTTTGCAAAAGGCGAGGAGGGTGGGGGCAGTCCTGATCTCCGGGGGGAGTTGATTCCAGAGGGTTGGGGCCGCCACATAGAAGGCTCTTCCCCTGGGTCCCACCAGACGACATTGTTTCATCGACGGGACCTGGAGAAGGCCAACTCTGTGACACCTAATCAGTCTCTGGGATTCATGCGGCAAAAGGCGGTCCCGGAGATATTCTGGTTCGATGCCATGAAGGGCTTTATAGGTCATAACCAACACTTTGAATTGTGACTGGAAACTGATCTGCAACCAATGCAGACTGCGGAGTTTTGGTGTGACATGGGCATATTATTACACAAGTTGTATGCTCACTACTTTACATTGTAGCCAAGTGTTATTTCTTCAGTGTTTGCCACATCAAAAGATATACTTAAATATTTATAAAATGTGAGGGGGTATACTCACTTCTGTGACATAACTTGGAGTTGAAAGTTAGGTCCAGCTTTTTGCGATGTGGTGAATCTCTTGGTCTCTGCTTTTCATATATTTATTTATTTTATTTATTTTATTTTATTTTATTACTTAGATTTGTATGCCGCCCCTCTCCGAAGACTCGGAAGACTCCGAACACTCGGAGACTCCGAACACTCCGAAGATTCAGAGAGGTACGAGTCTCTTAAATACGTTTGGTATTTAAGAGAATATTTTCGACAATACAATCACAACATTCTCCCAACCTATTTCAGTTCTCATAGACATTATATTACAGTCCCATTATAAATGAAGGAAATGTATTCTGATAATTGCAGCAGGTGTGAAGAAAAACCTCTTTATTTATGTAAATAATTAAAAATAAATGTCAGCCATGCTCCATTGTCTGCTCATTCACGTCAATTTAATGATATATAAAATATAAAAGAAGTCTCCAGGAAAGGTCTCTAAAGAGAAAAGGCCAATACTACTAAATAAAGAAAGATTATCATGCTGCAGCAAATATGAAAGGAGATGGCATTTGTATAAAATGCAATTTATTTTGACAGTAATTTTCTGTATTTTCAGCACTATTATTGAAGAAATATGCTTGAATTAGTGCATTTTCTATCTGAGGCCAGCTGTTCCTTCTCTTTGGTCCTAGAGTGAAGCCACACTCCTCTTTTAATGGTTTCACAGTTTGCAAGCTGAGGAAGAAAATAGGTATGAAGTCATACACTTTTATTTTCTTTCTCCTTTCCCCCCAGAGTCTTTTCCTTTCTAGTTCTTCACCTCATTCTGGCACTACAGGGCCTTGAAGGAAATAAATGGCAAGTGGGATAAGCTTAAAAAAAACGATTCTCCTTTCAAAACAGGACATTGATAAGGAAAACTATAAACAAATGGACTGGAAGGCTGTAGAGATACGGGTGATTTTTGAAAAGCTGCTTTTCAAAAATGTTCTTTATCAGTAGGACTGGGAATACTTTGTCTCACAGTCACTCTCGTTGAATCAGTGGTCTTCTTTTTGTCTGTCTCTTCAAAGGAGAGAAAAAAAATATTTGTGTAAATATTTGCTCCAATTTCCCAATACCTCTCAAGCTTTGCTATGCTCAGATCTCTTATGTTTGCCCTTCAAGAACAGTCTTCTCTTTGCAGCAGAGGCAGAGTAACGACACGGACACAAGAGCTGGATTTAAACTGGGTCATTTTTATTAATTAAATTTGCATAATTTATTTAAATAAATTTGCATAAATTAACTATAACCCTAAACAAGGACCCGCAGGGTCAAACAATTGCTTCCGGGGCGGAAAATGATGTTATAAAAACTTCCAAGGCAACATATGGGCGTAGCTCCATGCTGATCCAGGTGAGGAGCCACGCCCTCACCAGACTCACTGACATGCACTTGCATGTGGGAGGTCCCGCCGTCTATCCCATACAAGGGGAAAGCAATGGGCGGGACCCAAAGACAGGTTCCCCCCAATTGCTCAGGTCGCTTCCACCACAAGCCTTTAGAGAGAACCTGTCAATCATGCCCAAAGATGCCCAACGAAGAACACGCAGTTGCTAAACCACCACCCAGTTTTCCGCCCCTAACCTGCCTACCCAAATGACCAAAGGTATGCCAATTAGCCTGAGCATGAGCGAAGCACCCCCTAACCACGTATCCATCACAGCAGTGTGGAATAGGCGGAAAAACGGTCGCAGAAAGTACTGCGGCCGCCAAAAATTCCTATTCGGCCCCCCGAGGGGCGACCCCCACTGGCACACTGAAAGATAGGGAGGGCGGGTGGGTGTTCGCCTCTTGTCATCCAGGGCGAAAAGGAGGCCCTGGAGCCTGTCCAGCCCTTTTATAGGGCTGCAGGCTCCGCCCTGGATGACATCACTGGGAAGGCCAAAGCCTTCCCAGGAGGTAGGAACAAGATGGAGGCCATGCCAAAGGTCAGTGTCTCCCTGGCCCTGCAGCAAAACGGGCCGGGGATAAGTCACCAGCCTGGTATTCTGAGAGTATTTGTGAGGAGAAATGGAAAATGATTGCAATGTATATGAATAAGCAGACTAGCACCAATTAGTAATTACTGAAAGAATGTATTTTCATAGCTTATTTGTTGAACAGGCATCAGAATTAATTTCCCCCCGTTCTTCAGTTAAAGGATTCACTTTTCTGTCAATTCAACTGTCTTGTAAAAAGCTAGATATATGTCATATGAACGCCCTGTAACATTTTAGTATTTGGTCTTAACAGCAAATTGTGTTCATAGAAACATAGAAACATAGAAGTCTGACGGCAGAAAAAGACCTCATGGTCCATCTAGTCTGCCCTTATACTATTTTCTGTATTTTATCTTAGGATGGATATATGTTTATCCCAGGCATGTTTAAATTCAGTTACTGTGGATTTATCTACCACATCTGCTGGAAGTTTGTTCCAAGGATCTACTACTCTTTCAGTAAAATAATATTTTCTCATGTTGCTTTTGATCTTTCCCCCAACTAACTTCAGATTGTGTCCCCTTGTTCTTGTGTTCACTTTCCTATTAAAAACACTTCCCTCCTGGACCTTATTTAACCCTTTAATATATTTAAATGTTTCGATCATGTCCCCCCTTTTCCTTCTGTCCTCCAGACTATACAGATTGAGTTCATTAAGTCTTTCCTGGTACGTTTTATGCTTAAGACCTTCCACCATTCTTGTAGCCCGTCTTTGGACCCGTTCAATTTTGTCAATATCTTTTTGTAGGTGAGGTCTCCAGAACTGAACACAGTATTCCAAATGTGGTCTCACCAGCATTCTATATAGTGGGATCATAATCTCCCTCTTCCTGCTTGTTATACCTCTAGCTATGCAGCCAAGCATCCTACTTGCTTTCCCTACCGCCTGACTGCACTGTTCACCCATTTTGAGACTGTCAGAAATCACTATCCCTAAATCCTTTTCTTTTGAAGTATTTGCCAACACTGAACTGCCAATACAATACTCAGATTGAGGATTCCTTTTCCCCAAGTGCATTATTTTACATTTGGAAACATTAAACTGCAGTTTCCATTGCTTAGACCATTTATCTAGTAAAGCTAAATCATTTACCATATTACAGACGCCTCCAGGAATATCAACCCTATTGCACACTTTAGAGTCATCGGCAAATAGGCAAACCTTCCCTACCAAACCTTCCCCTATGTCACTCACAAATATATTAAAAAGAATAGGACCCATATTCATAATCTATTTTTGGTTGAAAAGAAGAATGAAGGAAATACTTCTTCAGATGTAGCAAAAAGGTTGACAGCCTATTTGCAAATGTATTTGAAGTCTAGGAATAGTGAATTTTTAAATTAAATTCTTAGGTGTATTCTGTTTCTTAATCCTAGGACCTCTGTCCTTCTTGGCAACACTATTCTCTATCTTCGTTGAATTCTGTTTAAAAGAAGTTAAATGCTTTTTCCTTGTTCGAGATATGAGCTTTGAGTTTCAGCATCATATGCTAAGGCATATCAATATAAATGATAGCTAGAAAATTTCCTGAGGTAAGTCTGAAATGATCTCCAGAGACTGACATAATAGGCGCAGAAGGACAAAAAGATTTTCCGAGGCTACAACAAAAAAAAAAATTAATAATTTCTCCCAAATCTTGTGAGAAGAGACGGAGATAAGTTGAATTAAGTCATGGGTAAATAGTTTTAAAAACAGTGGTGATTCAGTCTTTCTCTAGTCTTTCTCTGCAATTTTAAGTTTTCCCCCAGAACCAGTTTGTGCTCTGAAGAAAAGGATAAATGGCCCCAATTTAGCATATTTGTGTGTGTGTGTGTGTGTGTGTGTATTCAATTTATCACAATCAAATTCATAAATGATTGTATTGATTTGTTATTTAGTCATACAATTTGTCTCAATTAATATTTCTCACACCTACATGATCTCAATGAATAATATTGTGAAAGAACATACGAAGCATTCTTTTAAACATATTTAATAGTAGTAGTAGCAGTAGCAGTACTACAGTACTACTAGTAGGGTGAGGTCAACTGTAGACAGTCTTAAGGTTAACGTTTTTGGGATTTAGGAAAGTAACCACAGAGTCAGATAGCGCATTCCATGCATTGACCACTCTGTTGCTGAAGTTGTATTTTCTGCTGTCAAGTTTTGAGTGGTTTACATTGAGTTTGAATCTCTTTTGTGCACATGTGTTGTTGCGGTTGAAGCTGAAGTATTCATTGACCAGTAGGACATTGTGGTAGATGATTTTATGAACTACATTTAGATTAGATCGAAAGGAACATAGCTCTAGGTTTTCTAAGCCCAAAATTTCAAGTATGGTGGAATAAGGTTTTCTGTTGCAAGCAGAGGAGAGGAGGACTTGACTTGTAAAATATTTCTATATTCTCCCAATTGTATTAATGTCCAAAATGCAGTACAGGTTCCAGGGTGAGCTGTATTCGAAGATTGGTCTGTCAAATGTTTTGTATGCTGTGGTTTGCAATTTAATATTGCCAGAGAAGAATCTATGCAAGATTAGGTTAACAATTCTTAGTACCTTTTTGGCAATGTTGTCACAATGGGCTCCAGCACTTAGCTCATTAGATATGAGTACTCCAAGGACCTTAAGAGAGTGAGGGTCATCTATTAGACATAATTGTGATTGCTTTCATAAGAGTTTTTAGTATTATTTGTGTTTAAATTATTGTACTAAATGGTAACATTGTAAGTAATTCATTCATATCAGAAGTTAAAAGCATATATGTTTAATAGAAACAAATATTTGCAGAAATGATTCTTATTGGTTGTGTTTTGAAGTGATATTTTTACATCACTCTGATTGTGATTCATGACCATGCTCGGTTCAGACTGATTGCCTGTATGAAAACATGAAGCTATCATGCACTATCTATGCAACGTATACTTTGTATTTCTATGTACTAAAAGAAAGATGAGGAAAAAACTCACAATGTTGAAGGGCAATAGACAAGAGGATATATTCCATAGAAAGATAAAATATGTGACTGGCAGGAGTTTTTTATGCTATTTGAAAGCCCATCATTCATTCTGGTAGGAATGTTTAGCATATCGTGTGTGGAAACATACACGTTCATGCATATATGCACACCCACTCACAGAGGATAAGAATGAAAAAAGGAATTAAACATGATGATAAGCCATCGACTACAAGGCAAGGTAATAAAAATGCAAGTCTATCAAAATATTGCTATGAGAATGGTTGAGAAAAGTCTTTACTCAAATAATGAATCCCAGGAAACCATTTTAAAAGGAATCATAGCTCTTAAAGATGGGGGAAATAGCAATAGGGTCCTTATTTTACTGACCTCAGAAGAATGGAAGACTGAATCAACCTTGAGCTGTTCAGAAGAATCAAACTTCTGGAATGAGCAGTGAGTTAGTGTGCAGTACTGCATTCCAACCACTGTGCCATCATGACTTTACAGTGTTCCCTCACTTTTCACGGGGGATGAGTTCAGAGACCGCCCGCGAAAGTTGAATTTCTGCGAAGTACAGATGCGGAAGTAAATACACTAATTTTGGCTATGAACAGTATCACAAGCCTTCCCTTAACACTTTAAACCCCTAAATTGCAATTTTCCATTCCCTTAGCAACCATTGAGATTATTACTCACCATGTTTATTTATTAAAGTTTATTAAAAAAAAATATTTATTAAAGGCAGATGAAAGTTTGGCGATGACATATGATGTCATCGGGTGGGGAAAACCGTAGTATAAGGAAAAAACTCAAACTATTTTTTAATTAATATTTTTGAAAAAACGTGGTATAGCCATTTCGCGAAGTTTGAACCCGCGAAAATCGAGGGACCACTGTATAGTGACTATGTCTATGAATATGATTGACCTATGAACAGGAAGAAGACAGCAGGTTCAAGTATCATACATGTTCCAAGTAAGAGAAGAACCTATCAAGGGATGTGTCTATGTACACCCCAGACACAGAAATAAGTCATGTGCAAGACGTGGGCTATGAAATGGTTTTCAAACGTGTTACATTTTATATGCAAATCTGACTCAGAATTGCATTGTTTTGACAAGTAGTTTCTATAGATTAGAACTGCGCCCTGTAGCTCATTTGAGATGCTGTAAAGACAATCTTTAGGGTGTTTTAATAAGGAAATATATTCAGCTTTAATTTAAAGTTCAATAACTGAATGTTTATTAGAAGACAAGTAATAGCATATTTTTCTAATGACATCCATCAGCGATAAACTTCTATGGTTTAATGACAGAAAATACGTGCCTCTTATGTGTTACTATAAGGAAAACATTTAGATTCATTTAATGAAAAAGTACGATTGAAAATTTAGCAGTTCATGAAATAGTTTGACAGTGTTATGTAGTATTATATAATAACAGTAATAATATATGCCAAGATCACCAGGAATATGAAACAGAACTGTGTGACCTAAGTATTGCACTGATTATGTTGCAAAAGATTAGCTCCTATCTTTTCAAAAGGGACTATTTAACACATAATATTTGTTAGATAAAATATTTGTTTCCAATTTTTGATTGGAAAAAATAAATTCATAATTTAGGAAAAAAACAAGAAAATTACCTTAAGATAATTACAGAAGACAGATAACACTAACACTAACAACAACAACAACAACAACAACAACAACAGAGTTGAAAGAGACCTTGGGCAATGTTCCCTCTCATTTTTTTTCAGTGTGGGCGGAAAAGTATAGTGTCTGAGCGGCAGTCCCCTTGGGACTGGGTGGCATATAAATAAATAAATAAACAAATAAATAAATAAATGAATGAATGAATGAATGAATGAATAAATAAATAAATAAATAAATAAATGAGAAAATTATCCCAAAACAAAAAACATAACTATTAATAAAAACAGGTGAGGGCTGGGGGTTTTTTTCTCTGTTATTATTTAAGTGCTTTTACCATATGCTTTAAATCAAGAGTCACTTCTCTCTCTGTTTCTCTCTCTTTCCTGTCATTCTCTGCCTCAATCATTTTCTCATTTCTCTTTTTTCTCCCTTTTTTTCTATCATTTCTCTCTATCTCTTCCTTCCACTCTTCTCTCTCTCTCTCTTGCTTTCTGTCTCTCTCTCTCTTGCTTTCTTCCTCTCTCTCACTCTCTTCCTTCCTCTCTCATCTCTCTCTTTCTTTCTTTCTCTCTCTCTCTTTCTCTCTCTCCCCTCTTGCTCTCCCTCTCTTTTTCTCACTTTCTCTCTCTTGTTTTCTTTTTTTCTCTTGCTTTCTCTCTCTCTCTTTCTCTCTTGTTTTCTTTCTCACACTCTTTCTCTTGTTCTCTCTCTCTTGCTATCTCTTTCTCTCCCCCCTTTCTCTCTCTCTCTCTTTCTCACTTTCTCTCTATCTTGCTGTCTGTTGCTATCACTCTCTCTCATTCTCTCTCCATTCTTCTCACAGCAGAGGCTGGCGAAGGTGATTTTCAATGTCAGGCGCGCGCCCCCCATACCCCTGCCAGCCCGCCCGGAACATTCAAAATAAGAAAAGCCTTTGCCGGCGAAGGTTTTTCTTATTTTGAATGTTCCGAGCGGGCTGGCAAGGGGATAGGGAGTGCGTGCAACCGCCCGCGTGCCCCCGACATTGAATATCACCTTCGCCGGCCTCCACTGTGAGAACGCCTGCCCCGCCTCTCCTGCAACCCCCTTGCTGAGAGCCCCGGACAAAAATGCTCTCAGCAAAGGGACTGTGAGACAGGTAGGGCGTACGTTCCTGGTGTGGGAGGAGCCATGCCCAAAGGCAGGAGGTGGCGGAGGAGCAGAGGGGGCGGATCGGGCGGGCGGGGGGCAGCACCGAAAGGTCGAGGAGGCCGGAGGCACCGTGGGGAGGCAGGGGCGGCCGCAGCTCCCTTCCCTTCTACTACCGGCACCTCCCCCCCATGGGCTGGCAGGGGGATGGGGAGCACGCGCCCGTGTAAAAGGGTGCGCAGGGGGTATTTTGGGGCACGCGCGTGCGCACGCACGCAGCTTACAGGGAATGCTGACCTTGGGGGTCTTCTAGTGCAACCCCCTGCTTGGGCAGGAAACCCTACACTACTTCAGACAGATATCAGCTGTTATTCAACAAGAATGAGTAGTCCTTGCTTAAGGACTGGGACTGGAAACTGTATCACTAAGCACTGTGATAACTGAGTGAAACATCTCATGACTCTGACGGGCTTACGATATCATTTTCATTTCCATTTCCATAGTTAAACAAATCACATCAGTGGTTAAGCAAAATGTTACATGACTGTGAGTTGCAATTTCTCTTCCAGGTTCTGCATTAGCTTCGCTAGTTTTTTCTTGAACGCCATTACTCTGCTAAACAAATAATTCCCTCATCACTGTCAAACTTTTCACTAAGGCTGCATTACTATTAATCTTCTCATTGTTCCTATCACCCATCTCCTCTCACTTTTGACTGTATGACTGTAACTTCTTGCTTGTATCCTGACAATTTATATTAATATTGTTTCCTGATTGCTTATTTGTACCTTATGATGATCATTAAGTGTTGTACCTTATGATTCTTGACAAATGTATCTTTTCTTTTAGGTACACTGAGAGCATATACACCAATTGCAGCAGAGGCGGAGTAACAATACGAACACAGAGCTGGATTTAAACTGGGTCATTTTTATTAATTAAATTAGCATCATTTATTAATTAAATTAGCATAAATTTAATTAAACCTAACAAGGACCCGCAGGGTCAAACGTCAGAAAAACTTCCGGGGCAACTTATGGGCATAGCTCCATGCTGATCCAGGTGAAGGGCCACACCGTCACCTGGATCCCAGCCATGCACCTGCATGTGGGAGGTCTCACCGTCCAACCCCTTCAAGGGGATAGAAATGGGTGAGACCCAAAGGCAGGTTCCCCCCAATTGCTCAGATCGATCTAAAGGCACCATGAGGCCTTGGAGAGAACCTGCCAATCATCCCCAAAGATGCCCAATGGAGAACACGCAGTTGCTAAACACCACCCAATTTCCGCCCCTAACCTGCCAACCCAAATGACCAAAGGTAAGCCAATTAAACTAATCGGGGAGCGAAGCACCCCCTAACCATCCATCCGTCACCGCAGTGTGGAATAGGCGAAAAAACAGTCGCAGAAAATGCTGAGACCACCAAAAATTCCTATTCGGCCCCCTAAGGGCGACCCACCATAGCACACTGAAAGATAGGGAGGGAGGGCCGGTGTTCGCCTGCTCGTCGTTGGGGCGAAAAGGAGACCCCAAGCCTCCACAGCCCTTTTTATAGGGCTGGCAGGCTCCACCCCCCCAACGACGTCATTAGACTGGGCCGATGCACAAAGATGGCCGGGATCTCGCGAAATCTCACGAGATCCCAGCCGACAAGATGGGGGCTACGCCGAGGGCCATGTCTCCCTGGCCCTGCGGCAAATCCGGGCCGGGGGTAAGCCACCGGACGCGCATTCCTTGTGTGTCCAATCACATATGGTCAATAAAGAATTCTGTTCTATTCTATTCTAAATGCTCCCAACAATATTTTTACCATGTTCATTATTTATCTTTCTTCCGCATATTGCTGGAATTAAAAATTGACCCGAACCCTAACCCTAACCAATTGTTTAACAGCAGTTGTGAGTCTCACTTGTCAATCTCTTCTCATTGTCTCTTTCATTCCTTTCAGTTATGGGTCAGCCCTTTCCAAACTGATTTCTCAGCTTGCTTTCTGAAAACACATTGTTGTTATTACCTTCTCTTGGCACAGACTGCTAAGTCTAGGAACATCCACTGTTTATCTGCATAATTTTCACCACCTTTCTTTTTTGTCTCACATCTGCTATCACATCTCTGACGGCATCGTAAAAAACAGATGGGATACTTGCTCCGAGAAGTAATAGATTCATTAACAAAACACACTTTAACTTCTTCTTTCTTTATTTTTCAGAATCACAAGAGCTGGAATTTCTGACTAACGTAGAATTACCAAAAAGAGAGCTTCAACTTATTTCCTTCCTTCACTTCATGGAAGTGAATTTCACTGCTAAGGGACCTTTTATTACTCTTAAATATTTACCATACTGATAAGAATTAGACTCCAAGAACATCTGGAAAGCCAGGCATCTCCTTCTGCATTATTCAGCCAGCCAAATTCTCTCCAGCCCCAGAAAATTCTTACTACTTATAAACCCTTATGTGAATCCTTATTTTGCAGAAGGCCACTTCATCAACCAGCACTGGGTCCTCTGCTGAGAGAAGGACACAGAGATAACCCAGTTATTGCATGTGATTTTGTTGGGGGGGGTTGTAGGCTACACCTCTTTTTTGAAAATATTCTTTAAAGCTTTTCAAAAACTTCAAAGTTTTAGTGCTGTGAAATATGCTACCAATGTTCAGCTACACAATTTGAGCTAGAGAATCCAGCCACCTCTGCCATTTTTAGCAAGAAGCTAAAAAGAGAATGAAACATGTTCTAGACCTCACTAAGGTCTCCCAAATGAAACAGCAATGGTTTTATTCCTGGAAATTGCTTTACATTGCAATGTGCCATATTCTGATTACACTAGTTGGATTCACAGATATTGTCAGGGACATAGCCTACATATGTATTGTTCTAATTATTTCTAGAATCATCTTATGTTTGTTCTGATTTCCATCCAGCAGTCTGAAAAGACTGACTTCATTTAATTGAAACCTCTGAATCCCATATGCTCCTAACAGTTAACATTAATCTTTATCTTAAAAGTTGCTAGCAGAGAATACAACCAATATATACAATTAGAATCTAAAGTTTGTTCATTCAGTGCATAGTTATGTAACAGTTTCATTTTATCCAAAGGCAAAACATTTCGTGAAGAAGACTGGTTATGAGTTTTCCGCAGAGATTACAGAGCCCTGCAGTTTGAATAACAATAGTATTTAGACTTACCCTTATATACCACTTCACAATGCTTTTCAGTCTTCTCTGAGCAGTTTACAGAGTCAGTACAGTAGATTTATCTGATTTTCTATTGGATAAAATCCAATTGGGCAATTCCAACTGAGATGACAGGGGAAGGTCTAAGTCATCTTATATGGGATGAATTTGAGCCTGTGACTCCTGAGGAAGTAGACAAAGTTGTGGAAGCAATGGTTTCTTCAATAGACCCAACAAACAAATCTCAACTTGTTCGTTAGACCCATGCACCTTGTGGCTGGTTTTGGACAGCAGGGAGGTGACACGAGGCTGGCTTCAGGCTTTAGTTAACACGTCCTTGAGTGTGGGGTCCTTCCCACAACCTTTAAAGGAGGCAGTGGTAAGACCCATTCTCAAGAAGCCTTCCCTGGATCCAGCAGAATTAAAGAACTTCTGTCCAGTCTCCAACCTTCTTTTTGTGGGAAAGTTGTAGAGAAAATGGTGAATCATCTGCCATCAGATGATTCGTCATCTTCTAAGTTCATTGAATGAAATGGATTATTTAGATCCTTGTCCATCTGGCTTCAGACCTGGCTATAGCACTGCTTTGGTCATGCTGATGGATGATCTCTGGGGGGCCTGAGATGGGGATCATTCCTCTATCTTGGTGCTATTTTATCTCTCAGCAGCTTTCAACACCATTGACCATGGTATCCTTCTGGGATGACTAAGGCAGCTAGGGTTGGGAGGACACTGTGCTGCAGTGGTTTTCTTCCTATCTTTCTAGTTGTTCACAGTTGGTGTTGGCAGGAGGACAGAGGTTGACCACTAGACACCTTGTTTGTGGGGTACCTCAGGGCTCAGGCAGGCAGGCAGGCAGGCAGGCAGGCAGGCAGATACTGCCCCCAACAATCTGGGTCCTCATTTTGCCAATCTTGGAAGGATGGAAGGCTAAGTCAACCTTAAGCTGGTGAGACTCGAACTAGAATTAGCCTGCAATACAACATTCTAACCACTGTGGAATTACAGCTATAAAACATAATAAAAATCACCAGTGTGATAGTCTTCACTTTGACCTTGCAAACACCTCCAGAAACCAATTGCCCTCTGATGGCAGATGATTCATCAACCCCACATTCAGTTTGCGCCTGGACTTTCTTTAACAAAGACAGGAAATATTTGGTGAATTTCACATGAGTAAAGAGGTATACATCAACTCAACGGGACTCCTAAATTGAAGCAGTGCCAAACATGCTTCATTTAACAAAGCAAGGTAAATTCAGTTGCAACTCTCAAAGATAGATACTCATTGCTAGATTTCAGCCTGCCAGACATTTAGTACATCTTCTTTACTGAATGTATGTTCTAACAAAAGTAATTCCAACTTGGATTTATTTACTCTTGCTTGTTATTTACCCTTGCTCAACAAAGGTTTTTGATGGTGATGGCAATCACACTGCTGTTGTTATTTTCCCCATCAATTCTACACAGGTCAAGTTATACTGATGAGAGAATGTTTACTTTAGTCAAAGTAAAATTATAACCCAGTCCACACTAGCTAGAAGTGGATGCATCTAGTTAGTTAGTTAGTTAGTTAGTTAGTTAGTTAGTTAGTTAGTTAGTTAGTTAGTTGGGCGGGCGGGCGGGCGGGCGGGCAGGCAGGCGGGCAGGCAGAAACATATACATGTTTTATTGACTTTTTCGATGTGCTCTTTGCACAAATTATATATTTAAAAATGTAATAATATTAACAATTATAATCCCCAAAAAGCATTGTGACAATTTGCTGCAGATACGTCTGGAGTGTGAAAATATGCAAACTCATTAAAAACTATGTCACAATACAATAAGATCCCCAATTCAGCTAAATGTACCAGCACCTGTAATTTATCTTATAATTCTCATATCTTTCCATGTTATTACAGCCATAAAAACAGCACTATTAAGATGACACACATTAAATCCTTTAAGGCTGTGTTCTGCTAACCTGGGTAAATTACCTAAAATCGGGAAAAATTGTGGTCTTTGAGTAACAACACGCAAACACAAAACAACAGGAACATTAAATTGACTTAAAGTATTTTATCCACATTGGGTAAAAGGGGTAAAGAACTTACTGATAAGTGGTTTGGGGTAATTGAAGGACAGGTTTGTGAAGCAATGCTTTAAGGGAAAGCAAATTCCAGTTATGTTCAATTTCATAGTAGTGCTACCCTGCTTACTAACTTGTATATGGATCAGTAGTGGGCTACCAGTGCGGTAGGCAACTGCGCACTGGTAGCAGCTGCCAGATTGCGCAATTTGTGTGCAACCACTCCGATGCCATTCCTATGGGCACCACCATCTTTTTTCTTCAATTTTTCATATTTTTAGCTTTGTGCGCATGCACAGAAGCAAAATCTCGCAAGGGGATGCACGCACAAGAGATTTCAGCAAAATCGCCAAAATATCACATGCATGCATGTCCCCTTGCAAGATTTCAGTGAGTTTTTACTTCCTGTGCATGCACAGAAGCAAAAACATGCTGGGGACATGCACGCATAGCGATTGCACACCCGCAAGACAACTGAAGCTGTGCACGCAGCACACCAATAGCAGCTCCTGATATGTATAGATCTAACTCACGTTTATCTGAACTTATAGTAGTATCGATACAACTTACAACCATTGCAGCATCCCTTATGGTCATATGATCAAAATTTGGAGGCTTGGCAACTGGTTCATATTTATGACAGTTGTAGCATCCCGGGATCATGTGTTAGCCTTTTGTGACCTTCTCACAAGCAGTGTCAATGGGGAAGCTACATTAACAGATATGTTACTACTTTAATGATTCACTTAACAACTGTGGCAAGAAAAGATTGCAAAATGGGGCAAAACTCACTTAACAACTTTCTTGCTCAGCAACAGCAATTCTGGGCTCAATTGTCATAAATCGAGGACTACCTACCTTTCCCTACCTAAAGGGAAAATCCCTTTCTTTGTCTTTATTAATAGTCTATGGAGTCTATGGAGAGGGGCGGCATACAAATCTAATAAATAAATAAAATAATAATTGCATTTCCAATTTTGTGATTTTTTAAAGAAATGTTCTTGCATACATACATGAGCTATGACTATCTCAGTGAACCTATTTTCAGACAGTTTAAAAGTCTTCTTTTATAAGTTTATAAGAGCCGGGGTGGCACAATGGTTAGAGTGCAGCACTGCAGGCTACTTCAGCTAACTGCTAGCTGTAGTTCAGCAGTTCAAATCTCATCACCGGCTCAAGGTTGACTCAGCCTTCTATCCTTCCAAAGTGGATAAAATGAGGACCCAGATTGTTGGGGGCAATATGCTGATTCTGTAAACCACTTAGAGAGGGCTGGAAAAGCACTAAGAAGCAGTACATAAGTCTAAATGCTATTGCTATTCTACTTTATATGGATGGATGGCAGTGGCGGGCAGTAGCCGGTGTGCTCGGTAGAAACTTCTAAGATGCGTGGGCAGTTGTATGCCCCCAACGTACCCCCGCATGCCCCCACACAAAATTTTGTTTCTGCGCATGCGCAGCAAATGAAATCTTGTGTGAGGATGCTGATTTTGGTGATTTTTGGTGATTTTTTTGCTTCTGCACATGTGAGGAAGCAAAAATATCAGTGAAAATTGTCAAAATCTCACTCTTGCGGGCACTCTCATACAAGATTTCAATTGCTGTGTATGCGCAGAAGCCAAATCTTGCGCAGGGGTGCCTGTTGGATGTGCAGGCACCTGCGACGGCCTCAGAGAGTGCAACAGTAGGAGGTAAGTTGAGCGGCCCTTCATTGAAGTATGCTGCAGACGATTTGGTCAACAAAGAAAATGCAATAATGCCCTGTTTTTACAGCCTGCCGTAGACAGCCATGATTTAAAATCAGAACATGTCTGCTGTCAAAATATCCCCATTTAGCCTGCAAACCTTTGGTACAGAAAGCATTATCTAAATATTTCATGGGTGATTAAATGCAAACTTCATAAAAACAGTAACTGTCAAATCATTAGAAAATATATGACTCATAATGAAGCTTGTGAAAAATATTTAGATTTGCTGGTGGAAAAAAAAGTAGGATAATTCATTGCTCATTTAAAATAGCAGTAAAATGTAAGCTTGGTTATTAGTATATTTATTGTCTTTATGCATATCTGAGTTTTAGTCAAATGGGATTTTTTTCACCCTTTTTATAAAGCTAAGCTTTCATGTATAACATTGTGCAATAAATATGCCAAGTAGCTAAGGGTCATTTCTTTGAATGATTTCCCCAAAGACCCATGAAAGAGAATGTAGAAAAAGTTTAAACAACTTGACATTGAGAATTGTTTTATGCCATAACAGCTGCCATGATTTTTGTTCAGCCAGGTATAGTATTTAAGTTCTGAAAACCTTCTCCTATTTTATTTTAATATTTGAAGTGCTCATTCTATAAGTTGAAACACCATATGATTTGATACTTGCGCTGGCTCTTGGTTAAGGATATTGTAGAAGAAAATTCTTTTACCAGCCAAAAGAATTCCTAGCTTAAATTTTAACATTGAGGGCAAACAGCAAGCCATGTTATTTGTACTACACTGGTCTTCTAAGATAAAAATGGCTGGCGATTTCAAGAAACATGGACCCTAGGTCTGATCCCAGAGTATTCTTATACATTTAGGTCTAGTGGATGCTCCAGTAATCCTTCATCACATCAGCCAGAAATAAAAAGGGGAAAATCAATGGTTGAGACTCACCTAGACATCAATATTTATAGATTACACTAAGGAAGACTGCATATTCCAAATATGCTGCAAATGTAATTGTTTCCATTACAGGTAGACTCAAAACATAAGCTCTGTTCCATCCTCCTTACCATTTTATGAAGGAGTTTCTCTGGATCAGGCTTATTTCTAGCTATAGACTTTTAATACCTTCCCATTTAATTATGAAGGCCTATATGTCATATTTCCCAGGATAGACCCTGCATGAATAAGGATAGGTCAAATCCTGTCCCTTCCCAGCTATATGTTTTTAAGATTTAAATAGATATACAGGATCTTCTCTTCATATCAAATATGGTCCAAGATGCTCAATACATTGATTGTTTAATTTCTCCACAAACCTTTAACGCATGAGCATGAGTCCTAATCAGCTTCCTTTCCGTACCAATGAGGCTTCTGAGAAGGGGTGGGGGGAAACCAACCTCCAGCCAACTGCATTGTAAGCTAAAAAAAGATTAAAATATCCAACATAGCTCTGACAACTACATCCTGCATTACTTTTTAAGTCCATCTCTAATTCTTATTTTTAGAAATGATGCTGTTCATTATGGAGAATTTTAAAAAAATCACAAGGGAGATTAACCAAAAAGAGAGATAACCTAAATAAGTACTGAAAAATTGCCTCATGCAGTTTAAAGGAGTCCACCACCCCCTCACTCCTTCTTTGGATCAACTTGTAAACACACTGAAAGTTTCTAGAATAAACGTTATTATACAAATGAATGAAAATTTTCCTAAGATTTCACTCTTGTGAAGATTTTCTTTGGTGGATGTTCTGTCGGGCTCTCTGGTAGACTCCTCCCAAAAATTCACAGGTACAAATTTCAGACACACACACGTTTGAAAATTCAAAACAATGGTTTTTATAATGAAAATTCACTTAACCTAAGCCCTCTTTTGGTATAGCAAAGAGCACTCACCTCCAAACAAACTGGTAATTTGTACAAGTCCCTTATCAGTTCTGTGATACTTAGCTTGCAGCTGTGAGGCAATTCACAGTCCTTCTTCTTTCACAAAGGGAAACACACTTTACTCTGGTTTAGTTTCAAAGTGGGGAAAAATCAGCACACAAAAGGTCAAAGTCAGTAAAGCAGTCATGAAACACAATGATCAGATGATCCTCCACAATGGCCAAACCCACAGGCTGCTATTTATAGCAGCCTCACTAATTACCACAGCCCCACCCAACCACAGGTGGCCTCATTTTCTTTGATAATAATCTCTCAGTTGTTGTTTTCCTATGCATCGCTCTCCGCATGCGTGGCTGTATCATTAACTCTTGTTCTGAATACAAGGAGGAGAGAGATAATTGATCTCCTTCTGAGCTGCCTGCCACACTCTCCTCCTCCCTGTCACTCATGTCTTCTTGGTCAGAGGAGCCTTCATCAGCAGATTTCACCGGGGGCAAAACAGGCCTGCAGCATGTGGATGTCTCCCCCACATCCACAGTCCTTGGGGCAGGAGCTGGGTCAGAGCTAACCACAACAGTGGAGGAGGGCAATTCTGGCTGGTATTTAAAAGCAATATCCAACACAACATATCCAACACAACATATCCAACACAAAAGAATAGAACATTTTTACAAAATCTCAGCACCAAATAGCCATTTTCAGGCCTTATACCAGAGGTGGGTTCCTACTGGTGTGTCCCAATGTGCTGTTCAGGTATAGTGGCCTACAATCGCGCAATTTGTGTGCGATGGCTGCGGTGCTGTCTTTGCCAGTCTGTGTGTGGCACCATCTCTTTTTTCCCGATTTTCAGCATGTTTTTTGCTCTCTGGGCATGTGCAGAAGCAAAATTGCACAAGGGGATGTGCGTAGGTACAAAATGTCATGATGTGCATGCATTGCACCGGTAGGAAGGTAAGAGTAACCCAGCCCTGCCTTATACCTGTAATGAACAATGAGAACATTGCCAACATTAGCTTTTAGGTAAGTCACCAGATACTGTCACTTCTTCACACCTTGTCGACCAAACTGTACTCCCTATTCCAGGCAATAGCGAGAATTTTAATTTTAAGGCATCATCCATTTATCCCTAACTGGAAAACAAACATATGTAGCATAGTTGAAAAGTGGGAGCAGGAAAGTAGGGTTTAAAAAAAAAAAAAAAAAACACCTAATGATTCTTATATTAGACATATATATATATTAAACACCTAATGAGTCTTCCTTCTCTGTGTCAGCTTTTACATTATATCATGGAGTCTATCTTGTTTGGAGGACCAAAGGCTCCAGATTTTAGATTGTTGACTAAAGAAGATTTGTGGATTTGGGGGCATTCCCATTTTCTAGAAGTAATGATGAGTCAGTTAACTTAGACTTAGGTTTAAAACAAGGGAACAACTGTAAATTATATCAATACCTTTTGTCATTATTCTTTTTATTATATCAGTATAAAAGGAAAGTGCTTTTTCTTTAATTAAAAAAAACAGATTTTAGGAAAAACATACTAGAAAGAAAAGAAGGAAAGGGGAAAAGAAAAAAATGAAAACAATGTTCTAGGTATTCTGCTTTTGTCTTTATTACTTTTGCTAAATACAGTCTTAAAAATTAAAATAATAACAGTATATTGTTGAAAGAAAAAACGAAAGCAACACAAGTACTCCTCGACTTACAGCAGTTCACTTACTAAGAGTAGGTTCCTCCCGGTTCGGACCAGTTTGCCTGTATCAGTAGCGACCTGCTGGTGACATCACCATGACATCACCGTATTGGTCGGTGCCAATCTGTGGGCGCCGCCATATTTTTTTTTGCTTTTTTAAATTACTTTTTTAATCCTTCTGAGCATGCACAGAAGCTCAGTTCTGGCACTGTGCATGCAGTTGCCATCTTTTTTTGGGCTTTGGTTTACTTATTTATTTAATTTTTGTTACTATGTGGCATGGGGAGGAATGAACTGGCTGTAAGGTAAGTTGGAAGCCACCCCGTTAGAGACCGTTTAAAGTTACAATGGCACTGGAAGCAGTGACACTCTGCCTACCCACCTGGAATGCTTCTGCATGAAGTGGCTTTGTACAGATTCGGACACATAATTGCGGCTTTGCTTGAATTGCTTTATTCCAACATAAACATAGCGTTAATACAACAGTCAGTATTCAACTGTCAAACCTCCTTGGGGTTTCCCTATTTAACTACCAGCTGGCTGAGGAACGAACCAATGATTGTCCCTTATTTTCCCCGGTTGCTAGGTTACCGCCCCTCTCCCGGTGCCCTTTCCTGTTCTCATAACACTTCCTGTATGGAGCCTCTCTAGGCATCTCCTGTCGTTGGTACTCCCGGACATAACGCTGCACATGCGCAATAGCTTCTGTGCATGCGCAGAAGCATCACGCATGCACAGGTATGAACCAGTAGTAAAGGTTTTAGAAACCATTACTGGTGTTCACACATAATTCAAAACAATGGGCATTATGATGAATAAAACTAAGCCGATGTAGATAAGTGCCACTCCTCAGTAATATTAATTGCTTTACATTTAGCCTTTAAAGAAACACTCTGTGGGCTTAACTATGTTCTGATATATACTGACACATCCAAGAATAATCTACGTGGTTTCTGTGTAGGAGGAAATTGGTGGCAGTCACTGTAAATAGCCTAAAATAGCTTTCAAGGCTGTTAGCGTTTCTAAGGGTCAGCTGGTAAATACATTCTGCTATGTAATGTGGCATCACTGTATCTCTGCTGATAATAACTTTGCAGTCTGTATTACTTGGTGCTTCTACTAATATGTTTAGCACTTATGTTGATACAAATAAAACTACAGTATGCATAAAATGCCCAGTGTGTTGCTTGTGAGAGAACATTCAAAGATCTGCTAAAGCTGAAAATAGCATGCAAAGCCTGGGTGTATTTGCACAGGATTTTTGTTATTATTTTCATTTGTATAAATGTGTTACTATTGGCTGCCATGAAAAAAAGATTCACGTTCATCAGTTCCAGGACTGGAGTGTATTTCTTTTTATTTATATATTAGTGGAATGTAAAGACTTTGGATGTTATAGAGACTGTTGATATAAGCCTTCTTCAATCTCTTTTCAAGATCTTCATATTCCCCTTTTTGCTTCTATCAGCTTTAGACATCCAATGTTAGTGAGACTCGATTATACTTTGCTAATTGATTCTATTTAAAAAATCTAACATATAAATATTAAAACCTTTCCCATAACTAGCAAATAAATGGTTTTGGTAAGAATCTCTTAGGCTCCAGGTGTTGGATTCTTACAAACAAAATATTTTTAAAAAGATGTTACACCTGGTTGTAAATTCTTTGCTTTTAACAGTATTGAATAAAAACTGAAGGTATACTAGTCCGTTCTGAGTCTTGAAATCTGCCAAGTAAGTGGAGGACTTCTGAAACTAAAATCAGTTACACACATCCTCACATTGTGCTTTGATCTTAAGTAACATGCTTACAGGATTCTTGTTTTATGACAAAACAATATATCATCATAGATCGGTTACTATGTTCAGTAAGAGATAATACTTGCCAAATGTATTGCAAATATTTATTTGTTTGTTTGTTTGTTTGTTTAAATTTAACTTAATTTAATTTAATTTAATTTAATTTAGTGGACCATTGGTTTATTTAACAACTGCAATATTCATTTAACAACCACTACAAAAAAAGAGGTCAAAATCCATTCGGTCAGGTGGATGACCTGGTTTACATTTGTCATGATTTATCGCCATGATAGGCTGGCTCTTTTATTATCGCAAATTTATTTATTTTATTTATTGTTAGAGTTGAAAGGGACCATGAAGGCCATCAAATTCAACCCCCTGCCCAAGCAGGAACCCTATAGTACACCAGTCAAGTGGCAGTTCAATCTTCTCTTAAAAATGTCCAGAGTGTTGGAGTTCACAACGTCCGCTGGTAGGTTGTTCCATTGGTTGATCACTCTGACCGTCAGGAAGTTCCTCCTTATCTCCATGTTGAATCTCTCCTTGATCAGCTTCCAGCCGTTGAGAATTGAGAACTCCCTGTATAATGCTAAATGAAGGGACCCTCAGATTGCAGACAACAGCTTACCGAGGAAGACCTGAGAATCTTTCAGATTCCTAATAATGTTCATAGTATAACTCAATGAAAGCCTTTGGGATGTGTTGCTGCCATGTTGACATGAAAGAGCTGGGAATCCAAAGCTGCAAAGGCAAAATGATTGTGGTGACATGGAATATTAGAAGTATAATCAAGCATGATCAAGACATTCAGGAAGACACAACTTGACTACACATTGACTCTTTAGGCATTGGCAAATTGAAAAGACTGGAAATGGATATTTTCAGTCAAGGAATCATGCTGTTTAGTACTCAACACACACACAAAAACAAAAAGGGACTAACATCACTTTCCTAGTCAGAAAGGACCAAGCAAGGACAATACTTGAGGTCAATGCTGTAAATGACTAAATGGTATCAATTAGGCCTCAAAGAGAACCCCTTAATATTGCTTATGCTCTAACCATTGATGCGGAAGAAAAGAAGATGCATGCATGTTATGATCTAAATGGATTTCAGCAGAGGTGGAGTAACGATGCGGACAAAGAGCTGGATTTAAAACTGGGTCATTTTTATTAATTAAATTAGCATAAATTTAATTCAACCTAGCAAGGACCCGCAGGGTCAAACAATTACTTCTGGGGTGGAAATGATGTCAGAAAAACTTCCGGGGCAACATATGGGCGTAGCTCCATGCTGATCCAGGTGAAGGGGCCACGCCCTCACCTGGATCCCAGCCATGCTAACGCATGTGGGAGGTCTCGCCATCTAACCCCTGAAAGGGGATAGAAATGGGCAAGACCCAAAGGCAGGTTCTCCCCAAATTGCTTAGATCGAGTTAAAGGCACCATGAGCCCTTGGAGAGAATCTGCCAATCATCCCCAAAGATGCCCAACGGAGAACACACAGTTGCTAAACACCACCCAATTTCCGCCCTTAACCTGCCAACCCAATGACCAAAGGTAAGCCAATTAAAAACTAATCGGGGAGCGAAGCACCCCCTAACCATCCATCCTTCACCACAGTGTGGAATAGGCAAAAAAACGGTCGCAGAAAATACCGAGACTGCCAAAAATTCCTATTTGGCTCCCTAAGGGCGACCCCAGTAGCACACTGAAAGATAGGGAGGGTGGGCAGGTGTTCGCTTGCTCGTTGTCAGGGCAAAAAAGAGGCCCCAAGCCTGCGCAGCCCCTTTTATAGGGCTGGCAGGCTCCGCCCCCCCCAACGACATCATCGGACTGAGCCGATGACCCAACATGGCCAGGATCTCACAAAATCTTACGAGATCCTGGCTTTCCAAGATGGCGGCTGCGCCGGGAGCCGTGTCTCCCTGGCCCTGCCGTAAATCTGGGCAAGGGATCAGTCACCGGCCGGGCATTCTGTGAAGTTTGGCCAGTCTCAAAAGCTGGCCCAAAATACTTGATATAAATGTTTGCTGTTAACTGCCAAATGAAACAGAAAAGGACCTTTGAGAGGGGGGGGAAAACAAATAGACGATATAAGAAAAACAATATATCAGCTCAGAGAAAAATATACCAGTCTCCTAACACACTACAGACTTCTTACAAGAAAGATAAGTAAATCTCAACTTCCTCCCAACACTGTTATCTACATTTTTTAAAATTGTTTCCATCTTTAGAATGGGTGGGTGGATGGAAGACCATGTGCAAGTGACTATCCCTCAGGGATTGAAAAATCCTACTTGGGTTTCAGCAAGGATGATTTTCAACTTCTGAACAGAGCCTGACAGGCTCTCTCTCCCCTCAACTCACCCCATGCGTCTTACCTGTCAGTTTAACAATCTGCACAATCATTTAACAACGGCAACTAGGAGTGCCAGGATTGCAGTCATCAAGCAAAGCAGTCACATGGGCAGCCATGCGATATCTCATTTAACTACTGTTTTACTCAACAACCAAGACTCCCGGCTCAGTCGTGGTTTTAATTTAAAGACTACCTGTTTCTGAAGCACCATGAAAAAACTGCTCTTCAACTCTGCTCAAGCAACCATCTCATTTATGGAATAGTAGCAGCAATTTAGGGAGAGGGGAAAACTTTAAAAGAACTATAGGGAGTTTAGGAAGTTGGGATATAAATCAAACAAACACAGAAACAAACAAACAAATATATAAGATATCTGAGCAGTGTTCCCTCTAATTTTTTTTCGGGTGGGCGGAAAAGTATAGTGTCTGAGCGGCAGTCCCTTTGGGACTGGGCGGCACTCTTTCCCTCTCACTCTTTCCCTCTCGGCTTCTGGGCAGGTTTGAAAAACTCTGAGTTGATGATGATTTTTAAGTGAGCCATTGCTCACTTCTCAGCTTAGAGGGAACTATGTATCTGAGTAATGAAATCCAAAAGCCAAAGCATATATAAAGCAAAACCTCTATTACTCTCCTCTCATCCTTTTTCTATATATGAGGGAGCATATGACCAATGTCCTTTCAAGGGCTTTCCTTTTGAATCTCCACTTGTCTGTGGGGAATAAGAAAATCATGCTTGATCTATAGCCTACTAGTTTTCAAACCTACTTCCAGTATTTGTTAAGGGTGCAGAAAGAGGATTGCACTTCCTTAGTAGCAGACTATCACCTTCCTAATTTATCTTCTCTTAGCCTGGCCAACTCATGCTGAGATGCTAATGACATTGCTGAAGCAAGCACTGATTTGGTGCCAATATCATAAAGCATAGCTATTCTGGATTATTATCAATTATAGGATTAAATAAATCCTAAATATTATTTTCCTTTGGTTATAATTAATACCAAACAGTACATACCTACAAAATTTACTGAGTGACTTGGGTTTCAGCAAGTCATAAATAAATTGATTTATTCTCCCTCCTGAACAGAGAAGTCCCAACAAAGGAGAAAGAGGACGAGCCGGCGACGACCCCAGCGGCCCTGGCGGCCGGGGTGAAGCCGGCCCCTCAGTGTCATGAGTTTGAAGCCAAGGGGTCATGTTTTCATCCCCCCTGCAGGTTCAGACATGCGTGTGGGAATGGCGGGGCTCCCATGCTACTAGCGCTTGCACCAGGCCCAAGGGCAACAAGGATAGGAAGGACGGGGCTTGACCAGCTAAGCGGCTGCCCCCCTCTGGGAAAAAAGGGCCCCAGCCCAATTAGGCTAGGGGTACTGGAAGAGATGCTTCAAGAATATCACCCTCGCAGGAGCGCGGCTGCGCTACTGCAGGATTTTACAGAGGGCTTTAGGATACCATATTTTGGGCCTAGGAAGGCCTTCATGGCCAAAAACCTTAAGTCGGTTGTGGGTCACGCAGATATTGCTGGGCTAAAATTCAGAAGGAGGTGGCCAAAGACAGGGTATTGGGCCCCTTCCCGTGCCCGCCTTCGCCGGCTCTTCGGGTGTCTCCCCTGGGGGTGGTTCCCAAGAAGGCTAGTGGTGAATTTCGGTTGATTCACCACTTGTCCTTCCCGAAGGGAGAATCAGTGAATGATTTCATTCCTGATGGGCTTTGCTCAGTTCGCTATGTGTCCTTTGACACGGCGGTGGATATGGTTAGGAAGTGTTGCGTAGGAGCTCTCATGGGCAAATGCGACATTAAGTCTGCATTCCGGCTCCTTCCCATACACCCAGATGACTTCGAGCTCCTGGGTTTCCACTTTGAAGGTGGCTATTATGTATATAGAGCACTGCCTATGGGCTGCTCCATATCTTGCTCCCTGTTTGAGAGCTTCAGCACCTTCTTGGAGTGGGCTCAGGAGGCGATCCGGTTTGGATTCGATAATTCATTACCTTGATGATTTCCTGTTGGCTGGGCCTGTGCATTCCGAACAATGTTTGGCTCTAATGTCGGCCTTCAAGACCCTTTGTGCTCATCTGGGGGTTCCTTTGGCCCCTGAGAAGACCGAAGGCCCCGCCACCAGGATTACCTTTTTGGGTATTGAATTGGACTCTGTCGAGCAATCTTGTAGATTGCCCCTAGAAAAGCTAATTAAGATCCAGGGTAAATTGGACCAAGTGTTAGCTAGCCATAGGGTGACCCTTCGCCAGCTTCAGGAATTAGCCGGGCTACTTAATTTTGCCTGCCGGGTGGTGGCCCCCGGTAGGGCTTTTCCCTGGCATGTGTACATGGCGATGAAGAGGCTCTGTTTGCCCCATCATTGAACACGATTGCGTGCTGGGGTCAGGAATGACCTACATGTTTGGTGGGTCTTCTTAGCCCACTTTAATGGTCTATCCTTCTGGAGGCATGAGCTTCTATTGGAAGCTGAGTTGCAATTGTGTTCGGATGCCGCAGGGACCTGCGGGTTCAGGGTTATTTTAGGTGACCAGTGGTGCCATTCCATGTGGCCTCTGGAATGGAGGGCCTCTCCAGTGGTCAAGGATTTGACCTTCTTAGAACTCTTCCCATTGGTTGTAGCTTTAGAGATCTGGGGGCAGCAATTTAGGGACAAAACTGTGCACTTTTGGTGCGACAACCTGGCTGTAGTCCACATTGTGAATGCCCTGTCTTCTAAAAATGACAGGGTCATGCGGCTTGTCCGCCATTTTGTGCACAGGTCTTTGTCTCTAAATGAATTGTTTTTGAGCTGGCACATTCCCGGGCTTGACAATGGGATCGCTGACACCGTGTCCCATGGTCAGCTGTCCAGGTTCCGGACACTGGCTCTATGGGCTCGCGTGTCACCGGAAATCTTCCCCTGCCACCTGTGGAGCCTGGGTGGGCTCACGAGCAGTGGAAGATCAATGCAGGCAGGGCCATGGCCCTCTCAGTAGTGCTCGGCCCTTGAGATCATGTCAAAACTCAGGTAAGGAGGTTTTTTGGGGGGAATTTAGACAGTTAGGGGGTACCCGGATACCTGGCCCCTCCCAGTTGATCGCCTAACAGAGTTCTGCGTTATGCTTAAGCAACGCGGCCTATCGGTAAAAACTATTAGGGCTAGACCGGCAGGCCTGGCTTTTCCTTCTAAGGCCAGGGGTTTTCCTGACTCCTCTTGCGATTTCCGTATATGGATGATGCTGGAGGGGTGAGTTAGGGAACGACCTATGCCCCCGGTAGACAGAGACAGGCAATAACTGTACAGCAGCTGTCCCTCATTAACGGTCTTTGGATCAGCCTGTGCGCCTCTCTGAATGAGGCCCTCCTTTTCAGGCAGTCGCCAGTGTGATGTTTTCAGGGCCCTTCAAGTTATTGAGGCTTGAGCCTCCTCTAGGGGAGTCAGGTTGTTTAGAGCCTTTCCAGTTCTCGGACCTTCAATTTGGGGGTATGTGCATCTCCCTATTGGTGAGACAATCTAAAATTGACCAGTTACGTAGGAGGGTCAGGATTGAGTTGACAGCAGCCACCAATCGGTCTGTCTGTCCGATGGTGGCCCTTTTCTTCCTTTTGTAGTCTGAGAGGAGCGGGTCAGGGGTACCTTGTTAGTGATCAAGACAGTTCCCCACTTCCCTGCTATCAATTTTGGGCAATTACGACCAGGGCGCTAGTTGCGTTTGGTCTGGACCCTGCCCTCTGCTCCTGAGCAGGCGCCACTACAGGGTTAAACCCAGGTGGCTAGTCTTGCACATGGGAGCAATGACTTATCTGTATTGGGTGGCCTGGCATGGAATTGTCAGGCCTGCGAAGACCTGCGGCTCTTTGCCTTGTTGGCCAGCCACGCAAGTCGTCTGGTCCGAAATCCTTCCACGGATTTTTGAGGGATGCCATTTCCCCTAGGGCCATTCACAAGGTCAGGAGAAAGGTTCATAGGGTCATTGAAAATTTGGTTAGAGAGTTGGGAGGGGTAGTGGTTTCCCATCCCGATATCGCTATTGATCAGCCGTGGCTTTACCGCACTGATGGCGTTCACCTGTCAGAAGAGGGGAATGCCATCTTTTTACAGGACCTACAGAGGTCTCTGCGTGAACTGGCACAGATAGAGGGGGGAGTCGGGGGGCCAAGATAGAGATCTGACCCCCCTCCATGGCAGGTTAGGGATGGAAATTGGGAGGTGTTTAGCAACTGCGTGTTCTCCGTTGGGCATCTTGGGGATGATTGGCAGATTCTCTCCAAGGGCTCATGGTGCCTTTAATTCGATCTGAGCAATTTGGGGAGAACCTGCCTTTGGGTCTCGCCCATTCCAATCACCTTTAAGGGGTTGGACAGCGAGAGCCTTCACATGCATGGCATGGCTGGGATCCAGGTGAGGGCGCAGCCCTTTCACCTGGATCAGCATGGAGCTACGCCCATAGTTGCCCCAGAAGTTTTTGTGACGTCATTTCCGCCCCAGAAGTAATTCAGTTGACCTCTGTGGGTCCATGTTAGGTTGAATTAAATTAATTAAATATTAATTAATTTTAATTAATAAAAATGATCCAGTTTTAAATCCAGCTCTGTGTCTGCGTCGTTATTCCACCTCTGCTGCAATTGATAGCCCACCTAAAAATCTACAGACTCTCTTTGCAAGATGGCTAGTAAAACCTACTCGGAAGCCTAGGAGCAAATACACACAAAAACACTATGTCCATTGGAGTTGGGCAGTTAATAAATTCAAATAAATAGCTATAATATCAATACTAATTTAAATCTCCAGGTCAACTTTATATGCTTGCATATGTTGTAAATGTGCAAGTCATTTTATAAGCTTTGCAGAAAAATGTGAGGAGAATATAGCACATATGTGAAAATAATATGTAGAATCATATTCCAGTTTCAAGGTTTGAAAGGATTTCATGTACATTACTATGATGGAGTCAATATTAACTTCACTTGCTAATGGATTTCAGAATCCATGGTCTAATCTCCCAGCTTCAGGATGGTAAGCAGCTAAAAAATCTAGTTAATCTGTGAGGGAGGAGAGGAATATTTAATTTCATTTAATTTCATATCAGGGAAGTATTAACCTTATACTCCTATGTGTTTGCAACAAGTAGAACGAAGTCTGATGATACAGTTTTCTTGGTCAATGATTTTGAATATTTTTCCCAAAAGCTTTGTATGCATAGTATTTTGTCTATTCTGTTTGAAGCTGATCATTGATTTCATAGATTTTATGTGTCTTCAGGTGCTTGAACCATTAAATCAACTTTAAAAAAAAAAACTTAATTAAAATTATAGAGATCTAAACTATGCTACATCTCAGATCTTTCTCCACTACTTTCTCGGCTGTTGTAACATTGATTTATTAGCATTATTTTTTTGCAACTTGGATTTCAATAATAAGACCATATCACATATGGCAAAGATTTTTCAACAAGCTATGAACTTCTGTTCACCAGCATTTATGGTAATCCTTCCAGTAAAGCAATAGCTAATTTCTAACAAGACCTTGGCATGAAGATTAACTGTCTGTCTTCTCAGAATTTTATGGGAAATATAAAATTAATGACTACAATATTGAAAAATCCTTTTTATACCAGTCCAAGTTACACATCATTTCATCATTTGATCATCTATGATATGCAAACAGGGATATTAAATATAGCTGCAAACACTTTTGTTATCCAGGATCCATACTCTTATGGTTTATTGCAACAAGAAATATGGTTTTTGCCATCCAAAGACAGACACTAATAAATTAGGGAAACTGCCTTTCTGAAACACTCTTTATGTACTCTACAGCTTTTGTGCTATTCACAAGCTAATACTACACATTTCTCTTGCCTTATCCTGTCACCATTAGTGGGCAGCTGGACACTTTGAGAAAGTACACAAGCAGAAATGAAACGCTGCTTGTCCTCATCCAGTATTCCAAAAAGTGACATGTCAGGCATCTTTCTCTTATTCTCATCCAAAGTCATTTGCTCTCTGTTACTCTTCTCCTATACCTCATCAAATCCCATATGCATCCTTGTTTATTCCTTTAATTACACAAAAGGCAGAATATTTTGTGATTTTCACAATTAAAAATTAAATGCAATGTGCTTTCATCATATTTTATTACTTCTGATTCACTGTTTAATAATATGAAAATTTTATCTAAAATAGTCTCCTCCCCCAATGCTAACAATACAATATCTATACATATCAGGGATTGTTTTGGGCGCCCATTATTGTTAAGTAATTAAGCAGCTGTGAATGAGAGATAAAAGGATGGGTCTTAAATTTCCATCCAGTAAAATGTGCAACTTCAATTCAGGCATTTGGATAGTATTTGGAGATACATATTTTCACCCATTCTTTTGTTAAAATCATAAACACTTTGTGCACCCAACTAGCTTAAAAAAATAGTGGGTGTTTCATTTTCCTTGAAATGGATAGCATTGCCTTTTATAAATATAATACTCTCATTACTTTTTGGGACATGTTTTTCCAATAAAAGAAGCTCTTATGTTCTTCAACATTACTAGCACGACCACTATCATCTCATTCTCCCTACTTTTCTATTGGGTCACTTCTTACTTAATTCATGTTATAAACTATAGCAAGGTTGTCAAACTCGCAGATGCGTTACATGCTGGCCACGTCTACCCCTGGTTTAGCAAAGGGGGAAAAGTTGTGATATGTTTGACACCCCCAAACTACAGTGATCTTGCTGGCAAGATACTCTGCATCTAATTAGAATGGACTCTGAAATATAAATTAAATTGATAAACTGCTTCTATCAGTTTCATAAAAACAAAAGACACCAAGAACAATTTCCCCCCCAATCTCTGTTTAAGGTCCTCTTGGTTGACCTAATATTAACAATGATTTTAGTTAAGGAAAGAACAATATTAACTTTTCAAGCAATTGTTTCCCTTCTACTTGAAAACATTTTTGTTTGTTTCTTTGAGTGCAAGCATTGCTCATCCTTTTAGCCTACTTTGATTAACACTTGGCAACACTGCCAATGACTACAAAATATTGATCTAACAATGGAGTTCATGAACAAACATGCATAAGACACATTCTCCCCTCCCCCCCAAAAAAACCCCAATTTAAAGAGCAACACTGAAGGCATATTTCTTACACTTTGCTGTATATCAGAACTGCGGAAAAAACAATTGCTGCCATTGAGGACCTATATACTGCATGAGTCAAAAAGAGGGCTGTGAAAATATTTACTGATACCTTGCATCCTGGACATAAACTGTTTCAACTCCTACCCTCAAAATGTTGCTACAGACCAAGACAACTAGACACAAGAACATTTTTTTCCACTAAAGGAGAGAAACGACAATCATGGGGAGAAGGATTAATTACTTTAATCCATAAAGAAAAAACAAAAAAACACATGATTAAACAATATAGGCCCATTTCATTACTTAACAGTGATTATAAAATATTTGCCTCGATCATTGCAGAACAGTTAAAAATGTAATCAATGAGTTAATCCACCCTGATCAGAATGGTTTTTTACTGAACAGAAATATTAGAAAAAATACGAAAATGTTGCTAAATATCCTTGAATATTATGAAATACATCCAGAAAAAGTTATAGTGTTAATGTTCCTCGATGCTGAGAAGGCCCTCAATAATTGGAATTGGAATTTTTTTTAAGCAATTAATAAAAATGAAATTTGGAGAAACATTTAATAGAACTATACAAACTTTGTATACAGAACAAGTGGCTAAAATTATAATTAATGGAGACACTATAAAAATATAAATATTGAGAAAGGAGTTAGACAGGGATGCCTTTTGTCCCCTTTAATATTTATCTTAGCAATTGAAATCCTTTTGATTAAAGTACAAGCTAATAAAGATATAAAAGGTCTTAAAATCAAAAATCAAGAGTATAAATTATTAGCATTTGCTGATGATTTAGTATTTAATATAGAAGAACCATTAGAAACTGGAGGAAAACTCTTAGAGGAAATTAATAGGTTCGGTAAAGTGGCAGGTCTAAAGATAAAAAGACTAAAATAATTTCTAAAAATTTAATTGATAAAGAAAATCAAATGTTGGAAGAAAAACTTGGAATTCAGATAGAAAAAAATCAAATATTTAGTTGTAAATATAACTGCAAAATCTATAACAATTAAGGATGATAATTACCCACAGCTATTTGAAAAAAATAGAGGAAAAACATAATAAATGGAATAAATTACCCATTTCAATGATAGGTAGAATATCAGCAATTAAAATGGTAATTCTCCTGCAACTGTTGTATCTTTTTCAAACAATCCCAACCAATTTAAATAGGAAATATTTTGAAAAATTTAATAAAATTCTGACAAAATTTGTATAGGCAGGGAAAAGGCCAAGAATTAGGTTATCTTATTTACAGGATAATAGAAGACATGGGGTTTTTGGGACTCCCCGACTTTCAGCTATACCACCAAGTGGCAATAGTAGTCTGGCTCAAAGAATGGATCATTTTAAAAAACAAAGGAGGGACATGACCTACATCTGGGCTGGCTTGCATTTCTTATGGATGGAAAAGACAAAATACATACTTATTTTAAAAGACAGAAATGTTATAAATGAAATATGGACAAAACATGGACAAAATTAAAAACAAATACACAATTACATAGTGAAGGAATTAAAATTGACTGGTGGCCACATGCAAATAAAAGCAAGATTTGAAGAGGATAAAAGAAAAAGAGGAATATTAAAAAGGAAAGTAGAACTAGACCAGATAATATTAGGTCAGGATAAAAAAATGATCTCTAGAATATACAACTTTTTGTTAAAATATAAAATGCAGAATTATAATTTAAAAGGGAATATTCAGAGTTGGCACAAAAATCTGAAGTATGAGATCAACCTAGATTAATGGGACATAATTTGAAATAAAAATTATAAATTAACCAAATCAGTGTCCTATAAAGAAAATATTTACAAAATGTATTATAGATGGCACCTTCCACCTGCACGTCTGGCACAAATGTACCCCTCATTAAAACCGAATTGCTGGAGATGTAACAAGAAAGCAGGGACTTATTTTCATGTATGGTAGACCTGCCCACAAATTAAGAAATTTTGGAACAAAATATGAACATGGTTAGAGGAGATGACTAAAACACAAATTAGTAAAAAAAAAAAACAGAAGCATTCCTATAAGGTATTATTGAGCAGAAAATGAAAAAACAATCTAATACTATCTAACATTACATATCTTAACATCAGCCAGAATTTTAATTGCACAATTTTGGAAACATAAAGAACTACTAGACGATTCTATGTTGATAAAGAAAATTATGGACTGTGCCGAAGCAGATATGCTGACACTTAAAATAAATAACAAAGAAGACTCTGAGTATTTTAAAACTTGGAACAACTTTTATGAGTGGTTAGAAACAAGGAAAAAATAAAAATTATATATATATATATATATATATATATATATATATATATATATATATATCAGATTTAAAACAAAAGTGATGAATTTATAATAGTATTAAACTTTTGAAATAAATTATGAATGATTTGATATATATGAAATGTGTTACTATACCTTTGATTGACTATAAGCGCTTGAAAGTATAACAAAAATGTAAATTAAGTAAATAACCGAAACTATTTTTCTTATATCACCGTTTGTATTAGCCGTTAAATTAATTAATTATATGCTGTGTTTAATGGATATGTACAAAAATGATTAATTAAATGATGTATTTTTTTTGGTTTTGTCTTGTTTTATTTTGTTCGTGTTCTTTTCTTTTTACTTTTTTAAAAGTATGTTACATTCTATGTTTTTTCAATTTTTTTTAATGTTTTGTTTGTAACAATCACTCTACTAAACAAATAATTCCCTCAATACTGTCAAACTTTTTACTAAGTCTGCACTTCTATTTCTACTAGTTTTTTCTCATCATTCCTATCACCCATTTCCTCCCGCTTAGGACTGTAGTACTGTAACTTGTTGCTTGTATCCTAAGATTTTTATTAATCTTGTTTATTTATTGCTTATTTGACCCCTATGACAATCATTAAGTGTTGTACCACATGATTCTTGACAAATCTATATTTTCTTTTATGTACACTGAGAGCATATGCACCAAGACAAATTCCTTGTGTGTCCAATCACACTTGGCCAATTAAGAATTCTATTCTATTCTATTATATTCTATTCTATTCTATTCTATATTCTTCTTGAATAAAGTTCTTAGGGTGGTGTATACAGTATAACAGATAGGAAAATTCAAAAGCCAGGTGTTTGAGTCCTTAGAAAGTGTACTTTCTGAATGCTTCCTGCCATGTATATTGGCTCAGAGATGCTAGACGGCAATCCTCCAGTGCCGATGTTTCCTTTGATGTGTTCTTTTCATGACAGTTTATTCATCAAGATGCTGATTGTCTCCAGGAAGTTGGCCTTGCATTTATTTGTAGTCATCAGTCAGAATAATTCTTCCATCAGTCAAAAACAGGAATGTTATGATCTAGCTTGGGTAAGTAGCACAATAATACTGAACCAGAGATTCTTGATGGTACTCATTTTGCTGTTGCACTGTCATTTGTTTCCTGCTGCTACCTCAGGCAACAACATCTGATACTCATAATCATAATCTCTTTGCATATTTTTTATACCTCCAGATTTGTCATTTCCTCTTGTGGAAAATGCATTTCAGGCAATATCGTCACAGATGAGCTACTCCAAGTCATGCTAGGATAATTGTTACTGATCCACTGTCAGGAAAAAGCTTATTCAATTATATCTGATACAACATAGATTGTGATTATTAGGGGTCAGTATTAAAATCAATGACTCTTCCATGTTCATGCCATTCAGGCTCTTCAGGTTCTATCAAGAAAGGTAAAAGAGTTGAATAATCAGGAAAATATTGTCAGATGCTGACAGATGTTTCTTAGCAACAATTTTGCCCACAGTCACAACCTAACCTCTTATGATATTTCTTAAGTGTTAATTGTGTTCATTATTTGCTCAATATACCATTCAAAGTTTACAGTGATCTGTATTAAGCAGCTGCTCTAAGCACACCAATCAAAATCAGTCTAGAAAAATTCTTTCTTGGACCTTCTGTCCAAGAATTTATATATTATATGTTTATATATTATTTCCTCTACTATACTTTGTACTCCAGAAATTGCTTACTTAAATAATTAAACTATTGCAATTCTAGACTATAAATATTGAAAATGTTACGGGAGAAGAAAGGGCATTTGAAATGTATAAGATGGGGAAATTGCAGAATTATTTTCTCCTTTGTATTTGTAATATTTTTCTCATAACTTGCTTGATGATTTTTCTATCCTTAAATGGAACAGGTCTCCCCTGAGACTCAAGTGATACCTTGCCTTTTTATATTGCATGCATTCATTTAAAACTTCCTATTTTATCAGGCTTCTCACTTCATCAGATTGGTTGTGATTGTCCACTTGTAAATTTGTTAGCACACTTTTTTTGTATAATGTTCTGATTTTCTTTGTCTAATTTTTGTTCTTTGTATAGTTGGAGTGGTTAAAAATTATTGTGAATGCAAATACACATAATTAATTTTCTGATGGTTTGACTACATGGAAATAAATTATCCTGTAATTATTGATGACTAATTGATTGATTTAGTGATTGATTTGAAACTATAATGATAAGGTGGTTGTTGATCAGTAGTGGGTTCTAAAACCCTTTGCTACAAATTTGCATGTGTGCTCATAGTGTCCAGAAGCGTCCCAGGTGGGTGAGTAGAGCCTCCCACCCCTTGCGCTATTGGTTCGCAAAATCAGGCAGAACTGGGAGCAACCAATCACTGATGTTGATGGCTAAAAATATAGAATAAATGAAACCATCTTAGAAATCAAAGTGCCTCCAAGAGGGATCTCAGAGTATGCCCGGAGTCTCACTATGGAACCTAGAGTAATGGGCAAAAATAACTAGTGATAACTTTATTTATATATTTTATAGGTAAATAAAAACCATATGAATATAATATCTTGCTACATAAGTTTAGTAAGAAGGAAGAAATCAGATAAAAAATCATACTCAAGTTTATTTGCAAACAAGCAAAGGCAGGAGGTGCACTAAGGATTGAATATCCAACCAATGCTGTGTTTTCTTTCCCTTTCTCTCCAACATTGAAGAATCCAATTGAAATTATGTTGATTTAAAAAGGGCTTTATGTCTCTAGTGTCCTGCATGAAATATGAAAAGATGGGCATTTCCACACTTTGGAGTTGTGCTTACATTAGCTTTAATGGAGGGGGTGAAGGGAATAAAAGCTATAAGCAACAGTCCACACACACATAACCCATCTGGAAGAAAGAAGTGCAGTAATGTGTTTCACACCATGCAAAACTGCCATTTGGAAACAAGGGATTGTCTTCATCAGAACATCAAGACAAATATTAAGTGTTTCCATGAACTAACAGCTCATCCAAATTGATATACATATGAAGCAAGTGAATAGACATTTATTTATTTATTTATTTATTTATTTAGATTTGTATGCCGCCCCTCTCCGCAGACTCGCAGACATGCTAGGCAGTTGTCATCTCAGGATAATCTATCATTTCATTTGACATCGAAATATTTGGCATTTGAGAGCCAGATTGGCCTAGTGATTAAAGCACAGGCTAAAAACTGGGAGACTCTGAATTCAAGTCCCACCTTAAGCCATGGAAGCTGGTTGGGTAATCTTGGGCCAGTCACCATCTCTCAGCCCAATTTACCTCAAAAGGTTGTTGTTGTGGAGAAAATAGGATGAAGAAGATGTCTGGTTTGCCATCTTGAGTTCAGAGGTGGTATTCTCACCAGTTCTGGAGAACCAGTAGCAGAAAGTTTGAGTAGTTTGGAGAACCAGTAGCAAAAATTTTGAATAATTTGGAGAACGAGTAAATACCACCTCTGACTGGTCCTGCCCTCATATATTCTCTGCCTCCCAAGTCCCAGCTGATTGGGAGGAAATGGGGATTTTTCAGTATCTTTCTCCTGGAGTGGTGAGAGAATGGAGATTTTATAGTATCCTTCCCCTTCTATGCCCACCAAGCAACGCCCTTCAAGTAACGCCCAGGGAACTGGTAGTAAAAAAAATAATAATCCCACCACTACGCTGAGTTATTTGTAGAAATAATGAAGAAGGGATATAAATAAATGAATAAATAATGAGAGAACATCAGCAAAATTACTATTGATTAGCCCTTGGCACCTTACTTACTGCCCTCATTCAGATGCTTGAGCACAAGGAAAGGGATGCTTCTGTTCTTCATCAGAATTTCTGGGTCAGCATGCAGCAGTATTTCAAATTGTCTAATCTGGAGAAGGCTACCTATGGAACTCAAGCATTACTGAGCTACAACTCCTAGGATGTTAGGAAGCACCCTCAATGGTGAAGGATGTTAGAAATGATTCATTTAATATTTGAACTGTTACAGATTACTTTTTGCAGCAGATGTGGAGTAACAACACGGACACAATAGCTGAATTTAAAATGGGCCATTTTATTAATTAAATTTGCATAATTTATTTAAATAAATTAGCATAAATTATCATAAATTAACTATAACCTGCATGTGGGAGGTCCTACCGTCTACCCCATATAAGGGGAAAGAAATGGGCGGGGCCCAAAGACAGGTTCCCCCCAATTGCTCAGGTCGTTTCCACCATAAGCCTTTGGAGAGAACCTGTCAATCATCCCCAAAGATGCCCAATGGAGAACACGCAGTTGCTAAACACCACCCAGTTTTCCGCCCCTAACTTGCCTACCCAAATGACCAAAGGTAAGCCAATTAGCCTATACGGGGGGGCGAAGCACCCCCTAACCGCCTATCTGTCACCGCAGTGTGGAATAGGCGAAAAAACGGTCGCAGAAAATACCGCAACCGCCAAAAATTCCTATTCAGCCCCCCTAAGGGCGACCCCCTTGGCACACTGAAAGATAGGGAGGGCAGGTGGGTGTTCGCTTCATCGTCATCCAGGGCGAAAAGGAGGCCCTGGAGCCTGACCAGCCCTTTTATAGGGCTGCAGGCTCCGCCCCTGGATGACGACACTGGAAGGCCGAAGCCTCCCAGGAGCTGGCCGAGATCTCGTGAGATCTCACGAGATCTCGGCCGAAAACAAGATGGTGGCTGCGCTGAGGGCTGTGTCTTCCTGGCCCTGCCACAAAACGGGCCGTGGATGAAGTCACCGGCCAGGTATTCTTGCAAACTGTGTTTGCATTGCATCTTGCTTTTTATAAATTGTGCATCCAATGCTGGTTAGAAGCTCTTTGACTCTGCTTTCATCCTTCCATCTCTTGCAGCTTTTCTGTATCTCAAAATTACCAACCAACTTAATGCATGCAATAACATATTGCAAACAAACAAAAAATCTTCAATAAAACTGTACATATAATTGCAATAGCAGCATTTCTTTTTCTCCTATGTATGTACTGATGAGCAGACATGAATACAGACTTCAGCAAAAACTTGGTGCTCTTATATTGCCACCACTTTGTTCATTTATTTACTATCACATAACTCTTTTAGCTGGTTTTATTCAAATTCTTGGGTACCTAGGTAGTGAAAACAGAAAGTAATGAATTAAAGGTTGTATCAAATTAGTGTTTCGAAAATAAATTCTAGACAACTATGTGCATTTGGAAATTATTAACTCATGCAAAGAGAAGAATGAATCTTCGCCCATTTTTACTTTGCTCACAGTATCCAGACTTCTGTAATATTTATAATATATAGGCTGAATACAAATAAAACTACTAATTTTAGAGGAGTCTTTGTTGTGTGACATCACAAATCCCTGTTCAGTTGAATTTACATATGTGTACTGTATATGTTTGTTTGTATGTATATACATGTATAAACACACACACTCACACATATACACGGTTACTCAACAAGAATGAACTGATTTCATGATGCATTGTTTCAGTTTTCAAGCATCGTCATGCAATGAGCCAGTGACCATTTTAAAAAGGAGTTATCTAAGTTTTGAATGACTGCCACAGGGGCAATGTAGCCACATTGTTCTTCTGGCAATGTTCAGTTGTTTGTTTACCCTCGGTATGGTGAGTCCTCAGGAAAAGGCATTCTGTATTCTCAAGTTCAGGAAAACAAATTTGGTTGTCAAGATGCAGCATGCTTTTCAAAGGCAATTTGACATTAACCTGCCCTCTCCTAAGGACCTTCAAAGGTGGTTTCGATGGTTTCAAGAGAGTGGGTGTCTTAGTAAAGGGAAAAGTCCAGGACAATCATCTCAATGATCTTAAATATCGAATAACAACAGAGACAAACTCAGTGGATTGTGATATGCTGATATGCCTGAGAGGAATTCTCTTATCACATTGATGTTGCCCATGCTGCAAGTAGTGGCCATATTGAACACTTGTAAGACAGGAAATAATAATAATAATAATAATAATAATAATAATAATAATAATAATAATAATAATAATAATAATAATAATTTGTTAGATTTGTATGCCGCCCCTCTCCAAAGACTATAATAAAAGTTAGTTGTGAGTAGAATACTTGTGACTTGGCTGGAGTTTTGTATAACTTTTCCGTAATAAAATATGGAGTTATGAAATTAATTCATTCATTTTGAATAACCCTGTATATACAGTACTGTGTATATCCCGAATATGATATAATGTATATATAACATCCACGTTCTGACAAACCAGTTACACTGGAAAACACAGGTTTTGCTTCCTGAATATTTTGGGGTATTTCCTATAGATTTTTGGCTGCTAATCACGAATATAACCTGCAATTTAACCCATCACATGCATCCTTAGACTGGATGGATGCTGCCTGGAAAGGACATAAAAACAATTAACATGCACAGATGCTACTCATTTGGAGGCTATCAGTTTCCATGTGTTTTGATGTGATTGTTTCAAGGCATGACTATGCATATGTAATTTACATAACATAACAAGTAACAAGTAAGCCAGTTTTAGATGATTTGTGACAGTCAGTGTTGGAACCTCCATAATATGTTCTGCTATGTTTGTGGCAAGTACAAGCCTCAAAGATTCAACGTGATGGAGGCTCATTTTTAAAAAAAGAATATGAACTGTAACTTATAAGATTGGTAATCAAGACAAGGCCTGGACTCCTCAGAATCTAGAGTGCAAAATGTGCTATTCATCTTAAAGCTTGGCTCAAAGGAAGTCAGAAATCAATGCCATTTGCTGTCCTGATCATAGCCGAATGATCACATGACAGACTGCTTTTTTTCTTTCTGACTAATGTTGCTGGTTTCTCTGTTAAAAATGAGAAATCTACTAATTACTCCCAGTCTGTCTTCGGCCATAAGACCAGTGCTACATGATGACAATCTGCCAGTACTGAAGCCATCAGAGAAATGGAGCTTAGACAAAACAGATGAAAATACTGCAATGCACCAGCTAGGCATGGGCAGTGACAAGGATCTGGATTTTGAACTCTGTCTGTCTGGTGAGCCTCATCTCACAACACAGTCAGGTGTAGATAGTAATGAATGTGGTGCAAAATTTCCCCAGGACATTGCCACAATGGAAAACAGTGTCAGGCCAATTGGAATCCATCAGTGCATCAGTCCATCAATGCAGGATGACTATTGTTGGACATTGCAGCGAGATGCATCGGACAGTAAGGAGAAAATGAAACTCAGCATTTCTGGCTATGTTGAACTCATGCAGAGTGTAAGAAATATTATGTGATTGAACACACGATTACAGTTATTAAATGTTAATTCCATATTGCTCAAGAGTTCTACATCATACAGTCATTCTTAAATTGTATTTGTGTTCAGTTTGAAGGGTCTATAAAAGTAATGGAGAGCCTATGGCATGTGTGCCACAGGTGGCACACAAAGCCATATCTGAGGGAGCACCAGGTGTTGCCCTATATTACCTCCAGCATGCATGTGTGCACTGGCCTGCTTATTTTTGGCTTTCTTTTCAGCCCTTTTCACTCTCCCCAAGGTTCAGGAAAGCCTTCTGAAGCCTGGTGATGCAAAAAATGGCCCAGTGGGCCAACCGTAAGTTTGGAAATGAACTTCTGGTTGGGCCTTTGGGCTGTTATTCACCAACCGCAAGCTTCAGGAGGCTTTCCTGAAAGCACCGCACACATGATAGTGTGTGCTCACCCTTTTGGCACCCATGCCAAAAAGGTTTCGCTATCACTGGTCTATGACAATCACCAAAATTTTCAGAAAGTAAAATTTGACCCCCAAAAATATTGTTGTCTATGCACTGATAATTTCTAAACAGATCTGTTTAAAGTAGAATTTAGGAATGGAGCAAAAAAGGATAGTAGCATAGGGAAGAAAATGAATCTACAGAACTGAGAAATCTCTACTTATTTGTTTGTTATATTCCATGTTATTATTTTTTATAAACAACTTGAGATGGTAAATATATCTAATTCACTTCCTCTCATTTTCCAAGCAACAACCCTGTAAGATGAGCTGACCTGAGAGAGAATCGCTGGTCTAAGGTGTTCTGTCGAGGTCTCTTGTAGAATCCTCCCGAAAATTCACAGATACAAATTTCAGACACACAAACGTTTGAAAATTCAAAACAATGTTCTTTATACCGAAAATCCATATAAACTAAGCACTCTTTTTGTATAGCAAAGAGCACTCATCTCCAAACAAACTGGTAATTTGTACAAGTCCCTTATCAGTTCTAAGATACTTAGCTTGCAGCTGTGAGGCAATTCACAGTCCTTCTTCTTTCACAAAGTGAAACACACTTTGCTCTGGTTTAGTTTCAAAGCGGGGGGAAATCAGCACACAAAGGTCAAAGTCAGCAAGGCAGACACGAAACACAATGATCAGATAATCCTCTACAATGGCCAAACCCACAGGCTGCTATTTATAGCAGCCTCACTAATTACCACAGCCCCACCCAACCACAGGTGGCTTCATTTTCTTTGATAATAATCTCTCAGTTGTTGCTGGCTATGCATCGCTCTCCGCATGTGTGGCTGTATCATTAACTCTTGTTCTGAATCCAAGGAGGAGACAGATAATTGATCTCCTTCTAAACTGCCTGCCACACTCTCCTCCTCCCTGTCACTCATGTCTTATTGGTCAGAGGAGCCTTCATCAGCAGATTCCACCAGGAGCAAAACAGGCTTGCAGCATGTGGATGTCTCCCCCACATCCACAGTCCTTGGGGCAGGAGCTGGGCCAGAGCTAACCACAACATAAGATAACCATCCTGTTTTCATAGCTAAACAACACTAGAATTCACTGTCTCCCAGTTTCTAGCTTGGGGCCCTAACCACTCATTTAAATTGGCTTTCTTAAATAATTTTGCCAAATTCTCTTGTCATTATTGTCAAAACAATTGTGCCCAATGTTTAGCATTTATTTGCTGCCAGTGCCAACTTGTAGTATGCCAATTATGAATGGCGGGTGGTATATTTCAACATGTTTGGATGACACAGACTGGGAAGGATTGACAAATAGCATCATTAATAATTCCAGTATAGTGCAACTAGAGATAAACCATCTCATAAATGTGTCCTATGAGGACTTTGCACACTGCTGAGCATAATAATTGTTCTGTCTGGGTGCCCCCAGACTTCAACACCAACTGGAAAAAGCAGCCAGACACGCTGGTAAAAGCAAAAGCACTTTATAGTTTGAAAAATAAACACAGAGAAAATCATGTTCTTCCCAACAGGCAGGCTATGAGGCTTCACAGCAAAGTCCTGACGGCAAGACAATACAGCAGACTTCTTGCTGGCACACACACCACTGTAGAGAATAAGCCCCCACGCCTTTTTCCCCAAGATTTCAGCCTTCAAGGCCACAAGCCAGAATCAGAGACGCCAAAGATCACAGCCAGGTCCCAGGACTCCCAAAGATAATACTCCACAATACAGGAAGGGTGGGTCTGCCTTTTCAGCCTTTCTGGGGAGAACCACACCCAAACCCAGCTGTTACCTATTTAGGACTGGAAGTACCTGGGTAATTGTCCCCTTCGTTGTGCTGCTCTTCTCTGCCTGTGATCGATGATGGCTTGAGCATTTTCATCTAAGGACTCCAGGCTGCTTGCTGGGGAGAGCTCCACCCCGGGGGATTCTGGCTGTTCTCCCTCTCCCTCGGCCTGATATTCCTCCTCCCCTTCTGCCTGGGCCTCCTCCTCCTCCTCCTCCTCCTGTTCCTCATCCTCCCCCTCTGAGCAGAGAGCCGGCAGAGGTTCAGCCGTTCCCTGAGGAGCCTCAGACGGAATCACAACAATAATGATTGAGAAATGTTCAAATTTCACAGCTAGAACATTCAGGTCTTCATTTTTGTTAGGACATAATCTATATGTTAATCTAAATAACTATCTGAATTTTATCTATCCCCCGTGAATTCACTGGAGTAGGAAAAAGAACTTCAAAATAATATCTCAAGACTTAAAATTGGCACCTAGCATCAAAAAAGCACAACAAATAATGCCCCTTATGCGCAAACTCAGAAAGCTCAAACTTCCCAAAGAGCTGCTGATACAGAGGAATTGTTGAGTCTGTCATCAGCACCTCCTTAACTGTCTGGTTTGGCTCTGCAACCAAACAAGACAGACACAGACTTCAGAGGATAATTAGAATTGCAGAAAAAACAATTGCTACCAATCTGCCTTCCACTGAGGATCTGTACCCTGAAAATATCTACAGACCCTGCACATCCTGAACATAAATTATTTCAACTTCTACCCTCAAAATGATGTCTTAGGGCACAGCACACCAGAAGAACTAGGACAGGTTTGTTTGAGTTTTTTTTTTTTTAATGCCTTCACTCTATTTAACAACTAATTCCCATGACACTGTCAAATAATTTACTAAGACTGTATTACTATTATTATTCTCATCCTTCCCAGTACCTACCTCTTCCCACTTATGACTATAACTATGTTGTTTGTATCTTTTAATTTATATGTTTTTATTTGTTTCCTAGTATGATTTGATAGCTCATTACCAACCTTGATTATCACTAAGTGTTCTATGTTTTCATTCTTGATTAATGTATTTTATTCTCTTAATGTACACTGAGAGCATATACACCAAAGATAAATTCCTTGTGTGTCCAAGCACACTTGGCCAGTAAAGAATTCTATTCTATTCTAAAAGGAAATTCGGGACAATAAATACATTTTACAATACTATGTCCGCACTGGCAATCCAATTATATCCTAATCACTTATGTATGTTTTCAAACTCAAATCACACAGCCCACAATTCAACTATGAGATCTGGCAATGATAGAGGAGTAAAATGTTATTTAAATGTAGTAATGGATTCATTCCCAAAGGGTGAATCTATTCTGCAAAATTCTGTCCATTTAGTGAATAAGTAAAAAAAGAGGAAGAAGTGGATTGTATTGTAAATCAATCAGTCTGGCTGAGCAACATCTCTATGACAAGTATGCATTTGCCACTCACCTGCTTTCCAATAATTATACACTTTAGTGCAGGGGTGGGCAATTAATTTTCCCAAGAGTCCACCTGCAAAGCTGAGACTGTTGTAGGGGGTCAAATCAATAGGGCAGCCAGAGCTACAGTCTCAGCGATTGCTGTAGCCCCCATCACCATGGTCCTACCACCTCAGTAACCCCTGCCATCAAATGCACAGGAACAGCCAAACAACGAGAGGCATCCCATGGGCCATAAAATGTCTAAGTCTACTTTATGTAAGATGGGGACTCTGAGGGTTTGATCAAAAAGTCAAGATGACAGCTATGACAATATCCTCAAAGCTCCATGTGTTTTTATGTGGTATTTCGTATGTCAATTTAAAGTGCACACAGGCTATGGTAAAATATCAACAATAATTATAAAACAACAATCAGTTTCACAACCAAAGCATTTACAGTGGTACCTCAGTTTTCGAATGCTTCTCAGTTCGAACAAATCGGTATTCGACCAGGAAATTAAAGAAACTTTTGCCCTGAAATCTGAACAAATATTTGGAACTCAAACACTCTAGAGCAGTGATTTTCAACCTTTTTTGAGCCGCAGCACATTTTTTACATTTACAAAATCCTGGGGCACACCACCAACCAAAATGACACAAAATGACACTCTATTATACATATAGGAGGCTTCATCTACTGGTGGCAACATTTAACTCCAGTCCTGACCAGGATTAGAAATCGGGACCATGGGGAGGAGTATTATTTTACTGAAAGAGTAGTAGATCCTTGGAACAAACTTCCAGCAGACGTGGTAGATAAATCCACAGTAACTGAATTTAAACATGCCTGGGATAAACATATATCCATCCTAAGATAAAATACAGAAAATAGTATAAGGGCAGACTAGATGGACCATGAGGTCTTTTTCTGCCATCAGACTTCTATGTTTCTATGCAGCAGCTTCAACTACTTGCCATGGCCACACAATGTCAAGTGAGAGGCAGCCCGAGCGGAATGCTTCCTGGGTGTGGATGAGAGGCGGCCTGACATTGGTTCATCGCTGATAGCTGGAGGGATTGTGAGGGGAAAAGTTTATGTTCGGATGGAGGCAGCTGGCGGCGGGCTGGATAAATGGCCTCTACCGGCAATATCTGGCACACAGGCCATAGTTTGGAGACCCATGTTTAATTTCCCCACGGCACACCTGACAATGTCTCACAGCACACTAGTGTGCCGCGGCACACTGGTTGAAAAACACTGCTCTAGAGAGCTGAAGACAGAAGCCGGCAAGCTACAGAGAGAGAGAGAGAGAGAGCTGGGGACAGAAGCGGGCGAGCGAGAGAGCTGAAGATGGAAGCCGGCAAGCTACACAGACAGACAGAGAGAAACACGGGGACAGAAACAGACAAGCTAGAGGGGGAGACAACTGAAGAGGGGAATTTATCTTAAATTGTTTTGGTTCTCAACCAAATCGGTTCTCAACCACACTTCCAGAACGAATTGTGGTCGAGAACCGAGGTACCAATGTAGTAGCATTTTATGGAAGGTAAGGCCTATCTTTCAGGAATTCTGTAGTTTCCTTCTGTGCATGTCTGGCTCAAAATTCAGTTGTGAGAACAAAAATAATTCCATGAAAGCAGTGCTCTGCATTCTAGGACCTGTGAACTTATGAGACAAACTTTCATGACAAAATATCCTTGAGTACATAGAGACTTTTCTAAGTGGAACAGAAAATAATCTTAAAATATAATAATTATTTTTGGAATGCATTTTGAGGTAAGAAAAGAAAACAATAGGCGGTTACTACTTGCAAAACAAAATCAATGGCTGCTCAAAATCTTGAGTGTAGCAGCAATGATTAGAGAGACAGGAAAGGAATCTACAGATCCAATATTTCCTTTTACATATATAAGGTTGTGGATCACCTGTGTAGTCAGGGAATATTTTCAATATGAATCCAAACAGTTTATATGCCATTTTTCTTAAACAAAGAATGTCAACTCAGATTTGAAGATCTACTTTTCGAAATTTGACTTCCCAGTCTAACCACTCTGGAGCTTTGAGAAAAAAATACATAAAGTAACAAATGATTTGATTATTTCTGTTCAGAAATACAGACCGATGCAGAACCTCCTCATTAGGGTTAACATTTGAGAAAATTATACAAGTCAGAGGTGGGTTCCTCCTGATTCAGATCAGTTCTATGGAACCAGTAGTAACTTGGTGCCCTGAATCACTGGAACCCGTAGTGACCCATGCCTGCCACGCCCCAGAACTGGCTCTCTTGGTGGTACCATAGGCAGCGCCATCTTGTTTTTTGCTTCCACGCATGCACAGAAGCTGGTTTCTTAGCACCTTGGCATGCACATGAGTGTGCATGAAGCATGCATGAGCACACATGCAAGGTGCATGCATGGCATGCAATGTCGTTTGGCGGGACCCAGGGGAAGAGCCTTCTCTGTGGCGGCCCAGACCCTTTGGAACCAATTCCCCCCAGATATCAGTGTTGCTCCCACTCTCCTTGCCTTTCGTAAGCTCCTTAAAACCCACCTCTGTCCCCAGGCATGGGGGAATTGAGACTTTCCCTCCCCCTAGGCTTATAAAATGTATGCATGGTATGTCAGTATGTATGATTGGTTTGTAAATTGGGGTTTTAAATTAACTTAAACTTAAATATTGGATTTGTTTACATTGTATTATTATTGCTGTGAGCTGCCCCGAGTCTGTGGAGAGGGGCGGCATACAAATCTGATTAATAAATAATAAATAAATAAATAAATGTGCACTCACCCACATGGCTCATCAAGGAGCGAACCGGCAGCAATTTAAGCCAGAACCCCTGATACAAGTGCTGTGAAATAATTTTTCCCGAAGTACAGAAGGGGACAAGGTATATGGATAGTGAAGGAAGGCTGCATTCCTAAGTCTTCTGATTGAAAACTCTGCCAAAAACTATACTGAGCTATTTGATTAAAATCTCTATGTTTATACTAGTCAAGCCAAATGTCTGAGAGAAGTCAGAAAAAGGTCTGATTAGACTGCCTGAATTTCTGTAATGGCTTTCACACATCCCTTACTTCTGCCAAAAAAGAAATTATAATCAAATCTGGAGTCTTTCTTCAGTTAATAAAACTCTGAGCAATGTTGTGGATAATAAAAAGAGAGTTGAATTCTGCCTTATTATGGAAGGTAACAAAGCTGCAGCTTCAGAAACTGGGCTAGGATCAAGACAACATTCCCTGCCTCTCAGTCTACTTCCTCGTAGATCAGCAGTCAGGTCACTGCAGCATCTGTGGGACCTCTCTGTGGAACATAAGACAAGACAGAGGTTCAGGCTTCCTTCTCTAATGTATTGCTCTGCAGAGTGTTGAAAACAAAGTGGAAGCACTATAATCTCCTCTTTTCAGTCTCCACTTGGCATAATGAGGAACAGGGTATTTTCTGGCTAAGCAATATGTATTGTGTCATTTGCACTGTTTGCCAGTTTGCTTCCAGGTCCAATATAAAGTATTTGAATTTGAAGCCCTTTATGTCATAGGCCCATGCTACCTGAGGAACTGTCTCACCCCAATAGGATTACCCCACCCCACTCATTCTGTCTGTTGACCCATTGGCCTAATAATTTCAGCAGGAAAGGAGCATGTAGCTTCTGCCCTTTGGAACATCTTGCCCCATGAGGTGAGATCTACATGCAACTTCTTGGCCTTCCTAAAAGGCCTGAAGCCAGCCTTCTAGCTTGGGGCCCTGATGGGGGCATTCCAATAGGAAGGTGGTTAGAAGATTTATCCAATCTTTTGATAACATTTGATAAAATTTAATGGGTGACTTGATCAAATTGTATAAAATCAAGCATGGGATAGAAAAGGTGGATAGAGGGACATTCTTTTCTCTATCACACAATACTAGGACAAGTGGGCACTCCCTAAAGCTCATAGAAAGTGAGGACAAATCAAGGGAAATATTTCTTCACCCAGAGGGTCATTGGTTTATGGAATTTACTTCCAGAAGAGGTCGTGACTGCTGTCAGCCTTCATAGCTTCAAGACAGGATTAGACAGATTCATGGATGCCAAGTGTATCGGTAGTTATTGAAATGGATGTCCATGTGCCACCTCTATGTTGGCTGAGGCAGGCAGGATTCCCTGGAGTACCATTTGTTGGGGGTCAGGGGAAAGGGAGGGTCTTGCCTTCTCTTTCTGCTCAAGATCCCCAAGGACAATTGGTGGGCCACTGTGTGTACAGAATGCTGGACTCGATGGGCATTGGCCTGATGCAGCATGGCTCTTCTTATGTTCTTATGTTCTTATGTTCTTATTTAATATTTTAATTTTAATGCCTAAAGTTTTTAACTTTCTAATTGTTTTTTATAACATGGTAAGCTATTCAGAATTGTTTAACAGTGAGATAGGATAGCGTATATCAGTTATGGCTAACCTTTTCAGCACTCAATGCTGAAAGCACACGCACATGCCCGAAAGTGGGCACGTACACACCCATAATACAATACATGCATGACACCCACCTGTGATCATAAACCCCCACATGCACCTGACCCCCTGTCCATCTGCATGTGACCCTTGTTTGTGCCCCACATATGCATTGTGATCCCCCATGCATGCTTCACACATATGCATCTGACCCCCGCGTGTGCATCCTGCTCAGCCACACATAAGCTAGCATCTCCCACATGCACCCCAGCTCTGCACCTGCACAGCAGAGACCTGAAAACCAGCTGACCACTGAGAAGCAAGCACACATGTCCAGCCGATCTAAGGCGATGTCTCACATGCCCACAGAGAGGGCTGTGCGCACCATCTGTGACACATGTGCCATAGGTTCATCATCACAGGTGCAGCAGGTAGAGTGCAGCTGACTGTAGATCTGTAGGTCAGCAGTTCAAATCTCATCACTGGGTCAAGGTTGACTCAGCCTTCCATCTTTCCGAGGTGGGTAAAGTGAGGACCCGGATTGTGGGGGCAATATGCTGGCTCTGTTAAAAAGTACTATTGCTAACATGTTGTAAGCCGCCCTGAGTCTAAGGAGAAGAGTGACATAAAAAATTGAATGAATGAATGAATGAATGAATGAATGAATGAATAAATAAATAAATAAATATACTCTATATTTAATAAATATAGTTATAGTTATAGTTTATTAGATTTGTATACTGCCCCTCTCCGAAGACTCGGGGCAGCTCACAACATAATAGTAATACAATACAATACAAATCTAATAGTAAAAGTTAAATCATTCAACCTAATTCATCATACAGTGAGGCCGAAAACATAATAGAAAGGGGGGAGAAGGTGGTAATTATCCCCATGCCTGGCGACAAAGGTGGGTCTTCAGCATTTTACAGAAGGCGAGGAGGGTGGGGGCTATTCGAATCTCTGGAGGGAGGGCCAGGGCCGCCACAGAGAAGGCTCTTCTCCTGGGTCCCACCAGCTGACATTGTTTGGTCGACGGGACCCGGAAAAGGCCAACTCTGTGGGACCTAACTGGTCACTGGGATTCGTGCGGCAGAAGGCGGTCTCGGAGATATTCTGGTCCGATGCCATGTAGGGCTTTATAGGTTATAACCAACACTAAATAAATATGTCCTTTATTACAAAAGCTAATCCTTTATTTCATGAAACGGGTCCATTAGATTTATTTAATAGTTTATTGTCTTGGTTTTGCTCTAAAAATTTCCTTGGAGTAACACAATTGTCAATATAAACATTTTTTTGTCCTTATGAAACTCTTTGAATTATGCCCTTTTTACAGGTTTGTCCAAGAAAACATGGTCACCTTTATGGATAAGTCATACAGCAGACAATATGCTTCAGCACAGAAGCTAAACATAGACTTTGTGATTTTTGTTTCTACTTGCTCGATTTATGGGATAGTTGATGTCTGTATATCGAGGAAAGTAATAAGCTTGTTAGACATGAGTCAGAAGAGAGAAGAAACAATTTTACTTCTTTTCTAGTGAGAACTCCACGAAAATAATCTTCAATATCCCAGGAAAGTACAATAAGGAAACGATGCACAAAATTGCAATAGCAGGTTGTGATTCCACAAACCAATTTATACATTCTAAGCCTTCAGTTTCAGACTAATCCCATACCAATATATGCATAAGTTTGTCCACTTTAAAGGTAGAGGAAAATGTTCTCCCTATGGTCACCCCTTTCTGTTTTAGAACTAGTAATTTTCACGTGTGATCTTGTAAGACAGTTTACAGTAAAAGTACTCTATGTTATATCTGCCATGTAGACATCACCATAAAACTAAAACCATGTCTACACAAGCTGTCTTGGGAGTCTTAAGTTAATATTTATTGAGAAGCATTCCTATTTTGGGGATAGAAGACATTTCTTTGCAAAACATATATTTTTGTAAAAATAATTGAATTGCCTTCACAGTTCAGAAGATAAACAACAATAGACTTGTGTTTAATAAAATTCTATATTAAATGATGAGGAACAAGGAGAAGATCCATTTTTATTATTCTGTGATTTCTGCCAGCCAACTATTACAGTAATAAATTGACGCATTCTCACTTAACATATTGTAATTGTATTTATTTTTTTCTTTCCTGTCACTCCTCATGCATACAGGTACAGAAGCAATAATCAAGCTATTGGACTAATTAAGCTGCTGATTAAGCAATGCAGCACTTAACCCCAACTAAGTAAATAAGAATTGAAATTATTTATGCAACAAACCATGAAGTATTAACTGTAGTAAATTTTACTGTTGCATTGCTATGTCAACTTTTGCATCAGTTCGGGGCATCTTCAAAACAGTATAGATATTCTTTTAAAACTATGAATCTCACAATCACTTTGGTAAATACAAGTTTTTAAATTAAAAGTTTGGGGTTTGCTTTTTGAAAAAATGGAAATTTAAATCCCAAATTCTCAGCTCTGTTGAATCATGGAAGTCCGCTCTGCAAAGCAGGATGGAGGGAAGAAGGAAGCAACACCCAATGTAGAGAAAAGGTTTGTCCCAGATTTTTTCAAAAGCCAAACACAAAGTTTTCAGATTGAGTGAAACTCTGACATGTTTTTCTGAAAGCTGAAATAGCTCTGCTGAAATTCCTCTGTGAAGAAATATGGATCATTATATGGCTACTGAATTTTGCTGAAAGCAATTTCAAGGCAAATTTAGACAGCATATATTAGTAGAGGCTTTTTTTTTTCAAGAACAGTAAAGTTTTCATAAAAATAGCATATTCTCCATTTTGAAAAAGACCAAATTCTTCTATCACTTGAATTGAATGGTAAGCTGCAAATAACTTCAGTGCAAATACAAAATGAAGAAAAATAGCATAGTGCTGTTTCCTACAATATAGAGTTTGTTTCTTTAAATAACCAGTTTGTTTCTTTAAAAAGTTTCCTTCTCAACCAGGACAATTCATTGTGGTAGCTGTGGGATTCTGGATGCTGAAATCTGCAAAGGTAATTGCCCTAGTTGAGAAATACTATTCTACAAGGGTAGCAGCATATATTGTTAATAGTTGGCAAGTTACTTCAAGCTGAATGGATGAGTCTTTGACTTAATCATCAAAACCATATTTCAATATTAATCATAATGAAAAAGTTCTAAGGATTTCTAGAAGAAGAAATGGAAAACTTAAGATGACTCAAAAAAAAAAAAAAGCAAGGGCGGGGGTTGAGATGGTCCACAAGTGCTCCAGATATCTGATCCTCACAAGGAGACTCACAAGAAAGCTGTCTCTAGTGAATTTAGAGCTCTGGAAAACAAAGGAAAATATTCCACATTCTGATCATTCCAAACTGTGGATTCAAATGATGTGTCTCATTGGATGTACTGCCATTCTGCATTTTTAGGCAACACAAAATCTTTCTGTAATGGTTTCAAATGTGATTAACCATTAACTTTCCTTAAATACCTACATAAATATGAGAGGGGGGAGAGAGAGAGAGAGAGAGGGAGGGGGGAGAAAGAGAGAGAGAGAGAGAAGCTTAAAGTGGGAATATCCCAGAATGTACTGTAAACCTATCATATAAATAAGAAAAAACATTATACATCTGTCCCAGCAAGTTCCCAGGATGTCCCATTTTTGGTAAAAAGTTCATGCACTTAATGCATTCTACAAATGGAAGATAGTTGTCACTCCAGGCAACTGGTGTTAAGGGTCAAAAAATGGTTTGAATCTATTTTTCCCCAAAATTGTTGTTCAGCTAGAAGTTGCTGATCTTTAATCATTATAAATAAAATAAAGGTCAAGTGGAAGGAGACCTGATTGATTTTTAGTGTCCCTTTCCTGTTCTCAGAATGTTAAGGTTTGCAAAAGTAAAGAATAATGGAAGACAGATCGTCAAGTGGAAATGAAGTACAAACTGTACTGTATCAAATTATCCCAAGGAATAAAATACCTTGTAGGCTTAAGAGATCAAGATATTTGGTCTGTTTCAAAACAATTAACCCAAGTACGTCATGCTCCTGTTTTACCCACAGAATGAGAAGAAGGAGTTGGATGTATTCTTTGGACCTTAGTGACGCAAACAAATTAAATTGGCAACATCATTTCTAACGTACAAAAGGATTTCCTGCACCTACTGATGTTTTCGAAGCCTCTTCAAAGTGCTCCATTTGCTATGCATCAGATTGTAAAATGATAGTGGAGTGTTGATCTCACAGCAAATGCTGCAATCACTGAATTCATAGAAGGAAATCGGTAGACTGAAACTGACATCTGTTGCTAGGCAGAACTAATTAGGTATTACTTTAAATGATTAATCCTGGCTCATTCCCCGATGAACAGTTGGTAAATGTTCCGTTCTAATCAGAGATTTTGAAGATAAAGATTTTCTGCTGCAACTCATACAGGTTACCAAGACCTTTATCAGTGGCATTAATGCTCTTATCTGTCTAATCATCCTATTTTAGCTTACAAGTTCTGTTAACTCTGTCACATTCACCCAAAAGAGCAAATTCATTCTGAGAAAGATTAATTGGGGGGGGGGGGAGAGAAAATCACATGCTGATATTTTTATTACAGATTTGCTTCTATGTTGTTGTCTTGTTGATGTCTGCAAACTTAAGTTTAACACTTCTTCAGAAGGGCTTATTTTTTTTAGTGGAGTGCCAAGATCAAAATCATTTTTCATCACCTGTTTTCTAAACTAGAGAGTGGTAGACATATCAGCCATTTTATTTCAACTTTCCTTTGAAATGCCCACTTGTTCATTCTTGCTTGCAACCCTTTTAAGATGCCGCATTGGAATTCTCTCCCATAACTGGAGATCTGAGGCTGCTATTTCTTTCTCCTAGAATTTCCTTTCTTTGGGACTTCGGGAGAAAAACAACAACTGCCAACAGGCCAATGCTTTTCAAAATGACTTTTTTCATCCTTTGCTAAATATTGGCTAACCTTGTGCTTTAAATCTCAAAGAAGCCCCTAGAGAACGGTCTATGGAAATTTATTTAACTTTAAACAACAGTTAGAAGGCAAATGATTAATCAACTAAAATCATTTATCAATTGACAATACTAATTATAATGTAATTTGTACGTACATTATCATGGTATCACTGCTGAATACATTATTACAGCCTAGACACTGAAACCATTTTCAAACAAGAAATAACTAAAGCAAATGCTGCATGTAGAAGCAAGCTATGTTAGAATTAAGGACACAAATGTGGCAAACAGAAAAGCCTTTTTAATTGTTCCAAATGATCTGATACCATATTTGGGAAGGAACTTAGTTACTTCATTTTGGATGTACAGTGGTACCTCTACTTACGAACTTAATTCGTTCCATGACTAGGTTCTTAAGTAGAAAAGTTTGTAAGTAGAAGCAATTTTTCCCATAGGAATCAATGTAAAAGCAAATAATGTGTGTAAACCCATTAGGAAAGAAATAAAAGCTCGGAATTTGGGTGGGAGGAGGAGGAGGAAGAAGAGGAGGGGGAGGACAGTCGCTGCTGAAGGAAGAAGGTGAGATGAGAGGAATCAAAAAAATCCAAAACTTTAAGGCTCAAAAAAAAAGAGGGTCTCTGAGGCGGCAAGGAGGAGCATGTGCCTCCCGTACACCTGGCGCGAGGCTGTCTCCCATACACTGCGCCAGAGAGAGAAACCCAGGGAGAATGGCAGGAAACTGGTCGGGCCTTCGTGCCACCCTCAAATTTCCTGGGAAATTTTTCTGGGCTTGGGTTCTTAAGTAAAAAATGGTTGTAAAGAAGAGGCAAAAAAATCTTGAACACCCGGTTCTTATCTAGAAAAGTTCTTAAGTAGAGGCGTTCTTAAGTAGAGGTACCACTGTATTCACAAGTAATTTGGGCCACCTCAGCTTCCAGAAACTTTATGCACCTATTTTATGTGACTCACCCATGATACCCTTGTTTTAGAGATAGTCTTTAATTTATGACTTTATCCAGAATTGTGTTCATAACTCATGCAAGTAACCACATGTCCAACCCCTATTTTATGATGTTTTTTGCAGGGTTTATTAAATAAATCACTATATTTGTTAAATGAATGCAGGGGTCAGTTAGCAAAACCATTTTATTCAAAGACTAATTTTTGCTGGACACTGGAAGGAAACATCGTTCTCCCCCCCCCCCCGCCAATGTCATAAATCATAGTCACGTGATTATGAAACATTGCAAATGGCTGTAAATTTAGGCTGGTTGCTGATCACCCAAACTACAACCATGTGTCTATGGGTGCCAGTGTGGATACACACATAAAATTTAAAAAATTAAAGAAATGAAAATAAAGAAATAGCAAGAGTAAAATATAACGGTTCTTAATATGCTTCTCCAAAGAAAGCTGATCTCTTTGTATGCAAAGAATGCATTCAACTCATTTGAAATGTGTTTCATTGCTATCTTCTCTGAAAGCTGCTGAACAAAATGAGAACTCTTCCTTCCGATGATTTTTTTAAAAAAAAATAAGACTAGGTTTTATAGAAAGAACTATGTTTTGAGATGATGGCACTGAGTAAGTAACTACAACCCAAGTACCTTTTTCTTCTGTCACTCACTAAGAAATGCATTCCAGGCAAGATATGAGTTCTAGCATTGCTATTATATTTTGCCTAAAGTAAAATTTCAACATGAATTTGGAGCAAATTGATCTTGCTGGAGAAAAATCCTGTAAATTGGACATTTTCTCACCCACCTGTTGCACAATGGAATAAGATAAAAGGAACATTGTAAAGCGGGGGGGGGGGGATGGACCATGTTGAGTTGAAAAAGAGAAAGAATAATGCACATTTTTCTTCTTAAATGTCCAGCTTGAGGTACATGGTAAATTTGTATTTACAGTGGTACCTCTACTTAAGAATGCCTCTACTTAACAACTTTTCTAGATAAGAACCGGGTGCTCAAGATTTTTTTGCCTCTACCTAAGAATCATTTTCTACTTAAGAACCTGAGCCCGGAAAAATTTCCCAGGAAATTTGAGAGTGGCACAAAGGCCCGGCCAGTTCCCTGCCATTCCTCCTTTAATCAATTTCAGGCTTTTCCGGGCTGCCAGAGGAGCCTTTTGATGGCGCTCCCCCTCTCGCCTGCCTGGGTTTCTCTCTCTGGCACAGTGTATGGAAGGCAGCCTCGTGCCAGGTATATGGGAGGCGCATGCTCCTCCTTGCTGCCTCAGAAAGAGGGACACCATTGAGCCAGGGGTGGGGTGGCGGGCTAAATATGTTTAGCCAAAAAAAAATTTTTCTCTCTCTCTCTTCCTCCCTCTTTCTCTCTCTTCCTTCCTTCCTTCTTCTTTCTTTCTCTCTCTCTGTCCCTCTTTTTTCTTCCTTCCTTCCTCTCCTTTTTCTCTCTCTTTTCCTTCCTCCCGCTGTCATTCTCTCTCCCTCCTTCCCTCCCCCTCTCTTTCTCCCTTTCTTTCTTTCTGTTTCTCTCTTCCTTCTTCTTTTCTCTCCCTCCCTCCCTCCCTTTCTCTCTATTTCTCTCTTTCCCTCTCTCCCTTCCTTCCTTCCTCTTTCTTTCTTTCCTTCCTTCCTTCCTTCCTTCCTTCTTTCTTTCTCTCTCTCTTTTTCTTTTTCTTTCTCTTTTTCTTTCTTTCTCTTTCTTTCTCTCCCTCTTTCTTTTTTCTTTCTCTCTCCCTCCTTCTTTCTCTCTCTTTCTCTCCCTTTCTTCCTCTTCTCCTCTCCCTCCCCCCCACAAACTCAGCCCCTTCCCCGGGGCTCAGTAGGTGCTCCAGCCCAGGAGCAGATTCACCTGGAGAGAGAGGGGGCGGGGCTTCCATTCCTCCTTCGGGCTCAGAGGCTGATGGGCGGGATGTCTGCAGCACAGGAGCTGTCCAGCTTCCCTGCTCTGATGGTGCCTGGGTGGAGCGAAGGTGGGAGAGGAGGTGGGGTGGGGGAAATGGGTGAGCAAAAACCCTGCACAGCTGGCCGGAAGTAAGTGCAGAGACCTCCAGCCAAGCTGGGGTGGGGTGGGAAGGGTGAGGCAGCAGCAGAGAGCTCAGAATCCTCTCCCTCCAGCCTCTTCCCAAGGGGGCTGGTTGGGAGAAAAAAAAGCAGGACATTTTGCACAGGATGTGGGATATGGGACAGATGATGAAAAAGTGTGATAGTCCCGCTGAAAGCGGGACATCTGGTCATACTACCCTATACCAGTGGTGCCGCCCCTCATACACCCCTTGTGTGAAATAGCCACTGACTAGCAGCCATTTTACACCGTTTCAAGTAAATACATTTTTTAGTCCTTTCTGGAAATAGTAGGATTCAGTCTGGGGACTCTGTTACTAAATGCTAGAAATTCCATATAAGAATTTGTGAAAGCTACAAATATCATGGTGATAAAGACTCTTTTATGGTGCAAAGGATGCAATTGCAACTTATGAGACAGCAGTCACAAAAGAGGCACCTCCTGAAATTCTTTTTCCACACCATAATTAAAGTAACAGAAGGCTTCTCTTTCCCTGTGTTCTTGTGTTTTCCTCTGCTCACAAGAAATTGGAAGAGAGATTTTATTGACAAACTTATTTCACTCTTTTTAATGAAGCTCAGAATCCTGGCAATGCAGAATTACATAGTAACGGAATGAAAAGGTGCAGGTAGAAAGGAAATTGAATTGAATTTAGAAGCCAAAATGAATTTTGTTGGCCTCTCAAGTTACATGCAAAGATCTAGCCAAACTCTTCAGGCATGCAAATTAATAATTATAGTAATTATAATTAATAGTATAATTAATATAACAGCCAGTTTGGTGGTTAAGATGCCACCTAGAAACCAGGAGATTTTGAGTTCTAATCTCACATTAGCCATAGATGGAAGATATCTGGGTGTCTTTGGGCCAGTCACTTTTTCTCAGCCCAACCAACTTCACAGGGTTTTTGTGAGGAAAATAGGAGAAAGGAATATTTGTGTACTCACGGCCTTCAGCTATCTATAAATAAAGATGGGATATGAATGAATGAATGCAATTTGGTCAAATTGCGTGTTTCCATTACTTTTAAACTTTAATTCATTTCTCACTTGTAGACCTTACAGGAGAGCAACGTTGGGCAGTGAATGTTTCTGTTGGGACTGTTTTGAGAAGGAAACATTGTCTTGAAATAATGGGCTACTTAGATGGATGCAGAAGTGGGCTATCTCCTGTGTAGTGCCTTAAGCTTGTGGATTGCATCAGTGAAAAGTTGTAAAAAAATTTACTACCACACTGTGGATGTGGCTTATTTTGTGGGTGTGGCTTGGTGGTCATTTATTTTTTATTTATTTATTTTGTCCAATACGCAATGAAGGTTATAGAGGATATACTCATAGTAAAATATATCAGAGAAAGAATAGAAGAGAAGATATAGGAATAAAATATATCAATGAAAGAATAGAGAAAGGATATAGGAATAGAAGAAAAGATATAGGAGATATAGGAGAGACAATAGGACAGGGGACGGAAGGCCCACTAGTGCACTTATGCACACCCCTTACTGACTTCTTAGGAATCTGGAGAGGTCAACAGTGGAAAGTCTAAGGGTAAAATGTTGAGGGTTAGGGGATGACACTATGGAGTCTGGTAATGAGTTCCACGCTTCAACAGCTCGATTACTAAAGTCGTATTTTTTATAGTGGGGCTGTAAGATCATATGCTGCAATGTCCTACCAGTCAATGACTACTTCAGCTTCAACCACAACAACACAAGAGCATGCAACAGATTCAAACTTAATACGAACCGCTCTAAACTTGACTGTAAAAAATATGATTTTAACAATCGAGTTATTGAAGCGTGGAACTCATTACCGGACTCAATTGTGTCAACCCCAACCCCCAACATTTCTCTCTTAGACTCTCCATGATTGACCTCTCCAGGTTCCTAAGAGGCCAGCCATGTGACCAGATGTGAGTGGCTTGACAATCATGTGACCAGGGGTGGCTTAAAGGTCATGTGACTGGATTAAAGGTGGCCAACGTGACATCACTCATGTCAAGGGTTTGGGTTAGGGTGCCTAGCCTCTCCTTGCCTCGAAGAGATACAATTTCCATAGATATTTACTATTACTGAACATCCAAAACATACTATTTAATCCTATGTATATATGCAATATGGGTACATACATATTACACACAGGCACACAAAAATATACATTACCTACTATATAAACTGTATGTACATCTACACACACATACAGCTCTTCTGAAACTATATATATTAAACCTTACTTACTGTGATAGGAAAAGCATACAAATCTAATAAATTTCTGCCACACATTTATTTATTTTATTTATTTTTATTGATTGATTGATTTTGTCCAATACACAATGGGGGTTTTAGTGGGTATACACATAGTAAAATACATGATGAAGGTTATAGAGGATATACTCGTAATGAAATATATCTAAGAAAGAATAGAAGAGAAGATATAGGAATAGAACATATCAACGAAAGAACAGAAGAAGAGATATAGGAATAGAAAAAAGGTATAGGAGATATAGGAGAGCAATAGAACAGGGGACGGAAGGCACTCTAGTGCACTTGTACTTGCCCTTTACTGACCTCTTAGGAATCTGGATAGGTCAACCATAACATCTGTACATTAGAACATTACACATGCCTTCAGATGTATTTCCCTATTTACTATTACTGAACATTCAAAATATACTATTTAATCCTATGAATATATTACATCTTCTCAGGAGTAAAGTTTGGGCCTTATTTTCTCTGCTCTGAGAGGAGCAATCTTTTTTTTTCCTAGACTTTAATTGGTATTTAAATAGTACATTCTTTTTCCTTTAAAAGAAAAATCTATTTCTTATTCTTTTTTAACTGTGGTTAACCTCCTTAAATATTCAACCGAGTTTAAAGGTGAGATGTATAACACACATGCACCCAAAATATTGTGAATTTTGACCAGCTTAGCAGACAGAGGTGATTCTATAATTTGTTTTTTACATATAACCAGAGTCAGAGTTCTGTTCTTCTTTGACAGCCCCACTGTATCTCTGCCAATCTCATATAGCCATACAATTAATCTAGCACATTCAGAAAATTCATATATGAGTACAGAAATGCAGCCTACTTAGCTTTTAGATTATAGCTGTGACGACGAACCTATGGCAAACATGCCATAGGTAGCATGCAGAGCCAAATCTGGGGGTATGTGAGGCGTTACTCTATATCAGTTCCAATGTGCATGTGTACATTGGCCAGCTGATTTTCAGCCTTCTGGAGGGAGTGGGGAGGCCGTTTTTGCCCTACGCAGGCTTCAGGAAATCCTCGAGATCCTGTGGATGGGAAAAACATCTGGAAGTTCTACTTCCATTCTACTGGAAGTTTGGAAAGGAACTTCCGGTAGGCCTGTTAGGCTGATTTTTGCCCTACCCAGGCTTTAGGAAAGTCTCCTTAGAGAGGGCAAAAAACAGCCCAATGAGCCTACCAGGAGTTCAGAAGCTTCAGTGAGGTCGACACGCATGCATAGGAGGCAGTGAGATATGTATGTATGCATGCATGAGTGGGCAGAGGGCACTGTATTATGGTGTGTGTATGCATGTGTGGGAGGAGGGGATTGCATTGCACTATCAACCGTGTACATGCCCTTTTGGCACCCAAGTAAAAAAAGGTTCTCCATCACTGGCCTATAGGCTGCTTTCAGTCTCCCAGTTCCATCTCTGTGGTCTGCAGCGCATAAACAAACCATACTATTGATATTAATCAGTGCAATGTTCTAGGACACCTCAAATGTAGACACCTCAAATGTACCTCAAATGTAGATTGCTTTGCTCAGAGGTCTTCAAACTTGGCAATTTTAAGACTTGTGGACTCCAACTTCCAGAATTCTCCAGCCTGAATAGCCATGAATGATTTTAAAGATTAAAATCAACACCTTGAACTGGATCTAAAAGTCAACAAACAACTAGTGCAGCTTCTGGAGAAAGGGCATAACATACACTCTTCTAGGAGCATACATAACCCCCCATGCATTCTGCATCAGTTGAAGCCTTAGACTCTACACGATTGACCTCTCCAGGTTCCTAAGAGGCCAGTAAGGGGCGTATATAAGTGCACTGATGTGCCTATCATCCTCTGTCCAATTGTCTTCCCTTATCTTATATATCATACATATTCTCTCCCTATCTATCTATCTATCTATCTATCTATCTATCTATCTATCTATCTATCTATATCATATATATTCTCTCCTTATCTCTTATATCATATATATTCTCTCCCTCCCATCTACTTCTCTTCTTTTTTACTTTCTATCTTTATATATATTACTTAATGTCTATTCTCTTCCATATGTATTGTATATTGGACAAAGGATAAATAAAATAAATAAATAAATAAATAAATAAATAAATAAATAAATAAATAAATAAATAAATAAATAAATAAATAAATAAATAAATACTCTTCAAGGACATCCCCATGCAGACTACATTGCAGTAAAACAATGTGGAGGTTACTAGGGTATGAATGGCTGTAAGCAGGGCCTGCTGATCCAGGAACGGGAACAGATGTCCCACAAGATAAAGCTTTACAAAGGCCCTCCTCATCATGACTGCCATCTGCTCATTGAGTAGGAATCAGGAATCTAGGAGGACCTCCAGGTTGTGCACTGGATGTGTCTGGGGTGATGCGATGCCATCCGGCATCAAGCATGGCATAGTTCTAGAATCATTGAGCTCCAAAAAAATAAAGCCCCTCAGTCTTGCCAGGGTTCAGTTGAAACCTGTTGTCTCCCATCCATAGTCTCCAGGCAACTATGTTTAGTAAACAATGAAAAGGGATTTTTTCCATGAAAAGAGGCAAAATAAAAAACTATTGCAACAATGCAACCGGTAACCCATTTACCGGTATTTATTTATTTTGCCTTTTAATTCCTCCCAACTCAAAACACATTAAAAACTTTTATTTTATGTCGTTTTGCCAGAACTGTAATCATGTCAACAGCATCACCAATTCCTGATTCAGAGTTTACGTAGACACTGAGAGCAAGTCTGTATAATTATTCCAACCCCAGCCTGAGACCTTCAGATGTATTAGAACTACAGCTCCCAAAATTCCTATTTCTTGCTCTTTTTCCTTCTGTCTTGGATTCTGTTACTATACAATGAGAGATTGGATGCCCTTACTGACTATCTCAAGGGGTTGTGACCAGTGGTGAGTTTTTTTTTTTAAAAAAAATTACTACCGGTTCTCTGGTGTGGCTTAGTGTGGGTAGCAGGGGAAGGATAGTGCAAAATCTCCATTCCCACCCCACTCCAGAAGAAGGATACTGCAAAATCTTCATTTCTTCAGATCAGATCAGATCATCCAGGACTCGGGAGGCACAGAATAGATGGGGGCGGGGCTAGTCAGAGTTGGTATTTACTATTTTCTGAACTACTAAAAATTTCCGGTTCTCCAGAAGCTGCTGAATTCCATCTCTGGATGTGACCCAATCTTCAACTATCACAAGATTGATATTGTCTGTTATAGCTCTGTTTAAAAAGTGCTATTGCTAACATGTTGTAAGCCGCCCTGAGTCTAAGGAGAAGGGCGGCATAAAAATCGAATAAATAAAATAAATAATAAATCTACAGCAGTGATGTCAAACCTATGGCACTCATGTCACAGATGGCACAGAGAGCCATATCTGTGGGTGTGTGAGGCATTGCCCTATGTCAGCTCTAGAGTGCATGCTTGCCGCTGGCCAGCTGATTTTCTGCCTTAGATTTTCTGCCTTTTCCCAGGCTTCAGGATAGCTTCCTGAAGCCTGGGGAGGGTGAGAAACAGCCCACTGGCCCAACTGGAACTTCATTTCTGACAAACTTAGCCAGGTTTTCCTGAAGCCTGGAGAGAGTGAAAAATTGCCCAATGGGCCTACCAGAGGCCTATGTGCATGTGCAGGAGGGTTAGCACAAGGGTGGTGTGCACCCAAGCCAGAAAGGGTTCACCATCACTGATCTACAGTGTTCAGTGGATCTTTTGCTAAGGTTGATGCTTTTCCTTTTGCCTCTCATTCATCTCCCACCAGTTTAATGAGAAAAAATAATAATAACAGAATCACACAACTACTGCAACAAATTCCTATTTGAAATCTGTCTGTCTCCACCTATAGAACCTCCTATCTCTGGTTATACGAATACCACAAGCAACTAAGATATTGAAGAAATATGCTGGAGAGGCATCTTTCATTTTAAAACAATAAAAATGTGTTTCAGTAAAACAAGCATGAGTTATTTATCAAGAAGCACTATATTCTGTAAAAACAGAGTGGTCCATTTCTTTTTACCAATAAGAGAAGGTAAAGAATACACTTCCACCCAAACAAAATGGACAGATATACTCTCATGATGTTATTAATTATTTGCTTATTTGTTGTTCTGTTTAGTCTTCTCAGAAGTAGAATTGCAAAAAGCACAAGGCACAGCAAATGGAGGGTTTCACTAGGCACAGTTTTAATAGTTCTTGTATAGTCTGCCTCCCTAATCTGATATTAACTCATACATACTTGTTGTGGTTGGCTCTGGGCCAGCTCCTGCAACGGAGAATTTGGACATTGCTTCAGGGGAATTCTCAGGCTCACAGAGGCTTGTGTTATTGCCAGCAGATTCTGATAGTGAAGATTCATAGCCAAGGCCAGACAGTGGGAGAGAGGAATCAGACGGAGAGATGGGTGCAGCCAGCCCATCAGTAAATGCTCCCATTAGTGAGATGTCAGAGGAGAATTCGCTTGTGGATGCCCGTATGCGCAGGCTTGTGACAAGAAGGGAGCAGCTGCACAGACATCTATGCAGATAAGGGAAAACACCTGTGTCAGAGGCAATTATGTTAATGTGTTTGGGGATAAATTATGGGCATTGGGGTATGCGTGTGTGGGCATTTATCCGTTGGAGAAAGACCATTGCTACTGTTTGGATTGTTCCTAACTTTTGGACACTTCACAGTTAAATAACTCTTATGGACTCATTGAAGGGGGGGGCATGAAGATTCACAGCTGCCTTAATTGCTCGTTTGTTTTGTCTTTTGTTGCATTCCAGGACTGTTATCTGGATGAGAGAAATTTGGCTCTTTTTTAGAATGTTTGCTCACACAACTGTTTGGATAAACTACGTTCATTTCTTCTGCGACGGTGTGTGTGTGTTTGAATTTGCATTCCTAACTCACTTGGGGCTATTAGTGAAGGGCCCGGCATAACACATACTATTGAAATGGGTACAGTATGCAGTTCTCTATGTAGGACAATTCCCTCCTGTTTAACAAAGATTGATTTATGACCCCCTATATGCAGATTTTCTGAAGAAAGGTTGAAAATGGTAAAAGCCACTCAGAATCAGATAGATAGATAGATAGATAGATAGATAGATAGATAGATAGATAGATAGATAGATAGATAGATGCTTCCTGCAACAAGTCATATCATTTTAGACAATAGGATAAAATTCTTTATAGCTGGTGATAAGCAGAAAATCCTGAAAACAAAGCCTTAAAGTATTCAGTTTGTCACTGGAACATCAAGGTAAAATTGCAACTATAATTTATGTGTGTACAGGGAATAGATAACTGGTGGGTATACTACTTAAAAGCCACATCTACTATTTCACCAATTGTAGGAAGGTCAAGCTATAATAAAGCTGAAGGTGGAAAATGTTTTTTTTAAAGTTAACATCATTTATGCCACACCATATCCTCATCAAATGCAAGTTTGCTAGAAATTCTCTAAAGTCGCCCCATGAGTAATCAAAAGCAGTGGTGGCTCTCTCATGAGCAATATTCTCTTTTTTAAAACAAATATTTGAGAATTTGTCTATAACTTCAAAAAGGTTTGTTTCAAATAGTAGTGACTTTTCATGTTGTTCAGTCATTTCCAACCTTTTGTCATTCAATGGACATGGAAGATCTCTCAGTGACTACCTCTTTGAGTTCTCCTAAATATGTTTGTGTATTCGGTGATTGTATTAAGTGTCTTTGTCTCTGGTTTCCTGCACACATACTTCTTTCAATTTTTCAAAGCATTAGGATCTTCTTCAGTGGCCTTGAATGGCATGTCCAAAATATTTAAGCTTTATTGCAGTGCTTCCAGTGAGCAGTTAGGTTTTTACTTCCTCTAGTATTGAATCAACTTGTTCTTGCAGCCCAAGATATTCCCAACAGTTTTCTTCAGAAGCACAAAGTGGCAATTTCTTTTTTCTGCTAAGGACAAAGTAGACACACTTACCCAACATGGTATCTTCCAGATGTATTAGTCTTAGTTCTCATAATTGACCAGAGGATTAACCATGTTGGTTGGAGGATTAGAGGAAGTGGATCGATAAAAGCTTGTGGTTTGGGAAGACTGCAGTAGACACTTCAGTTGTAGCTGTTGTTTAACACATGCTGTTTATTATGGTTGTATTTCCTTTGTTACTCTGCTATTTTTTCCTCATCTTTCATTTCTTAGCCTTTAAAAAAAAATCTGAAAATGATGAAAGATGTTGCATTTAGAATAGTTCAGCTTCTTCTAACAAACAAACCTGCACACAATTTCCTGTTGTTGTGAAGTATAGTACGTTTCTGATTTACAATTTCTTAGTATAAGAAATAGTATAATTTCTTAGGTATATCTATTTTCTATTTGGATAAATAATGTATATATTTTTTTTTAAAAAAGGTTAAATTATATATGAAGAGATGTCCCTGACAAAAGGCATACTAAAATCAGAAGACATAAATTAGTACCTTTACCCATGATTACTCATGCCCGGGGCTTTTCTAAGTGCCTTTATTCACTGCAAACCCTGGTTTAGATATTTTATACACATTTATTCCTGGCTCTTCTTCAGTGTAATTTCAACCCATTACCTCTCATGAATCAGAACACATCTAAGAACTGTAATCTTAATTAATTATTTCATTATGCCTTATAAAACCATCCATATGGGAATTTTGTACCTTGACTTAAATAAGCTTTGCCAATGAAAGCACTGAAATCGGTGAAATGTAACTTATAGGTTGGCATATTTCTCTTGCTTTTTAATCAAACTCATAGTTGTTTTCTGAGGCAGGTAAAGTTATCTACACATTACCAGAAATAGATTTATTCCTTTTAATTGGTAGAAATGTGGAAAAAAAACAGTTGGCTCATCAGTATTTCTCCCCCCACACGCACACAAATATACCCCATTTTGGAATTAGGAACTGCCTAAAGAGTACACAAATAATCTCTAATGGTCTACAGAGCACAATTTAATTAATTAAAGATAGAAAAATCCATTACTATAAAACCTCATATTTCTACACATTATACTATTTTAAAATTGGGAAGATGTGTTTCCTGTAGAGGAATATTAATTTACATTTTTCTCAAACAGTTAAATACCTTTGATACATTACATGTTTAATATTTAATGTTTTAATATTTTGTATTTTTTTAATGATTTTTTAAAGCTGTCCAGAGTGGTCTGATGTTAAGATGGATGCAGAGGGTTGGACTGGAAAACCTACAAGGTCCCTTCCAACTCTGTTTTTGTTGTTGTTGTTGTTTGTTGTTGTTGTTTCTGGAGTCACAATTCGTAATTGCCCCGGAAGCAGAGTAAAGACGCTGAGACATATTGTGGATTAAATAAGGGTCATTTTATTAAATTAACATAAATTTAAATAAATTTAAATACATAAATTTAAATATTTAAATTCAAACATAACTAAGGACCTGCAGAGGCCAAAACTAACAGGGCGGAAATTCCTACCAGAAACTTCCTTGGCAACATTGGGCAAAAACTCCTTGCTGAACCAGGTGAAGGTAGCCACCTTCACCTGGATCCAAGCCATGCCCCTTCGTCGTGTGGGAGGAGTTCACCCTCCAATCCCCGTGGGAAATTGGATCCGATGATTCCCATGGACATCCTCTCTCCAATCCCCGACATTGCTCCAACCTCTAGTTCCTGGAGAGAGGCGGTCCATCACCCTTTAAAGGATGCCCAAAGGAGCATGCGCAGTTGCTTCTAATTGCCCATTTCCACCCCTAACCTGCCAAACCCCAGTGACCAAAGGGAGGCCTATACTGACATCTAAGTGTGCCGCACCTCCTAATCAATCCAGTCCACACCGTCAGTGTGGAATAGGTGAAAAAACGTCCGCCTCTAAAGGGAAGGCCGCAAAAAATTCCTATTCAGTCCCGAGGCGACCTCCTTAGGACACACTGTTAATAGCGGAGGGTGGGCGGGTGTTTGCTTCAGAAGCAGGAAAAACCAAGGAGGAGGTCCTATTCGGATCGCCCTTAAATAGTGCGATCTAGGACATCCCCCTACGACCAGCAGGCAGCGCGCAACCCTGGCGCACTGCCAGAAGCCGAATTTCCGGGTTCTAAGGAACCCAGAAATTTGGAGCTCAACAGAGCTGCCGGCAGCGTCCCCCTGCTCCGGGGGCAATTTCGGCCGGCGGTTTAAGCCGCCGGTCATGCATTTCCTCAAAGAAAAATGACATAATTCTTCAAAGAAAAAAGAAAGATTTCTAAATATAGAATTTTGTCGAAACAAAAGACTAACATATGACAACTTATATAAGAAGACTTTTATAGTTATCAAGAACTATAGAAATAAGGCCTTGAGAAAAGTTGCAAACCAATCACTGGAAAGTCAAAAGGGAGGATTCAGGGAAATAGAGTTTGTATGCACGCATGCATGCCCATCTTAAATGTATACCACCTAGAACTCACCTGCAAGAGAAACAAAACTCCTTAAATTCTTGGTGTCTCTAGTCAAAATGTGAGAATACTGTGCTCAGTTCTGGAGACCTCACCTACAAAAAGATATTGACAAAATTGAACGGGTCCAAAGACGGGCTACAAAAATGGTGGAAGGCCTTAAGCATAAAACTTATCAGGAAAGACTTAATGAACTCAATCTGTATGGACTGGAGGACAGAAGGGAAAGGGGGGACATGATCGAAACATTTAAAAATGTTAAAGGGTTAAATAAGGTTCAGGAAGGAAGTGTTTTTAATAGGAAAGTGAACAGAAGAACAAGAGGTCACAATCTGAGGTTAGTTGGGGGAAAGATCAAAAGCAACGTGAGAAAATATTATTTCACTGAAAGAGTAGTAGATCCTTGGAACAAACTTCCAGCAAACTTCCAACAAACTTCCACGTCTGGAAAATCCACAGTAACTGAATGTAAACATGCCTGGGATAAACATATATCCATCCTAAGATAAAATACAGGAAATAGTATAAGGGCAGACTAGATGGACCATGAAGTCTTTTTCTGCGGTCAATCTTCTATGTTTCTATCAAAGTGGTGATAGCCAAGCAACAATCTGAAAACTCATTATACTAATTTTTTTTTAAAAAGCCAGTTTCATTCTCTCATTTCTGCCTGGGCCGTTACCGGATCTTTATGCATCTGAGAATGTTAAATTAAATTAAGTGTATAAATTAATGGGATTCTAAAACCCAGAGAGAGTAAAGGAAGATTGTCTAATTGTATCTGGCTGCTATCACACTGTTAGTACTAATGCACATTTAGAAAGGCCGGGGGGGGGGGGGACGACAGCGACGACTGCCAACAACTTGAAAAACTGGCAAAGGACCCATATGCTCCCTGCACCCAATTGTGCTAATTTGCACAGCAGAAGAGAGAAGTAATAAACATTTCTTGAAAACTATGCCATTGTGCCACAAGGTATCCCAGCTTATTCCAAAGCCGAATATAGCAACCATAAGGTAATCTTGGCATTACATCTCCTTATTCTTATCTTACAGAAGACTTTCAGGATAAAGCCCTAGTTGACTTGGAGATTTCAGCCCGTTACATTTTATTCTTTAGAATGTATTCCTGCTTTGGGGATTTGGGAGGGGCTGTTGCATGAGGGATGTAAAGCTGTAGTTATAACAAATTCCTTCTAGATCCTCAAGGTCATCCTTTGTTCAGTACCTGCCCGGAAGCTGATGGGAGTAACAGACACATTGGCAGAAGAAGATTGATGAACATGATGAACTTGTAGGTATGGGAACAAGGGAATGAACTTTAAACTGGATGGAGAAACTTCTGTTTCAATGGCTAGATGAACTCTGACTGTTTGAAAGATTTCTTACAGAACAGTTCAATACCAAACTTGCAGGAAAGAGGGAATGAAAACAATATGGTTTCCTTGTTGGAAAAACATTTTTGTAATGTGTGTCCCAAGTTGTAACTTTTCAAAATTCATACGACTCTTATAAACTATTCCTCCCAAGGAGATGCATGTGATATGACCAAACCACAACTGTAGTATAATTATTTTCATGGGGAAAGGCTCTTCAAGCTACATTCAGAGGAGAAGACTCCTTATCTGTGGAGGTATACCTACGCCCTACATGGCATGACATTTCCCTCAAGAGCTCTATGGTCCAGTGGTTGGCATGCAGTACTGCAAGCTAATTCTGCTAACCGCTAAGATTCAGCAGTTCGATTCTCACCGGGTTAAGGTTTTCTCGGCCTTCCATCCTTTCAAGGTCGGTAGAATGAGGCCCAGATTCTTGGGGAATATATGCTGAGTCTGTAAACTGCTCAGAGAGGGCTATAAAGCACTGTGAAGTGCTATATATAGTAAGTCTAAGTGCTATTGCTAGTGCTGTCTATGGAGATTTTCAGCATCCAAGTCATGGGTTGTTGTTGTTTTTTCTTTCAAGAGGCAACTGGACTTTCTGTTTTTTATATTTATTTATTTATTTATTTATTTTTATTTTGTCAAGTACATATTGGTAGTATACAAGAACATATTGGCAGTATACAAAGATATAACAATGTTAATATATATGATACTAGTAAGAGAGAAATATTAAGATGGGGAATCAGGAGAGGTCAACATTGGATAGTCTAAGAGCAAAGTTTTGGAGGTTAGGTGACGATATTACAGAGTCAGGTAATGCCTTTCATGCATTACTACTCGGTTACTAAAGTCAAATTTCCTGCAGTTGAGTTTGGAGCCATTTACTTTAAGATTGTATCTGTTGTGTGCTCATGTGTTATTGTGGTTGAAGCTGAAGTAGTCATTGACAGGAGGGATGTTGTAGCAGATAATTTTATGAGCTATGCTTAGGTCGTGTTTAAGGCGATGTAGTTTTAAGCTTTCTAAACCTAGGATTGTAAGTCTAGCTGCGTAGGGTATTCTGTTGCGAGTGGAGGGCTCTTCTAGTAAAGTATCTCTGAACATTTTCTAGAGTGTTTATGGCTGTGGGTTCCAGACAGATAAGATGTATTCAAGAATTGGTCTAGCAAAAGTTTTTTATGCTCTGGTTAAGTAGTGTGAGATTACTGGAGCAGAAATTATGTAGCATTAGGTTAACAACTCTTGAAGCTTTTTTGGCAATTTTATTTGAGGACATTTTGCTTCTCATCCAAGAAGCTTCTTCAGCTTGGGGGTGGTGGTGAGCACCTTTGGGATATTTCTAGTGCTGTTACTCAAATATGTGAACCATTTTCATCATAAATGGGGGTGGCTTATGATGGACCAGAGAAACACTTGTAGCCTCATGTTCCCATGCATCATGTGTCTTTTGAAAGAGTGGGTTTCAGTGAATGACATTCTCACTATAACCATCATCATTATCAAATGTAAATAATTCACATACTGATGTTTCTACACCCAGGCACTGCATGATCTCAATTTCCATCTCTTCTTTAAAAGAAAATCTATTTGTTGTAGTAAGTGGTGAGCAGTGCCACTTAATATAGCCAAACAACTTCATTCAGAACCATTCAGACAGTACTTCGGCAGAAAGCAGCTTCTTATATTATTAATATCCACCACAATATTGGAGCCCATAGGAGGGGAAAGCATCTGAATTACAACTTTCTCACCTTTCTACCATCTGTGAAGCAACACAGAATTGTATTGGCAGGCATTCAGGATTAACCCCTGGGTGCTTTATTCCACAGACACCCACTAGTTTCAGTTTAAGTGCCAAATTAAAAATACACAGACACATCCTGTTTCTCCACTATCGGTGGTTTCAAGTGCCAGCTTGTTTCATTTTTTGCTGTTTGTCTGTTGGCTCTCTGTTGTTCGTTTTAATTTGTTATTATCTTGTTTCTTGGTTTGGGTAATTATTTTTAACAGTTTTAATGAATTGTTGGTATTCATGTTTTTAATCATGCTGTGAGTTGCCTTGGGGAGCTGTTTCAGGAAGAATTGTGCGATATTAGCCCACCCATGCATTAAGATTGACACCACATCAGCCTGTTGGAGAATTTAGAACAGCACTTGGGATCCTGTTTTATGGCACGGCAGTAAGAAATGTTCACCTGGCATGCAGGGCATTTTTAATGCTTATTTATTCTCCACTAGGGATCAGAAACATGGATTTGGAAGTAATATGTAGTGATGGGCGAACCCAACGGTGTTCGGGTTCGGCAAGTTCAGACAAACTTTACGCAAAATTCGGCTGAACCTGAACCGAACCTGAACTCGAACCTGAATGGGGAATCCCAGCAAGAGATTCCGGGGGCAGAGCTTTGACATCACGTATACCGGCAGGTTGCTAAGGATGCCAAGGTGATCACTTCCTGGATTCCATGGAATCCAGGAAGTGATCACCTTGGCATCCTTAGCAACCTGCCGGTGACATCAAAGCTCCAAACGCCAAACACAACCCTGAACTTTGCCAGAAGTTTCAAAAAATTTCGGGCTCAAGTTTGGCATACCGAACACCGCAAAATTTGGTACGGACCCGAATTGTGTGAGTTCGGTTCGCCCATCACTAGTAATATGGCATATGAGGCCCTCCTAGATGGATCCACTTATTCCCCAGTTAAACAATAACTTTTAAAAGACTGAAAGTTCTCATGGATGGCACATCTCTTGCAATGTCAGTGTTCTAACACACAGTGAGATCTGTTAGATTTCTTAAATCACTTCTGATCATGAGATAAAAACACCTATCGGGAACATGTCATGTCACTCACCCCATGACCCAGCCTTTTGGAAGTGCAAAGACTAAATAGGTTTAATTCTTCATCAATTGGGGGCAGTTGCCTGAAGAAATTTAGTGGGAACTTTGAATCTGAAAGTTCAGCTACGATGCTGAGTCAGGTTCATTAGAAAAGCAGGTTGTTCTGATGCGAAAGCCAGAACAGCCATCATTTGCACAAATTGGATGCAAAATGCAGGAGCTGTTCAGGGACTAATAAGAGACATTAAATCACATTTGGCTGAGAAAATAAAATAAAAACCATATTTCAAGTAGCAAGCTATGGCGAGCAGTCAGTGAAAATTTCAAATTTTCTCATAATAAGTATCAATTGACCTCCCCTCCCCTTTATTTTAATAGTCTGCAATTTGGGTGTGTATTTGTGTGTGCACATACACAGAATTGATAGTTACAGTTTCTAGAAACAACAGGATTTCTTTCCTTGCAAATTACATCCTGATGAACATCATCCAATGCTCCTCTATGCCTTATTATCAAGTCATTTAGGAAGCCCTTAGGGATGTTCTGAGAGGGAGGAGGACTCTTGATGGTGTTATGAAGGACACAGAGGTATTTGATACATCCAAAATGGGAACCTAAGAGAAGAACTCTCCTGGACTACTTCATAAAATCAATGTTTAAATATTTTTATTCATTAATGATACATGAACTATTGCATTTCCTAGTAATGCATTTGATGGAAACAAAACCTCGCACCATTCATTTTATCTCATGGATAAGTAGTTCCACTTTCTTGAAACTGTGATTTACATCCATGTTCCCCCATAAAGAGATGTGTTTACATGCTTTTCTTGTATACATCTAGCAATGGATTCATAATACCCAGATTACTCATTCCTTAGGATATAATGGATGTATGAATCAGTAAACATGTCCAAGAATGACACAGATCCTAAAGATAGTGACACATAGCTATCAACCCTTAGTCTAGCTTTGTTCCAGACTATCCTGGCCCGTTTCCTCCATAATAAGGTGTCTTCTGATTTATTATTATTATTATTATTATTATTATTATTATTATTATTAATTATTATTATTATTATTATTATTTATTAGATTTGTATGCCGCCCCTCTCCGAAGACTTGGAGCATCTCACAACAATTAGCCCAATCAGACTTTTGAGTGCATGGCCAAGTGCTTATTTCAAGTTTAAAACATATATAAGACAGGGTCTTATTTTCGGGGAAACATAATTTTTGAAAGTAATACTCCTCATTATCTCAACCAGTTTGGATGAAATCAACTTCTGTCCTAACAGAGGTACTCACGAATGGGAATAAGCACAGCAGACCTGATGACATCATTTCCCTTAGATCACTTGATCTGGTGGCTTCCTTGATTTTCTCATAGAGATTTTCAAGATGATGTTCTTGAAAATCTGGAGAAACAGCCACCTCTTTCATCCATTATGGGGGAAAGAGGGTAAAAACAGCTATCTTTATTATTGCTATATATAATAAGCTCTTTGGGATGAAGTTTGGGATATGACTCAATACAGTACAGATTGTCTTGAATGTTTATCGATTTGGATTTTGAAATATATTTCTTTCTATCCCTACCTCCAAAAATATCTGCTTCTCCATCTATTTCACAATTCCCTCTTGCATCTGTAGTATTTTTCTTTCTTGCTACTTCTTTATAAAGGCATAATTTTGGCCATTCAAGAATCAAGTGGAACATGGCAGGTAAAATGAATTTCCAGATGGCCAGACTTTCCATTCCGTGCAGGCACTGAGACAGCTGTAATGATTATTTTAAAATACTCAGACGTTGTATAGATACAGTATATGCTAGGTTTTTTTATAAGTATGCAGCACTGGCAGAGAATTGATAGCCAGTCATAACATGTCAGTTGCAAGTACAGAAATGTCTCAACTAATCATTGCTCAGCCATTAGTTGAAATTTGGTATATCGCATGGCCCTTTCAGTTTCATACTAGAGGAAAGAAGGAAAGAAGGAAGGAAGGAAGGAGAAGTGGAGGGAGGGGTCGAGGGAGAAAGGAAGGAAGGAAGGAAGGAAGGAAGGAAGGAAGGAAGGAACCATATCATTTATTCCAAAGTGATAGTTCTGCATTAGGTATTAGGTGTTAGAGTTCCAAGTAATATATCCATAGCAAACAGAACTCCAAAGCAAGCAGGTTCCTAAACTTGTTTAGGAAGGCCAATATGATATGTTTATTGGACAGATCATATTGGCACAGACTGATGAAAACTGACTCTAAAGATTCCCATGATTTTCACCTAATTAAAAGTAAATGTTTTCCCACCTTTCACAAACACTCAGTCACATGGTCCAATCAAGGCGCTATCTGCTTGCTTGGAAACTTCACTCCTCCTCTCTTCAGCCATCTCTTCAGCCTTAGTTTTCAGAGAAACTATTTTGTTTTGGCTACAAAAACCCAACAATCTCTATTTTCACCCCATCCCTCATCACCGCTGTGGCAATACTGAAGCCTTCAAGATGGCCTCAATCAGGCCAGCTTTAGAGTTGGCATTAGGATTCATTTCTATAGCCGGGTCATCCTCCCACCTAGATCTGAGATATGGGTATAAACCAGCCTTTCTTTTCAATGCTTGCACAAATCACCTTGCACTTCTCCAGCACATTAGTTTACTTCTCAGTTTGCCTTGCACTTTATGACTGTAAATGGCAAGACCAAGAAGGACCACAATATCTAGCAACTGCCTCAACAGATCACTGGAGAGACTCAATTCACTTCATGAGCATATTTGAACTTATATCTGGTGATATCCAAGATGCAGCCTATTGTATTCAAGAGAGGATTATGGAATTTTTCAGACTGCAGAAAAAGAAGGGAGAAAGGCCTTAATAATTCTAGAAGCCATAGAGTTCCTTTTCTTATCAAGGCAGAAAAGTAGATCCATCCTCAAAAACTTTCCTATTGGAGATTCTCAGATGTTTCTACAGTGAAAGAAGAATGTACTGAGAATCGAAGGAGGCTTTGGATCAGCCAAATGTAAACTTCTCTGATTGCCCCTCAGATTCTCTGAGGAGGAAATACCTGTACATTAGACCTCAAGCCACATTTTCAATGGCGGAGCCCACCTACCCCATTTTTGCCTTCTCAAAGGAAAAGGAATTTGGAAATCTGAAAAATGAAAAGGCAAAAAGATTTGGGAGGAGGGGATATCATTATTTCCCACCTCCAAGCTGTTATTATGAGCCCAGCAAAGCTTTAGATCTGGCAGTTTCTCCACATTAAATTCTCTCTTTCTTCTATCCCAATAGTATTGTACTATTAATATCCCATTTCTTCCATTTCTAACTGCTAATATCCTTTTTTAAATAAAAAAAATTAAAAAAATGAGAAAGAAGCTGAAGATCTACAGTATCTTATTTAACCATGGCAGAAGATAAGACTGTTTCTTTGACTCAATCACAGGCACAAAATTAAGTTAACAAAATTAATTTTACAGCAATGTAGACTCTATATATTAAAGTATTCAATTATTTTCCCTGTTCCTTTCTTCTAATGAGAAAAAAAGATTACATTCTACCATAAAAGAAACTCTGCTAGGAAATATTTTTTTTTAATTCATTGCATTGCATGGCATATAATAGGAACAAACATAAATCACATGTATACCAAGGATAGGTTAGCTCCCCAAAATAACTAATAAGGGTGAAACATAGTTTTCAGACTGAATGGCATAAAGACATGCAACTTTCTTTATATTCATTATGACTCAAGTCAACCAAATATTAATGTAATAAAAAGGTGTTCCTGCTGTAGGAGATGTGCAACTATGGTGGAAACCAGGAACTGAGACGTATTTCCAAAGAATTAACTATCAGCACTACATCTAGGATGATCATCTTCTTCTTCTTCTTCTTCTTCTTCTTCTTCTTCTTCTTCTTCTTCTTCTTCTTCTTCTTCTTCTTCCCCTTCCTCCTCCCTCTCCCCCTCTCCTTCTATCATTAAATTCATATTATCTCCATCAAGCATTGTCAGACAGCAAGAGGTTGTGCAAATATATTGGAGAATTCTAGCTACTATATCAAAGGGACTACCTGCTGAACATATATAGTTGTTTGTGTTTTCCCTAAATCATGTTGTTTTCCATTACACAAGGTGCCTTTTAAGCTGTACAAACTCCTAATGGTTTAATTAAGAAAGGTGTGCTCATCTTGACTGTATGATTGAGGTTGTACTTCAGTTGATCCTCTAAGAATGGTTGAAAACCAGAAGTGTTAAATAATGATTACATGAATCCAGTACCTTACTCTCTGGCATTGTGTAGGTCAAATTAAAAAAATACTGTGAGAGACTGAGAAGCTTTTTTAAAAAATGGGAGTATTAATAATGTTATTTTTTGCACTTCCTCTCTCCTTCCAAAAGTGTAAATCATGATCAGGCAATTCAAAAAAGTGTGCATCGGGTGAGTGCTTTAGACCTGTCACTTGGATGGGTTTCAGAAAGAAATTAGGGATTATCCATGGGTGCCAGAGGTGGCACCTGGAGCCATATTTGCTGGCACACAAGCCGTTGCCCTAGATCTGTTCCAACATGCACGTGTGTGCTGGCCAGCTGATTTGTGGCTCTCACAGAGGCTCCGGGAGGTTGTTTTTGGCTTCCAAACAACCTCCAGGAGGATGGTGAAGGGCATTTTTAGCTCCTTCGGCTCCAGGGTAGCCTTTGGAGCCTGGGGAGGGTGAAACATGAGCTTACTGGGCCCACCAGAAGTTGGAAAAAAGGCTATTTCTGGCCTCCAGAGGGTCTCCAGAGGGCGAGGGAAGCTGTTTTCTCCCTCCCCAGGCATTGAATTATGGGTGTGGGCACTTGCACATGTGTGATAGCACATGCACATGCTCTTTCAGCACCCGAGGTAAAAAAGGTTCGCCATCACTGTCCTAGGGCATTTCAATCAATAACTGGAAGCTGTGGAATACTCAGTATGTGCTATTTGGTGTGCCATGTAAAATCTGATTTGGCTAGGGTCAGTAAGGGTGGGGATGCCATGCCGGTAGAGGAAATGGATCTGTACATGCCATGTGACCGGCAGGTGAGTGTGCATGTAGGAGCTAGATTTGGCTTCTATGCATGCACAGGAAGCGAAATCTCACAAGAGGATATGCAAGTGCATGAGATTTTGGTGGGTTTTGGTGGTTTTGGGTGGTTTTTGACTTCTGCGCATGCACCTAATGAAAGAAATTACCAAAATCTCACACACCCGCACATCTTCTTGTGAGATTTGCTTCCTGCACATGCACAGAAGTCAAATCCTGTTCTAAAATGCATGTGTCCTCGCCGGTACCCCGAGCTGCATGTGCATTAGCACTGGTAGCGCTGGTAAGTTGGAACCCCCACCTGGCTACGGTATGTTTGTTTTCTCCACAATGATTACTGTTGTATTTTACTTTTTGTTCCTTTTAAAGTACTCTATATGTTTTTTTTAATCTGTATGCCACTCCAGAATAAGTATTGAGTTGAGTGACCTTATACATGAGAATTATGTATTTATTTAGAGGCTTTATATGACCACCCACTCATTCTCATGATTCTTGACAACTTATAAGCAATTATAGAGAAATATACCATTATTAATATAAGAATTGGTTTTGAAGGCCTATAGTGGCCTATATGGACAGATGTGCTTCTGTGATTACTCTCAAACTACCCAAGACATCTTCCATTTCACTTAGGGTTTACCCTACCTTAACTGAGAGCAGAGTTAGCTATAGGGCAGAAAATGCAAGGAGGTTTTTCCACCGCTCCCAACGGCCCTTTTAAAAACAGCTAGTTCCATCTCTCATTGACAACGATGGCAAGCAATTTTGAGAAGGCTTGCTGGGAGGCAGAGCTGTAGATAAACTGACACTTTTCATAACTATTTACATAACTATACACCACCCAGCTGCCACTACAAATGAGTACTCTTTTTTATGTGAATGTATAATTGAATTGCATTCCTGCAGCCTATAATCAGACTGGAACATTTTGAAGTTCAGTGAATTCCAAACTCTGGGAAAAATACTAGATAGCCACAGGTAAATCTATCACATCTGTTTCAGTCTCTTTTCTCTTGCCCTGATTTCTAATAAATGTATGAGATTAAATAACCAGGATAGTTCTCAAGTTGCCATAATAGTATGTGGGAATGATCTTGGGAGACAGGGCCCAGAGATACTACTTACTGAACACTCAAATAAAAGATGGCATAGTCTGCAGCTTGATAGTAGGTGGGACAAGAAGCTCAAAAGGACCCTTCCAATTTCTTGGAAGTAAGGGAGATAGAAGGAGAATAGTATCTTAAGATTTGCAAGATTCTGTTGATTGTATTGTCAATCTACAATAAGGTAAAATTAACTGATCATGTTTCCTGTCTGGTCTACCTAGTAAGGTTGGTAATCATAGTCCTGATGCCCATGATGCAGAGGTATCTATTCCTGATTTGGGACATGGTGGCTCAGTGGCTAAACTGCTGAGCTTGTCGATCTGAAGTTTGGCCGTTCAGCGGTTCAAATCCCTAGCACCATATAACGAAGTGAGCTCCCGTTACTTGTCCCAGCTTCTGTCAACCTAGCAGTTCGAAAGGATGTAAAATATGCAAGTAGAAAAATGGGGATCATTTTGGTGGGAAGTAACAGCACTCCGTGCCCCTTCAGCATTTAGTCATGCCAGCCACATGACGACCTCTTTGGACAGTGCTGGCTCTTTGGCTTTGAAATAGAGATGAGCACCGCCCATCAAGTCAGAAATGACTAGCACACATGTGTGAGGGAACCTTTACTTTTACTCTAATTACCTTAATTCTGCTTTCAAGTTTGTTTATTTATTTATTTATTCATTCATTCATTCATTCATTCATTTATTTATTTATTTATTTATTTATTGGGTTTGTAAAAACAACAGGAGACAATCCAATACTAAAACAGCTAAAACCCCTTATTTTAAAACCAATCATACATACTAACATACCATACATAAATTGTAGAAGCCTAGGGGGAAAGAATATCTCAGTTCCCCCATGCCTGATGACAGAGGTGGGTTTTAAGAAGCTTACGAAAGGCAAGAAGGGTGGGGGCTATTCTAATCTCTGGGGGGAGTTGGTTCCAGAGGGCCGGGGCAACCACAGGGAAGGCTCTTCCCCTGGGTCCCGCCAAACAACATTGTTTAGTTGATGGGACCCGGAGAAGGCCCACTCTGTGGGACCTAATTGGTCACTGGGATTCGTGCGGCAGAAGGCGGTCCCGGAGATAACCTGGCCCAGTGCCATGAAGGGCTTTATAGGTCATAACCAACACTTTGAATTGTGACCGGAAACTGAACGTCAACCAATGCAGACTGCGGAGTGTTGGTGTGACATGGGCATATTTAGGGAAGCCCATGATTGCTCTCGCAGCTGCATTCTGCACGATGTGAAGTTTCCAAACACTTTTCAAAGGTAGCCCCATGTAGAGAGCGTTACAGTAGTCGAGCCTTGAGGTGATGAGGGCATGAGTGACTGTGAGCAGTGACTCCCGATCCAAATAGAGCCGCAACTGGTGCACCAGGCGAACCTGGGCAAACACCCCCGTCGCCACAGCTGAAAGATGTTTCTCTTGAAAGTTGCATCATTCATTGAAGACCTTAATTCAAAGATACATTTCAGCATTCTGGAAGTGTTTTTAAGAGAAATGCTTACATCTAAATCTTTAACAGACCATCACTAGTGGTTAAAATGGCATCTTTATGATGAAATTCCACTTCTTTGGGGGAAACAATGTTTTGAAAAATTAATCAACTCAACAAACAGGATAACATATAACTGAAGAGCACACTGGGTGTCTTTAATCTCAATTTGGCAGTGCCTTCCGAAGTTATTTATATAGTAGAGTATTTGGATGCCGTTCAAGTCATCATCCACACTGCGTTAATTGAAAAAACAATAATTTCAAGGATAGGATAAAATTGAGGATAGGATAAGAATTCTATGATTCTTTGGTATGAGATTCAAGAGGACAGAACGCAGGTGGGCTTTCTGCCAGCTTCCTAAATTAAGACACCCATAGTCACCTTGTAGGGGAGATGGACAACATAAAAATTAATTAATTAATTAAATAATTTTTACCCGCACATCACCTTATCTCACTTCTTTAAAGATTGCTAGAAAAATCACCTCTCTCTTCACACTTTGCCTTTTTTCAGCAAGAGAGTTAATGACATAAAATCTACCCATGGAAATCAATGAGAAAGAGTTGGCTTCTTTGTGCATAGGATAGCCATCTTGATTCAACAGAGAACCATAGACCAATTGAGATTGTTCACCCTTCTTCACCAAAGAAGAAGGAAAGAAAGAAAGAAAGGAAGGAAGGAAGGAAGAAAGGAAGGAAGGAAGGAAGGAGGGAGGGAGGGAGGGAGAGGGAGAGAGGGAGGGAAGGAGGGAGGCTTGAAAGAAGGAAGGAAAGGAGAAAGGGAGGGAGGGGAAAACTAAGGCACGGAAAGAGATGAATTCTTCTGAGGACATTATCTTAGAGTCAATGACAGAAAAAAAAATAGATTTAAAGAAGGTGTAATCCAGAGTCTGAAGGCAAAATGTTTAAACTCTAAATTAAACAATGAGTCATATAAACATTTTATGTAAGTTTGCTACAGATGCTGAACTCTGCTCTAAATTTTTTCTACCTATGTTACTATTTATACATGTAGCTGATGTAGTTGCATAGCAGTGTGTAACTTCTGATTTAACCTTCCCTCCTACTTTCTCTCTAGCTATCAGATAATCACATTGCTATGTATATGGACAGATTCAACCGTTCATTCACTTAGTATATTTATAGTATATTTTATATACCTTGTCAAAGCATCTCCAGGCAGTACATAATATTAAAAGTACTTGAGATCTAAAATAAATCCAACAAAACAAAAAATACGTAAAATTACCAGAGAGATACAAAGAGAGAGAGAGAGAGAGAAGGAGGTGGACGGGGGGGGCAAAGAGAGAGTGGAAGAGGGGAAGAGTGAGGGAAAGGGACAGGGAAAGACAGAGGGAATGGGGATATAATATATGTTTTTCCCCTAACAATGAAATAACTTTGTACCTTGTCTTTCCTAGGTTAGGATTAAGATATTAAGACATTAAAAATGTCTATCAAAGAAACCACTTCTCAATCCTATTTGGAAAAGCCTGTTTCTGAATAATAAGGTGTTTATCTCAGTCTTGAAAAACTAATTACCGATAATCAGAAAGGAGACTAGATTAATTTCTTTATATTCTAGTGCCTCTGAATATTTTAACTTCTCTTGCTCTCATCTAAGCAACATCTTCCATTTTGAAATAATGTGAGTGATTTCTGGACCTCCAGCTTTTAAATTCTGTATGTGTTCTCATTTTTTTTACTTCAACTCCTGATGATTGCAGTTTTTCTTGGCAAGGAGTTTGGAAGTGGTTTCAGACAAAAAACATTGCCTTCTTTTAAGGCAGGGTTCTTAACCTGAGGGTGGGACCCCTTTGGCAGTTGAACGACCATTTCATAGGGCAGTTTTCCCATTTGCTGGCTATGGAATTCTGGGAGTTGAAGTCCAAATATCTTCAAGTTGCCAAGGTTGGGAAACACTATCATAGGGAGTCACCTAAGACATGGGAAAAGACAAATTTCCCATGGTGTTAGGAACTAAAGCTTCTATTCTGGCACCTTGGAACATATTTTTACAATCCGACCAATCAGGCGTTTACAGTGGAGGTGACCCTTGACCTTCCTGCCAATCAACTTAAAGTTCTGTTGGGAGATTTATGGTTGGGGGCCACCATAACATGAAGAACTATATTAAGGGGTTGTGGCATTAGAAAGGTTGAGAACCACTGTTTTAAGGGCTAAGAGAGAGTGACAGGCCCAAAGTTACCTACCTGGCTTTGTGCCTAAATTGGGATTAAACTCACTGCCTTCCAGGAGCCTGATGCCTCAGCCATCGCACCAAACTGGCTCTCATAAAAGAGGAATATAGATGCACCCAATTTTATAGCATGTTTTAGGTGGAAAGTTCATTTTATTACCTGACATAGCATCTATAAAAAGATTGTAGTCAATAAAGTCTCTGCTTTAGCCGATGAGGTTTACTTAATCCAAAGCATATTGAGTGTTCCTGACAAGAAACTATTTTATTCCCTTTCCTGCTGAGGGTCTGTACAAAAACATGTGCGTGGAAACCCTATTTAGCTATAATTTCACTTCTATTTCTTTTGGAAGCATTTAATCAGTTGCATGGAGTAAAATTTATCCCCACTTGGTATGAGATATCATGTGTGGTTAGAATAAACCCAATCATTAGCATTATATAACTATGATAGTGTATAGTTACTATATTTCCTTGAAAAAAATAAAAAGGGCAAATCTAAAAGATGTTCTCAAGGATTAAAAAATAAAAATTATAACTTTGCTTTCCAAAGGCAATCCCAAGAACAAAACCAGGAAAAACTTTAAAAAACATACATTCTAATAAAAATACCTAAATTTTCCTTGACATCTCCACCTCCTTACTACATTTCATCACATAAACATTTAATAACATCAGCCAGAATTCAGGTAATCAGGAAGTATAGATGCTTCTTATTAAATAATTGCTCAATTTTTTCTCTTTACATTAGTTACTATTTTATTTTCATAGTACATTTTTCTTTTTACCTAAAGCAATAAATACACCAGTACTCTGTATTAGCATTTAGACTTATATACCATATTGATCCAAATTTGAGGAAATGTCCTGCACAAATGATGGATTTATTTGTTATGTCTTAGATATTTAATGACGGTGATTCTATAAGCATTCTTAGATACTTTGATGACAAGATGGGCTAACGTGTTTTAAATATATAGTCAAGGCTTGTCTCTGTTGATATAACTACATCTGTTTTCCTTTTTTATCTGATGCCTTTGATTTCTTCAGCTTGCTTACCTTCTGATCATTGCCTAAGCTTTCTTATCCTGAAGGACAATAGCATAATAAGTATGCATGTATGTACGTTAATAAATGGGTCACCTCCCAAATTTTGTACTGCATTTCATAGAATGCTTGGCCGGTGACTTATCCCCGGCCCAGATTTGCAGCAGGGCCAGGGAGACATGGCTCCTGGCGTAGCCGCCATTTTGGAAGGCCGGGATCTCACTGGATTTCGCGAGATCCCGGCCATTTTGGGTCATCAGCCCAGTCCGATGACATCGTCGGGGGCAGAGCCTGCCAGCCCTAAAAAGAGGCTGTGCAGGCTTGGGGCCTCCTTTTTGTCCCGACAACGAGCAGGTGAACACCTGCCCACCCTCCCTATCTTTCAGTTTGCTACTGTGGGTCACCCTTAGGGGGCCGAATAGGAATTTTTGGCGGTCTCGGTATTTTCTGCAACCGTTTTTTCACCTATTCCACACTGTGGTGATGGATGGATGGTTAGGGGGTGCTTCGCTACCCGATTAGTTTTAATTGGCTTACCTTTGGTCATTGGGTTGGCAGGTGTTTAGCAACTGCGTGTTCTCCGTTGGGCATCTTTGGGGATGATTGGCAGGTTCTCTCCAAGGGCTCATGGTGCCTTTAATTCGATCTGAGTAATTGGGGAGAACCTGCCTTTGGGTCTCGCCCATTTCTATCCCCTTGCAGGGGTTAGACGGCGAGACCTCCCACATGCAGGTGCATGGCTGGGATCCAGGTGAGGGCGTGGCCCTTCACCTGGATCAGCATGGAGCTACGCCCATATGTTGCCCCAGAAGTTTTTTCTGACATCATTTCCGCCCCGGAAGTAATTGTTTGACCCTGCGGGTCCTTGTTAGGTTTAATTAAATTTATGCTAATGTAATTAATAAAAATGAGCCAGTTTTAAATCTAGCTCTTGTGTCCGTGTCGTTACTCCGCCTCTGCTGCAATGTTATATACTGTTCTGATGGAGAACATAATGCAGTTTTAAATCACTTCCTGATAGCAAAGGATATGGAAATATGCTTCAAAAAGGGGAACATGATGCACTTTTAAACAGCTCAAGATCGGCAAATGACCCTCCCCCAATAAAGCTTATACTTCCAAAACCTGATAGTTTCCTTGGGAAACATGATACATCTCCACTCCAGGTTTAGAGTATTTAAACGCAGTCACGTCTCCCAACAAAATCTCTTTCCAATGCTGCAGTCCTAAATATATTCTCCTGAGAGTGATTCCCACTGAGTTTCTTCTAAGTAAACAAGAGGACTGCTCTATCAGGAAAATGTGTAAAATCACTTGCAGGTGTAATCCATTAGAACCTGAACATTGACTGTTAACCCCAGGTACTTCTTTTTCTTCCCAACATGTTTTCTCTTTATAAAACTCACCTTCAAAGATTACTTTAATTCTAGTGTGACTCAAAGACACACTTTCATAAATCAGAAATGGTTGCCCATCTTCCCCCCCCCCCCCCGCAAGTTTCTCGTTGCAGACTCTGTCCACAGCCTGAGCTCCTGGTCTGGCAAAACAGTGGAATGGCACAAAAACAAAGCAAGGGCATAAATATAGAAGAGAATGATCCCCTCTGGATTGTATGTATGTGGATGAGTTTAGGGTGGGTTCAGGCCAGGGGGGGACACAGTAGGGTAGCGAAAATGGAGCTCCACCCAATTTGCACTGAAAGATTATTATTATTATTATTATTATTATTATTATTATTATTATTGTTGTTGTTGTGATTCCGTCTGAGGCCCCTCAGGGAACGGCTGATCCTCTGCCGGCTTCCTGCTCAGAGGGGGAGGATGAGGAACAGGAGGTTCAGGCAGACGGGGAGGAGGAATCTCAGGCTGACAGAGAGGGAGGACAGCCAGAGTCCCCCGAGGGGGAGCTCTCCCCAGCAAGCAGCCTGGATTCCTTAGATGAAAATGCACAAGCAATCATCGATCTCCGGCAGAGAAGAGCAACACAACGAAGGGGACAATTAGCCAGGTACTTTCAGCACTAAAGAGGCAACAGCTGGGTTTGGGTGTGGTGCTCTCTGGAAAGGCTGAAAAGGCAGACCCACCCTTCCTGGCTTGTGGAGTATTATCTTTGGGAGTCCTGGGACCTGGCTGTGATCTTTGGTGTCTTGGAATTCTGGTTTGTGACTTTGAATACTGAAACCTTGGGGGGGAAAGGTGTGGGTCTTATTCTCTACAGTGGTGGGTGTGCCAGCAAGAAGTCTGCTGTATTGTCTGGCCATCAGGACTCTGCTGTGAAGTCTCATAGCCTGCCTGTTGGGAAGAACAGGTTTTTCTCTGTGTTTATTTTTCAAACTATAAAGTGCTTTTGCTTTTACCAGCGTGTCTGGCTGCTTTTTCCAGTTGGTGTTGAAGTCTGGGGGCACCCAGACAGAACAATTATTATTATTATTTATTTATTTATCAAACAAGTATAGTATTATAGTACATATTAACATAACATAACATAACATAAGTAGAACGTAGTAATAGAAATGATAATAAGACAGTAGGACAGGGACATTAGGCACATAAGTGCACTTATGCACACCCCTTACAGACCTCTTAGAAAAGGGGAGAGATCAATTGTAGATAAGGTAAGGTTGAAGATTTTGGGGTTGGGGGAAGCAACAACAGAGTCAGGTAATGAAATCATATTTTCTGCAGTCAAGTTTGGAGCGATTTACATTCAGTTTGTATCTATTACGTGCTTTTGTGTTGTTGCTGTTAAAGGTGAAGTAGTCACTGACAGGGAGTACATTATGATGTATGATTTTATGAACAACAGTTAAATCAGTTTGGAGATGACGTAGTTGTAAATTTTCTAGATTTAGTATTTGAAGTCTGGAGGAGTAGGGTAATTTGTTACGTGAGGAGGAGTGAAGGACTCTTGTTAAAGAAAATGCAGGGCATCCTGCATAAGCCATGCCCACAGTGTGAAAATTTTGGTAGCCCTTCATTGGGTGGGTTCCTTTTACCTTTTGCTACCGGTGCACATAGCGCCATTTCCTGCACATCCTATTGCACAATTTTACTTCTATGCATGCTCAGAGTGACATTTCAGCTCGAAAGACAGCTGAGAAGCTGCTCAACTGTGCTTTGGACAAAGAAATAAAGGTCAGTATTAACTTGGATGAGATGGCTTTTCTCCAAAGCACAGGATGAGGAGAAGCCACCCAAACCTGAAAAATTGCCAAAAATTATGATAAAATATGGTGGCACGCACGGACTAGTGCAGACAGTACCGGAGCCATCACACCAAAATTACATCATCAGCTGACCACTACCGGAGCACCAGACTCCACTGGTAGGAACCCACCCCTGGAAGAGGTACAGCAAGAGTACCATCAGAAGTGAAGCAGACTCCAAACTCCTCCTATCCATGATAAAGAAGAGGAAATAAAAATCATCTACTCCCCTAGCCATTTACCTTCTCTACTGGTTCACAAAGGTGAGCGCAAATGCCCCATTCACACATGTGTGCAGCCTTCTGCACATATACTTTGCTCACATGCGTGCCTTGCACGCATGCACACAGCTTCAAAATATGTATAAATAGGATGACATAGAGCTGGGGTGATAGTCAATATCAGTTCGCCCGAACCAGTCTGAACCAGCAGAATATCACCTCTGCCACTAGCACTGATGATATTACCTGGTTTGGTAATGAAATCCATGCAAGGAAACAACCAAGCTCAGGGAACACTGAAGATCCGATAATCCTCCTTTTTTTTTCTAGCCATGGATGTTTTTTCTCAATTCTCTTGGACTAGAACCAAGCTTGTTAAAGTCTCCTATGGGGGATTGCAATGCCAACCACTGAAAGAAAACATTTCTCTGAACTAAGCAAAAGGGTTGGGATGAAGATGACAAGAGTTTGCCTGTTTCCAAACACCACTGATATCAATCAGTCTAAAAGTGTGCAGTGGGGGTGTGGGTTCTTTCTTCAAATTCTTTCAGGCTTTGCAATACACAGATATATGCTCTGCTCAGGTGTGACAATTAGGCACCAGCTTAGCAGTGAAACATCCATCATGAACATGCAAATTTTGCAACAAATTGAATCACATTGCGTTTATTAAACCATGTTGATGCAGTGCTTATTGCAGGCTACTTCTGCTGGCTGGCTGCCAGCTGCCTGCAATTTGGCAGTTCAAATCTCAGCAGGCTCAAGGTTGATTCAGACTTCCATCTTTCCGAGATGGGTAAAATGAGCACCCAGATTGTTGAGGGCAATATGCAGACTTTGTAAAGCACTTAGATAGGACTGTAAAGGTACTGTGAAGCAGTATAAGAGTCTGAGTACTATTGCTATTGTCCACCCTGCTTGCACGACTGATTGAATGATACGAGATGTTGTTTAGTCATCCAAATGGAAACCCCGAGTTCTCAAAAGTCCAGTCCAAGAACGGAAAGTAAAGAATCAATTAAGAATCAATCAAGAAACTTTTTTTTAAAAAAAGGACAGGGAACAACCTATTGCGAGCTGTGCCAGCTTTCACCCAAGCAGAACAGCTGGGCAGCACTATTGTTGAAGCTTGAAATTTGGACAGGGCTTTTTTACATTTCCAGCTAGTATCAGCATGCGGCTGGGGGAGGGAGGCAAAACCAGCTTAAAACTGCCATGTGGAATTGCCTATAAACCGCAATCCATAGTGAGACACACTCATGGAGAAAGGTAAGTTTCAATATTTTGTTGATTAGGAGGGGGGCTTTAAGTATCTGTTTCTAATACCCCCAATATTGACGTCCCCGTCCTGCAAATAGCTGGGACAGGACCTTGATTTAGATCAGAATTCCAATGGGGTGGAAATAAAATTTATCCCAAGAGCACTCTCTTTCTCCCTCCCTCTCTCTCCCTCCCTCCCAGTCTTCCTTCCCTTTTTTTTAGTTTGACTGAGAATCTCAGATGAAAGAAGGCAGGACTGAATGTAAAAACCAAGAGTATTTGACGCATTGATGAAATTCTTGTTTTTTTACTACTGGTTCTATGGGTGTGGCTTGGTGAGTGTGGCTTGGTGGGCATAGCAGGGGAAGGAAACTGCAAAATCCCCATTCCCTCCCCACTCCTGGAGGAAAGATGTTGCAAAATCTCTATTCCCATCCCACTCTGGGGCTAGCCAGAGGTGGTATTTTCTGGTTCTCTGGACTACTCAAAATTTCCACTACTAGTTCTCAAGTACCTGTTAGAACCTGCTGGATTTCAACCCCGGCTTCACCATGTTCATCAACCTCTATATTTGAAAATGCTGATAAAAAGTAAATAATTAATAGAAGAAGTCTCTCAAGCTATGTTCTACACAATTGTGACTGTACAGGGCAGTGATGACGAACCTTTCTTTCCTCAGGTGCTGAAAGAGTGTGGGCATGTGCTATCGCATATGTGCGAGTGCCCACACCCATAATTCAATGTCTAGGGAGTGTGAAAACAACTTCCTCTGCCCTCTGGAGGCCCTCTGGAGGCCAGAAACGGCCTGTTTCCCAACTTCTGGTGGGCCAAGTAAGCTCGTGTTTTACCCACCCTAGGTTCCAAATGCTTCCCTGGAGCTGGGGGAGGGTAAAAACATTCTCCCCCATCCCCTTTGAAGCTCTCTGGAAGCCAAAACCACCCTCCCAGAGCCTCTGTGTAAGCGAAAAATCAGCTGATCATCACACATATTCTTGTTGGAGATGAGCTACAGCAACAGCTTGCGTGCCAGCAGATATGACTCCATGTGCCACCTGTGGCACCTGTGCCATAGGTTTGCCATCACTGGTATAGAGCTTCCTGCCTGAGCAAGGGGTTGGACTAGAAGACTTCCAAAGCTGTTATTCTGTGACAATTAGGCACAATTTCTTGATATTTATAAACCATATTTTCAAGTTCCTACTTTTAATGCCCTTGGAATAGAACAGGCAGCTTTGACGATGGAGTTCTTACCAACTCTAATGAGCAGTTCTATGGAATTTGCTTCCCCTAAGAAGGGCAATATGTTAGTTGTCTGCTTTTGCTACAAGTGGCCTTCCAAATGAGCTGCTGTCCTCCCCACTGGCGATACAATGCTGATCCTGAGATTCCTTTGAGCTGAGTGCAAAGGACTTTCAGTAGTAGATAGGAAAATGGACTAATTTGCAGGAGATGATTGCCAAGGAAGCAGATGGGGAACCATCAGATCCATTTCTTCTCAACAGATGCCCAAGCCTTTAAAAAAAAAAAAGAAACATTTTGGCATGGAAAAGGCAGGCCATTCCAGTTTCACTGAGAATGTGTATCAGAGTATCACTGTGGCGATCTTTCATTTCCAGGGGTACTAACTGTGCAATTTTGACTGGGAAGATAAGGGACGCTTTATGACTTGGCATCATCCAAATGGTGCAGAGGCTCATTGCTCTACAGTGTGTTTTCAGAACCTTTACTGAAGCTGGGGTCATGCTTCTCCGGCATCTAAAAATGGCAGAGATGGGGGTGAAGCTTAGCATTTGCAATCCTTGAGAGTGAAAACCCACATATGTAGAGGGCATATTATCTTGTCTGCCAAATCATCATAGGGGAAGCAGGCAAAGTTGTGGGTCATTTCCTAACTTGTAGATATCGAAGCTCCAAGGAAGCAGGAGAACATTGAGGGTGGTGATTCCTTGTCCTAGCATTTTTCTGACAAGTAGTCCCAAGAACAAAATATTTCCAAGACAGCAAAGTCACACCAGTTCTCCAGTAAAAAGGGGGAGGAGAGAAAGAAAGGAAAGAGAGAGAGAGAGAGAGACAAAGAGATTGTGAACAATTGTCTTGAATTAACTGCAAGATGCTACATGCCGCACGAATCCCAGCGACCGGTTAGGTCCCACAGAGTTGGCCTCCTCCGGGTCCCGTCGACTAAGGAATGTCATTTGGCGGGACCTAGGAGAAGAGCCTTCTCTGTGGCGGCCCCGAACCTCTGGAACCAGCTCCCCCAGATATCAGAGTTGCCCCCACCCTCCTTGCCTTTCGCAAGCTCCTTAAAACCCACCTCTGTCATCAGGCATGGGAGAATTGAAATTTCCCTTCCCCCTAGGCTTATAGAATTTATTCATGGTATGCTTGTATGTATGAGTGGTTATTTAAATTGGGGTTTTTAAGATTATTTTTAATATTAGATTTGTTTACATTGTCTTTTTATATTGTTGTTAGCCGCCCCGAGTCTTTGGAGAGGGGCGGCATACAAATCTAATAAATACAAATACAAATACAAATACAAATTTGTAATATACCCGCACAGCCGATGTTTTTGAATGTTATTCTGAAGAAAAACTCCCTTGCAACTCTTAATACTGATTTTCCATTTCTGATTTAAGATCAAAACTTGTTCATCATGCAATGTGACTTCTATACTTTTTATAATAATCTATCATCTCTGTACCTATTTAGTATCTATCAATTATCTTCATAACCACAAAAATAACAGGCACCTTTTTGGACAATATAGGAATAAAGTGGTGAAGTAAATGTGACATTGACCCAATCTACTGATTCTCAAAGATGAAAGCCATTTCCCCTTTAGGCAGTTCCTAGGTTTCTTTCTTAATTCCATCTCTTGCTTCCTTCTTTCATTTCTGTCCCAGATTCTTTCCTCTGGTTTTCTTTGGTTTCATTTCTTATGCTTTTGAGCCCAAATCTTCTAGAAATTGTTTCCCAAGGCCTCCTAACTTCCAAAGTCCCTGTTTTCTTTCCTACATTGCTGCTTCATTTGCTCTTTCCAATGACATTTCAGTCTTCCATGTTTATCTCTGTGGTCATGAAGGGGGATTTAAGTTAAAAAGCCCCTTATCCAAACACCTCTTCCCAGAGATAATAAAGTTCAGTTGTAAATCAATGAGACACAAGGAACACTTGATTAAAGAACTGACTCCACATCAACTCCGCCCAACTCCAACTATATGCCACCCAACTCCTCTGGGAGTTGGGTGGCATATAAGTCCAAATAATAAAAATTAATTAATAAATAAATCAGATTAGACAAAAGTGTTATCTCTTTCTCTTATCACCTCTATGCACTTTCCTAGAGAAACTAAACTGTCAGTCCAGCCATGAAACTTTTAGAAGGTCAAAAAATGGTGAGAGGCAAGGAAAGGAAACTATACAAGGAGCCAAACAAAGGTCTAAGAAACAAAAACAGCATAAGATAAAGCAACTCTCTGGAAACAAACTATGTGCATGAAATACTGTATCTCCCCCCCCCCAAAAAAAAACCCCTATTGTTTTTGTAGAGAGCTTGGTGCATCAGTCTAGAAACCAGGAGATAAAGTGAATTATAGTCCCAAAGATTAGGCACAAAGTCAGATGGGTGACTTTAGGACAATCCCTTTGGGACAATACCTTCTGAAAATCTTTCCAAAAGTATTTCAGGGACTTTCCAAACAGACAGCAGGGGTCAACAATGATTCAAAAGTACCAAAATCATCCTTATCCTCATCATTCTTGTTTTTCTGTCCAATTAAGAGCAAAGGTAAAGGTTTCCTCTATCCGATTACGGGTGGTCCTCATCTCTGTTTTTTTAGCTGAGGGAGCCAGCATTGTCTAAACACATGTCCATAGTCATGTGGCCAGCATGATTATATGCCAAAGTGCATGGAAACACTGTTACCTTCCCACTGAAGTGGTACCTATACTTGCAGTTACATGCTTTCTAACTGCTAGCAGGAGCTGAGGCAAGTAATGGGATCTCAAACCTGGGCTGTTAGCTTTCCAGCTGACAAGTTCAGTGTCTGTAACATCCCATTATAGTTAAATCCAACCAAACATTTTGCTATTGCCTGTACTTTTGTGGCTGTATCCCCATCACATGTATACATCTATTTCAAAAGGACTATAACCTCTCTCCTCTTTGAGCCTGTCTTTGCCTCCAGTACTGATCAGTAACCAATTTATGCTTCACTGAAGTTGCGCTAGTCTCTGGTGTAAGGAAACTCAACAATTCTCCTACAGTCACAAATGGCAAGCAGAGGCATATTACGATCACAGCTATTCAGTCAATAGATGCCAGAAGTTGCTTGCTTATCTCTCCTGTGGTAAGAAAAAAGGGAAAAAGAAAAATCTCGTGGAAAAAGATCTTCGGTGCATTACGCTACACATCATAGTATTACTGAACTCCTGTGGAGTGGTAATTCCAAATAATTTAGAAAGGGATGGTTTCTGTCATATGAGAAGAGCAAATAAATAAACCAGTAAACCCTATCTAAAGCACCATGCAACTTGACCTTCTACAAGAAAAGATCAAACTAGCATATCTAACTGTAAGACAAAATAGACCATCCAAGATAATATCCCTGAGGAAACTTGGAATCAGCTCAATTTAAATTTTTAAAGAGATGTTTGAATAGCTCTTATCACATAACATATATCAAATGACTCCAGTGATTGTCCCTATCTGCACTTGGTTTGACCTATGTGCTTTATTTCTATTGTGAAACTGGAAGATGGGAAAATGTCATTTACAAACCAAATGGCTACTAGTCCATCTACTGTATCCGGATTTGGTCTTCTACACAGTCTGCCAGGGCTCTTCACCATTTCCAAATCATCATCTGCCAAGGATTTAATCCCAAAACTTAGTCACACAAAGGATGTGTACTATCTCTGATCCAAGTTTCTTTTGTAAGCCTCTCTTACCGAGATTCTTCCAATCAAATTCTATTTCAACTAGATTACATCATCGAGTCTTGCTTAGTTAATATGACAGTTGCTGCTATAAAAATAAGTTTCTTCCTACATCACCGCCTACTTGTTTTTCTTCTTGACCTTATAGTAAAATTTCAATACTAAATTTGCAATTGCTATGTTTTGGAGTTCTATACAACTCAGCGTGATAGCAATGATTAAAAGAATTATGAAAATGAAGAGACAGTCTTTCAACACTAGATGCCAGAGACATGATATGAAATATGTGGCCATAAAATTAAGAATAGTATTATGAAATAGAATCACACTTTGTTTTTTGTTTTTTTCAGAGAACAGCATATAATGTTGGAAGTTGCCGCAAGCTTTCATTTAAAAGCAGCTTGGTTCATGTTGCTCATTGCTGGGAAAATGAAAAGTGCCCCCTAACTAAATTTAATAAACATAGATCTGTTGGATAATAAATAAATAAAATAAAAGTTTGTCTGTTTATTTAATTTATTCACCAGCCATCCTGTGGTCATGCAACTCAAAGTTTATTTGCTGATGGAACTATTAATCATTTGGAAGCATGTTAGCCATAGTTCTGCAGCTACAATGGTGTGCTTTGTCTCCACTATAAGAAATTTGCAAAATAAAATAAAAAATCTTATAGATCTCAAAATTAGCAAGACCACACCATCCTTGAAGGCAAAAACTTGGGGAGACAGAATCTTAGCTGGATTATACTTAATTAAACTTAATATATTATTGTGCTTTATTATTCAATATAATTGAGTTACATCATCTACAATTCTTACAACAGGCTTACAGCCATAGCTATTCATAGGCATAGGAGGGCAAGTAACTTCATGTATATCATAAAACCATCATATAAATGATACAAATTACCGGTACACAATCTACACCATTTTCTCAATTATGGGCACATTATTGTTTCTTCTTTTGGTGACACCTTTGTATGTAGCTCTGTTTCCAAATGAAAGTCTTACATTGAATAAATGAAGATGAGCCTGTGTATATGAATGTGGGTGTGGGTGTTCTTGAAGTCTGCAGATCCATAAGGCCAAAAACATTTGCTCACTCATGCTGTAAAGTCAATCAATATTGGTATCTCCATTTAAAATATTGTACGCAATGACTTTTATAAAGCTCTCTAGTGAATTAATAGCAAAGTGAGATTCAAACATAGATGGCCTGATTCATTGCTCGGTCTCTTTACTTTGGGTACCAAAGGGATCGTTTTGTACAGAGATCCCAATTCAGTCTTCCAAAACATGTCGACCCTCTAAATGCTGGAAATGAACTTTTATTTATTTATTTTGTCAATATTAATAATAATAATAATAATAATAATAATAATAATAATAATTTATTAGATTTGTATGCCGCCCCTCTCCAAAGACTCGGGGCAGCTCACAACAATGATAAAAAGCAATATTATAGTGAACAAATCTAATATTAAAAACCTTATCATATTTAAAACCAAACAATACATACATACCAAACATAAAATATAAAGAGCCTAGGGGAAAGGTGTCTCAACTTCCCCATGCCTGGCGGTATAGGTGGGTCTTGAGCAATTTACGAAAGACAAGGAGGGTGGGGGCAGTTCTAATCTCCGGGGGGAGTTGATTCCAAAGGGCCGGGGCCGCCACAGAGAAGGCTCTTCCCCTGGGGCCCGCCAGATGACATTGTTTAGTCGACGGGACCCGGAGAAGGCCAACTCTGTGGGACCTTAACGGTCGCTGGGATTTATGCGGTAGCAGGCAGTTCCGGAGGTACTATTATTATTATTATTATTATTATTATTATTATTATTATTAATAATAATAATAATAATAATAATAATAATAATAATAATAATTTATTAGATTTGTATGCCGCCCCTCTCCACAGACTCGCATGTATATGATAACAGATATAAGTATAAACATGATTATGAATATAGGAAATGGATATGAATAAATAGCGACAATAGGACAGGGATGGTAGGCATGTGGGTGTGCGTATGCACGCCCCTTACAGGCCTCTTAGGAATGGAGTGAGGTCAACAGTAGACAGCCTAAGGTTAAATATATGGGGGTTGGGGGTTGAAACCACAGAGTCAGGTAGTGCATTCCAGGTATTGACCACTCTGTTGCTAAAGCCATATTTTCTGTATCAAGTTTGAAGGGTTTATTTTAAGTCTGTATCTATTGTGTGCTTGTGTATTATTGTGGTTGAAGTTGACGGAGTCATTGACGGGTAGGATATTGTAGCAAATAATTTAATGTATTGTGCTTAGGGCAGACAGAAGCAGTGAAGGGCTACCAAAATTTTTACTATTACACTGTGGGCATGGCTAATGCAGGACGCCCTGCATTTTCTTTCAACATCTTTCAGTGCAAAATGGGTGCTCTGGGGTGGAGCTCCATTTTCGCTACCCCACTGTGTTCCCCCACAACCGGGCAGCAGCCCAGGCATTGTAGTTCTAAGATGTCCAAGCCCAAAATTTCAAGGCTGGTGGTAAAAGGTATTCTATTGTGAGCAGAACTCGTTCAATTCTATTAATGTCCAATATGCAGTGCAGCTTCCAGATGGGCGAGCTGGATACAAAAATTAGTCTAGCAAAGGTTTTATATGCCCTAGTTTGCAATACAATATTACCAGAGAAGGAGATTAGGTTAACAACTCTTAATGCCTTTTTGGCAATTCTGTTACAGTGGGCTCTGACACTTAGTAGACATGAGTATTCCAAGCTCCTTGACAGAGTGAGGGTCATTTATGTGGTAACCTCCCAGCTTATATTTCTGTTCTGATTTTTTTTTTTTGCCAATGTATAAGACAGAGCATTTATTAGTTGAGATTTGGAGTTGGCAATTGTTTGACCATTCTGACACATAGTCAAGGTCTCTTTGTAGGGCAGCAGCATTGTCAGTGGAAATCCATTAAAAATGCAAGTGAGCCCAGAATTTAGGCTGTTAAGTGAGAAATTTGTTAAGTAAGTTTTGTCCCATTTTACAACTTTACTTGCCATATTCATTAACTGTGACTAACTACATTTAACACTGGAGTTGTTAAATTAGTAATATGGTTGTTAAGGGAATCTGGCTCCCTCATTGGCTTTGCTTGTCAGAATGTTTTAAGGAGCTTGCGAAAGGCTAGGAGGGTGGGGGCAACTCTGATATCTGGGGGGAGCTGGTTCCAGAGGGCCAGGGCCGCTACAGAGAAGGCTCTTCTCCTGGGTCCCGCCAAACGACATTGCTTAGTCGACAGGACCCGGAGAAGGCCAACTCTGTGGGACCTAACCGGTCGCTGGGATTCGTGTGGCAGAAGGCGGTCCCAGAGATATTCTGGTCCGATGCCATGAAGGGCTTGATAGGTCATAACCAACACTTTGAATTGTGACCGGAAATTTATCGGCAACCAATGCAGACGGCGGATACATACAGATGGCAATTCTTTCCTCCAAATTGGTACATAGGGTATAACCATTCTCATCTCTTTGAGTTTATTATGAGTAGGGTCTTTTTCTTATAGCTCTTGGCTAGTTTTTTGCCAATGTGAAGTGACTTGAATCACAAATATTTAAAAAATAACATTATCACAAAGTATCAGAGGAACTGAAAAACACTGCCAAGGACTAACCAGGAATGACACGATGATGAATAGTTATTGACAGCTCTTTTACGGAGCCATGCATTCATAAAAACTGTCAGGCCATTTTTGCCACACTTGGAACGAAACAAATAAAAACACCACATCTGCTTATGTATAGTTGTAATCACGCAAGTCAAGAGGGGAAAAAATAGATGGTGAAACAATCATAGTCTTTTCCAGAGGCCCCCTAGAGAAAGAATTGTGCATTTCAAAGGAATGTAAATAGTTGCCATTGTTTTCTTTTCAAAGAGTTCTATTCACTGAGTTGCTCAATAAAATTGCAATTACAGATAGATAAGGGGTATAGAGGTACACATGTAGATATAATCACCAAATTCAGGGCAAAATCCTGAAATCCATTAAAAATGCAAGTGAGCCCAGAATTTAGGCTGTTAAGTGAGAAATTTGTTAAGTAAGTTTTGTCCCATTTTACAACTTTACTTGCCATATTCATTAACTGTGACTAACTACATTTAACACTGGAGTTGTTAAATTAGTAATATGGTTGTTAAGGGAATCTGGCTCCCTCATTGGCTTTGCTTGTCAGAATGTTGCAAAAGATGACCCCATGAACCTGAGATATCATAAATATGAACCAGAAGTCAAGCATTCAAATGTAAATCACATGACCATGGGAATGATGCAGTGATTGTAAGTGTGAAAAATGATCGTAAGTCACTTTTTTAGTGCTGTTATAATTCAAATGGTCACTAAATGAACTGTTGTAGGTCAAAGACTACCTGTAATTTTGTGGGAATGCAGAGAACCATTTCTACTACTTCAATAACTGGGCTTTCTTTTATTCCTTGCACTTTCAAAGCATTAACCGCTCCAAGTTCTCTGAGAGGGGCGACATACAAATCTAATAAATAAATAAATAAATAAATAAATAAATAAATAAATAAATAAATAAATAAATAAATAAATAAATAAATAAATGAATGAATGAATGAATGAATGAATGAATGAATGAATGAATAAATAAATAAATAAATAAATAACAACAATTAGTATGTTTGAAAGTGTTTAAGCATTGCCACTTCATCAGATGTGTTGGTTGTTTGACTGAGATTGGAGCATCCAGGCCTCACAACATCAGGGGAGGGTTCCTCCCAGTTCGGACCATATCACCTGAATTGTTAGTGACCTGCTGATGACGCGACAATGGTGTCATGGATCCAGTTCGGTCGGTGCTGGTACATGGGCGCCAACATCTTTTTTCATGAATTTTTTATGAATTTTTCTGTTTTCCTCTTCTTCATTTCCATGGCATGAAAAAGAGCCCTCCCACCCATCCCAGCCCTCCCACCCATACTGACCGTTATTTCTTCACCGGAAGCATAGCTGATCAGCTCCTAAGCTATGTTTTGGGCTGAATCCTGCTACTGAGCATGTGCAGAAGTGAAATCACATGAGGGGACTCGAGCAATGTGAACCGGTGACGTAGGTAAGTGGAACCCACCCTTGCACTGAAGGTCTCTTTGCATGACTTGGAAAACAAGGCTGTTTTCCCAAACAATCATGCAAATGTTCTTTCTTCTTTCTCTCTAGAGAGTTTATATAGGTTTCAGCTGTAGTTGTCATTCTTCCATTTTTATCTTCTTCTCCCGAATCTCTGCAAGCTGTATCGTATCTATTGACAATGCACAGGCTGCAATATGAAGGTCCTGTAAAAGCCTAAACTTGCCAATCCAAATGATGTTTCACTGATATACTTAGGAACGTGCCTGATTTTCTAACATATTTTTCTAGTGTATCCTTATAGCGTTCATTATTGTATTTGAAATGTAAAAACTTCCCTGAGCTCACATCCTGGTTAACTACATGTGCACAATCACGTAATGTTCTTAGCTGTAATATGAAAACGGTTTGCGGGTTGCCTTTTTTGTGAAGTATCATTCCTCCAAATACAACCAACTTACTTGACAACTGAAGGATCAGATAGGTACCTGCATATTGTAAGCTATGGTTGCATGGCTTCCATATACTTTTAATATTGCTCCTTCCTCTCTTAACATAGTGAGGATTGTCCTGAACCAAGTAATGAGCAAAATGGAATCACTAAATTGGTCAATATTTATTTAGTTATTTAAATGACAAGCTTTTGATTGAGCTTTCCTGCACCAATCTCCACTGTTGGACAATTCCTTGAAATTTTCCTCTCTATGCTCTCCAGTTTGCAATAGCACTAGTGCTAACCATAGCACTTACACTTATAGACCTCCTCATAGTGCTTTACAGCACTCTCTGTGTGATCTATAAATTTGGCATATTGCTCCCTACAATCAAACATTTTATCAATCTTGGAAGGATGGAAATTAACCTTCAACCAGTCAGGATCAAACTCCTGGCAGTGAGCAGAGTTAGCCTGCAATACTGCCTTCTAATCACTGCACCATCACAGCTCTTACAATATGTTCTGTCGGGCTCTCTGGTACACTCCTCCCAAAAATTCACAGGTACAAATTTCAGACACACACACGTTTGAAAATTTAAAACAATGTTCTTTATAATGAAAATTCACTTAAACCAAGCGCTCTTTTGGTATAGCAAAGAGCACTTGTTTCCAAACAAACTGGTAATTTGTACAAGTCCCTTATCAGTTCTGTGATACTTAGCTTGCAGCTGTGAGGCAATTCACAGTCCTTCTTTCACAAAGTGAAACACACTTTGCCCTGGTTTAGTTTCAAAGCGGGGAAAAATCAGCACACAAAAGGTCAAAGTCAATAAAGCAGTCACGAAACACAACGATCAGATAATCCTCCACAACGGCCAAACCCACAGGCTGCTATTTATAGCAGCCTCACTAATTACCACAACCCCACCCAACCACAGGTGGCCTCATTTTCTTTGATAATAATCTCTCAGTTGTTGTTGCCTATGCATCGCTCTCCGCATGCGTGGCTGTATCATTAACTCTTGTTCTGAATCCAAGGAGGAGCTAGATAATTGATCTCCTTCTGAGCTGTCTGCCCCACTCTCCTCCTCCCTGTCACTCATGTCTTCTTGGTCAGAGGAGCCTTCATCAACAGATTCCACCGGGGGCAAAACAGGCCTGCAGCATGTGGATGTCTCCCCCACATCCACAGCCCATGGGGCAGGAGCTGGGCCAGAGCTAACCACAACACAATGGGGAAGAGAGCGATAGAAATTGCAGACATAAGGCAATGCTTACTAATTGTAATGCTGATTTCATGAGGGGGACAATGAGGAGGTTGTAAATGCAAGCATTGGTCCATAAATTGTTTGTTTTCAGCGCTGTTGTAACTTTGCATGGTTGATGAACAAAGCAGTTAATGAGTAAAGTCTACCTGTATTAAACATAAAGGTCACAGATGATTATTTTTTCACTGACATATAGTAAATTCAACCAAAGAGCAATGCAACTGAGAGAGATAATTATAAAATGTAGAAAATATATTGAACTTTTTTTGATGTTTACTTTCCTTAGAACTATCTTAGAATTTCAGATGATAGGACAATATCAAATTTGTTCTCAGCCTAAAATGTGTTATCGTCTTGTACGGAAAGGAAATGATTCCCACAGAGAATTTTAAAAGTCTATATGTTTCATATGAGATTAAATGAATACAATTATTTTTTGAAAGCATGGGTAGCTTCAATAGATTTGTTCCTAAAAATGAGCAAGCAGCTGATAGTGATTGAATAATTAGCAAACCAAAGAGCAAAAGTATAGTCTTCATACATAAAGGGAAGGGTAAATTAAAATGTTATGAGTCACATTAACTTAAGTCAACAAGGAAGATCTTAATTAATATCTTAATTAAAACATTTCTCCTATGAACATGCTATCTTCCAGTTTTCTTCTGTGATAGAGGTTAGGTCTAGAGTGACACCAGAAAACAAATGAGCATGGTCAGTTTTAATTTTCTTTTATTGCCTGCCAAAGAAATGGCAGGCAACCATATTTGTATTTTCTGTGTCTTCCAATGAAATTTTAACAACAATTTCTTGGAACTTCTGAATCTAAGAAGAAGGAGAGAGAACCAATTTGGCTAGTTGCTTATGCCTTGACTATTCCTGGGTTAAGAAAAATGGAAGTTACCAATCATCATTGGTTAGGATTGTTGTCCCCAATTTGGGTCTGACCCTTGTGCTGAAGCCAATGAAGAACACCAGACAAAAGTTACAAGTTTTGTTTCCTTTAATTGAAGCGCTCCAAGATAAGGAGTCCTGGCTAGAAAAGGTCAAGGAACCTTGAACAATAAAATTAAGAACATTTTATATATTTTCAATAAAGTGGAAGGTGGGATAAGATACCATATATAAAACAAATAATCTAATAAACATTTTCATAATGATCTAACAAATTGTCCTGCTGGTCTCTATCTGCCCCTATTCTTAGGTCTTGGTTAATGAATGCTCTAGAACATGGATGTCAAACTTGCCACGTCACATTGCCATCATGTGATGTTTTGTGATGTTTTTCCCATTTGTGGAGCTGGGGTGGATGTGGCTTGCGCACAGGGGTGGGCTATTGTCTAGATGGGAGGGGACACACAGTGGGGTAGTGAAAATGGAGCTCTACCCCAGAATACCCAATTTACACTGAAAGGTGTTGAAAGAAAATGCATAAGCCACACCTACAGTGTGGTACTAAAAGTTTTGGTAGCCCTTCACTGCCTGTGCATGATGCATCTGGCCCATGAGCTGCCAATTTGTCACCCCTGCTCCAGAAGTTATCTAATACATATTCTATTTGCTTCAGGCCATCCCTATGCCTAACTTTTAGCTGAGGTATGCAGGGTATCTAACTCTTTGTTACTGTTACCAGTCCTCTAACCATCTAGAATTAATGCAAGTGTTACATAAGCAAATTCTCTCTGAATAAACATTATTTGCTCTTGCCAAACAGACTCCACAATCCCAGTATTTTTTTTCAAGTGCATATCATAGCCTTGCTTTGTTTTAGCAGACAGTCAATCAGCATGATGCCTATTTTCAAGGAATCGTGTACTAATTGCAAAAAGGAAAGGATAGCCAGATCGAACAACTAAGAGTGCCTGAGCAGGTGGGAGAAATGGAAAAGAATTTATTCCCTGTCATATTTTGTACCCTTCCTATTCTCTAATGGCACCACCACCTATAAAAAGAGGTCACGAGAATCATTTTCTCATTTGCTTTACCAAGTCCAATTCTGCAGTATACGCAGATGCTTACTTCAAATTAGGTTGAATTTCTCTTGCCCCTAACAGTATAATGAAATTTGACCCTATTAAAATTTGTTGCAAAAATCAAAACCAGAAGCACACACAGATGACTGATTCAGTTGGATTCAATAACTTCTTCATAAATATAATAACAGATGAATTTACAACACCATTAGCAGATTATTTCTTCAAGCAGGAGAAAATTCATTTCAGCAGAGAAGACAAGCACAGAGTGAACTGATAATACAGAGTACAGAGTGGACAGAGCCATATCACTGTTCCCTCTAAGCAGTACGGCTGCATGGCTGCACAGGCAACAAGAAACCTCCATGCAGCACTTTCCAAATGGTATGCAGCCATGATGGGAAATATGCCTCCCCACTTACCTGGGTCTGGTTGTTGACACCTTCCCCCCAAGGAGATTTCTCTCCCTCCCCCTCCCCCCCATTCCAACTTTGCCTGTCCACCACTGCTGCTCTTTGCCTCTCCTGCCCTCTCTGCAGAGCCAGGTGCTGTTTCTCCCCCACCTGATGGCTGCAACCTTGGACTGAGAGAAAACTGCCCCAGAGTCTAGCGGGGGCTGATCCACTTCTCCCAAGACTGGATTCCCTTCCACAGCCCCCATCCACCTGCCTCCCTGCCCACCCAGAACACCTCCTGCTCTCAGTTCCACCTCAGTTCCACCTCAGTTTGTACCAGGGAAGACCCCCCAGGAGGAGGAGATCTTCCCTGGTACAAACTGAGGTGGAGATTATTGTTGGGTTTTTTGCCTGATTCTGAAGACGATGAGCCAGGCCCCTCAGGATATCCTGGGCCAGAGAGGCTATCAGGGGAAGCTGACACTGACAGTGAGGCAGACAGTGATTTGGGAGAGACAGAGGGGGCTGCTGTTACAATGGGAGATTGGTCTCTGTCAGGTAGTCAGGAAGATTTATTAGGAGATGATTCTTGGATTAACCCATGCTATAGAATGGCTAAAAGGCAAGAAGAAATTTAGAGTAAAAGATATTAATCCACAGCCGACAAACAGCCAAAATATGCACAAAATATAGAATATTATACTGGAAAAGAAAACATGTAAGAATAGTAACCTCTGGAACCATCCATCTCTATTATTGATTAATAAAAGTAAATATAACATTTCAATTAAGTTCAAATATACTCCACCCCCATATTAGAGCTGTCATATTTGTAGTGCCCAAAAAAATTAACAATAATTAACAAAAAACAAATAGAAAAAATTTGAATTCCTTCCTGCCATGTACCAGTCATCTGGAATTTTTGCAACCCAGAGCAAAATTACATCCCATAAAAACACTCACTTTTTAATTCAAAATGCATGCATATCCTTGCTTTATTAGATGCTTTCCATTCATAGGTTCAACATGAATAATATGAAAAATTGCATTTAAAAATACAAATAAAGTTGCTCAATATGTATTTTAAATAGAAACTGTATTGAATAAGCATTTTAAATAATATCACATAAGTTTATTTTTATTTACTTATACCAGATCACACAACCATTATGGTACACTGACTTGTGATCACTGTTATGGAATCACAGAATCACTGCAACTTTCATAAATACATGCCAGTCACCAAGGACCCAAATTTTGAACATGTAAAACAGTGGTGATCACATGACCGTGGGACAGTGTAATCATTGTAAATATATGAATCATCATAGAATCATAGAGTTGGAAGGGACCTCCAGGGTCATCGGGTCCAACCCCCTGCTCAATGCCAGTTGCCACGTGCTAAAATTCTGATCTCGTGATCCTGTGACAGTCATAGGTGTGAGGGCCAGTTATAAGTCACTTTTTTCAGTGCTGTTGCAACTTTGGATGGTTGTTAAATGATTGGCTGTAAGTCGAGAGCTACAGTATCTATAAACTGTTGATCCAAGAAAGGCACAGAAAGTCAAGGAATAAGGGAGAACATATTGCATATGGAAGTTCTCTGCCAAGAAGGCATTTTTGAATCAGAGATGGATTCAATGGCCAATGATAGGAAACCAAATACAGTGGTACTTCTACTTAAGAACTTCATTAATTCTGTGACCAGGTTCTTAAGTAGAAAGGTTTGTAAGTAGAAGCAATTTTCCGCATAGGAATCAATGTAAAAGCAAATAATGCATGCAAACCATTAGGAAAGAAATAAAAGCTCGGAATTTGGGTGGGAGGAGGAGGAGGAGGAAGAAGAGGAGGAGGACAGTCACTGCCCAGAGCGAAGGGAGTGTTTCTTTTCTCTGGGCGCTGGCAGAGGTTTATCCCCTCTCCAAGAGCACAGAGAAAGGAAAATGCTTTGTTCGCTCTGGATTGCAAAGCCTCCTTAAGTGCTACTGAAAGCCCCCTCTGGCAGCCCAGAAAAGCCCGAGATGGCTGGGATTAAAGGGGGAATTGCAGGAAACTGGCCGGGCCTTTGTGCCACTCTCAAATTATCTTGGAATTTTTTCTGGGCTCAGGTTCTTAAGTAGAAAATGGTTCTTAAGAAGAGGCAAAAAAAATTGAACACCTGGTTCTTACATAGAAAAATTCTTAAGTAGAGGTACCACTGCACTTCTCTCATCTTGGGTAAGTTTTTCCATGTCAGTTTGACCCATACTAGTTTCAGCTGCTGGAGGGGAAAAAATTATCACTTCATAAATAAGAACCATTATTAAAGAATACTATTTATATGAACAAACATTTTCTTTTCCTTTATATTGATGCAGAAGGGGCATCTGACTTACACAACTGACCTGCAGCATTGCACAAGAGTGTTGATTGGTTATTTGAAAGTTATTTCCCAAGAATGAGACACACCTATAAGATATCTTGCCTTGAGTACCAATTTCATATGATTGGCTTTGGGTATTAAGCGTCTTAGAAGCATGGGAGTGACTTGTATGGTTGGTTCCCCTTGCTTAACAATAGCTACTCTTTGGGTATTGAAATTAGAGTTGCTCTGAGTATTGTTATTGGATTATAACATTTAACATGAAGGTGGACAAACTTTTGAGAAACAAAGATATGGATAATAGTTACATTGTTTTTAAATTAAATTAATTACTGTGATTCATAGTAATTGGTAAGAGTGAAAGGATAAATGGGAAAGAGAGACTGGAAAAGAGGTCAATCTAATCTTTATTTCAGAGAATCAGAGGCCACGAAATTTAGAAAGGAAGGAAGGAAGGAAGGAAGGAAGGAAGGAAGGAAGGAAGGAAGGAAGGAAGGAAGGATAATTATCAATGTGAGACAACTACATAATTGTTAAACACTCTTTTCAGGCTCTGTTGGAAATGTAAAATAGAAATATAAAATTATGGATAGTAACCAAGCTATTTATTCATTCACTGAATGACTTTTGTAAAGTTAGTGTTCATGATAAGCATATATGGAACTCTAATATATACATATAGATCCAGTAGAGCTCCTAGAATATTATTTGTTACCAGAATCTAATTCTGGGATGGTCCACTGACAAAATGACACTTGGTAGAAACTCCCTCCTCCCGCCATCATTATTTCTGCACTGCTCAGCATGAAGAAGCTGCAAAATGTATTAGAAACCCCCTGTTTTTAATTACTTTACCTTGAAACACATTTTAGGTTATTTATGCCAAGGAACACTTATGGTTTGTATTCTCAGATTGTGAGATTTTGCCAATTTAGCTCAATTGTTTTTTAACTCCTTGCAAGTTGTTCGGTTCAAAAGAAGTACTGCAGCTCTGGGGTTTTATTTATTTATTTATTTTTGACAGAATGAACGATATGATTAGAATATCTACTTGAATGTGCAGCTAGAATTTATTTTCTGAGCATAATAATATCCATTAACATTCATTGCCAATTTTAAGTGTTAGGAAAATATTTTGTATAAGGAGATCAAAGTCACAACTCATTCACATCTACAAAATTTTCTTGGCAATCATTCATTTGTCTTTTAGGATCTTAACTTCCCAATCTATTCTGGTTCTCTGGTCTTTTCCAAACAGAATACTTGCCAGATTAGATTAGATTAGATTAGATTTATTGGATTTATATGCCGCCCCTCTCCGCAAACTCGGGGCGGCTCACAACAGTAATAAAAAACAGCACAGTACATAATACCAAATCCAATGCCCACCAATCTAATTACAATTTAAAATTAGTAATTTCATAAAAACAATCCCAGTATATATAAAAAACAGGCACACAGTCAATCAATCAACAGAACAACATGGGGGGGAGGTGTTTTAGTAACCCCCATGCCTGACGGCAGAGGTGGGTCTTAAGGAGTTTACGAAAGGCAGGGAGGGTGGGGGCAATCCTAATCTCAGGGGGGAGCTGGTTCCAGAGGGTTGGGGCCCCCACATAGAAGGCTCTTCCCCTGGGTCCCGCCAGACGACATTGTTTAGTCGACGGAACCCGGAGAAGGCCAGCTCTGTGGGACCTAACCGGTCGCTGGGATTCATGCGGCAGGAGGCGGTCCCGAAGATATTCTGGTCCGGTGCCATGAAGGGCTTTATAGGTCATAGCCAACACTTTGAATTGTGACCGGAAACTGATCGGCAACCAATGCAGACTGCGGAGTGTTGGAGTAATATGGGCATACTTGGAGAAGCCCATAATTGCTCTTGCAGCTGCATTCTGCACGATCTGAAGTTTCCGAACACTTTTCAAAGGTAGCCCCATGTAGAGAGCATTACAGTAGTTGAGCCTCGAGGTGATGAGGGCATGAGTGACTGTGAGCAATGACTCCCGGTCCAAATAGGGCCGCAACTGGCGCACCAGGCGAACCTGGGCAAACGCCCCCCTCGCCACAGCTGAAAGGTGTTTTTCTAATGTGAGCTGTGGATCGAGGAGGACGCCCAAGTTGCGGACCCTCTCTGAGGGGGTCAATAATTCCCCCCCGCAGGGTAATGGATGGACAGATAGAATTGTCCTTGGGAGGCAAAACCCACAGCCACTCCGTCTTGTCTGGGTTGAGTTTGAGTTTGTTGACACCCATCCAGGCCCCAACAGCCTCCAGGCACTGGCACATCACTTCCACTGCTTCATTGACTGGACATGGGGTGGAGATGTACAACTGGGTATCATCGGCATATTGATGATACCTCACCCCGTGCCCTGGGATGATCTCACCCAGCGGTTTCATGTAGACATTAAATAGCAGGGGGGAGAGGACCGACCCCTGAGGCACCCCACAAGGGAGAAACCTTGGGGTCGACCTCTGACCCCCCACTAACACTGACTGCGACCGACCGGAGAGGTAGGAGGAGAACCACTAAAGAACAGTGCCTCCCACTCCCAACCCCTCCAGCCGGCGCAGAAGGATACCATGGTCGATGGTATCAAAAGCCGCTGAGAGGTCAAGGAGCACCAGGACAGAGGACAGGCCCCTGTCCCGGGCCCGCCAGAGATCATCCATCAACGCGACCAAAGCAGTTTCCATGCTGTAGCCAGGCCTGAATCCAGACTGCTGAGGACCTAGATAATCGGCTTCTTCCAAGGCCCGCTGGAGTTGAAGTGCCACCACCTTCTCAACAACCTTCCCCATGAAGGGAAGGTTGGAGACTGGACGGTAGTTATTAAGCACGGCTGGGTCCAGGGAAGGCTTCTTGAGGAGGGGGTGCACAACCACCTCCTTATAAAGGGGTGGAAAGGACCCCCTCCCCAAGGAGGCATTGACAATCTCCTGGACCCAGCTCCGTGTCACCCCTCGACTGGCCAAAATCAGCCAAGAGGGACACGGATCCAGTAAACAGGTGGCGGAACTCACAGCTCCAATGGCCTTGTCCACTTCATCAGGTGTCACCAAGTCAAACTCCTCCCAGACAGATGGACAAAGACGTTTAGCCCCAGTCACCTCGACTGACTCATTGTCAGTCGACTGTTTCACAATTGGAGTCGAGATCCGGTCGGATCGGGCGATTTTATCAGCGAAAAACATGTTAAAATCCTCGGCACTACTCTGCAAGGGCTCCCCAACTCCCCTCTGATTAAGAAGGGAGCGGGTTACCCTAAACAGAGCGGCCGGGCGGGATTCCGCTGATGCAATCAAGGCGGCATGATACGCGCATCTTGCCGCCTTGAGTGCCACTTTGTAAGTCTTAATATGAGCTCTTACAAGTGTTCGATCGGATTCGGACTTACTCTTCCTCCATCGCTTCTCCAGACGTCTCTTCTGGCGCTTCAACACCCGGAGCTCCTCGTTGAACCATGGAGCTCTACGGGGTCTAGTGCCGCGGAGAGGTCACAACGGCGCAATCCGGTCAAGAGCCTCCCCTGCAGCCTTGTTCCAGGCCTCAGCAAGAGACTCTGCCGAACTGTGGACGAGTGTATCTGGAATAACCCCAAGCGCCATCTGGAAGCCTTCTGGATCCATCAGGCGTCTGGGGCGGAACCTCCTAATTGGTTCCGCCTCCCTGCGGGGAAGGATTGGAGCCAGGAAGTTAAGCCGCAGTAGGAAATGATCTGACCACGACAAAGGCAACACTTCTAAGCCCCTTAATCTCAGATCATTACTCAATTGCTCAGAGAGGAATATCATATCGGGTGCGTGCCCACCCTCGTGAGTCGGACCCTGAACTACTTGAGTCAGGTCCATGGCTGTCATGGTGGCCATGAACTCCTGTGCCAGTCCAGAGGAACCGCCGAGCGATGGCAGATTGAAGTCCCCCAGGACGATAAGTCCGGGGAACTCCACCGCCAGCCTGGTCACCTCCTCGAGTAGCACAGGCAGGGCTGTTGACACGCAGCTGGGAGGCAGGTACGTGAGTAACAAGCCCACCTGAACCCCTAAGTCCAACTTCACCAGGAGGGACTCGCAACCCGCAACCTCTGGAGCAATGAGCCTACGCAGGCCAAGACTCTCCCTGGCTATAATAGCCACTCCTCCCCCCTTCCCTGGGGTCGAGGTTGGTGCCATACCCAAAACCCAGCTGGGCAAATTTCAGAGAGAGGAACTCCTCCCTCCGGGCCCAGCCAGGTTTCGGTCACACAAGCCAGGTCGGCCTCCTCATCCAGGATCAGATCCCGGATGAGGAGAGCTTTATTTACCACTGACCTGGCATTGAGTAGCAACAACTTGAGCCCAGGGCCAGAGTTACACTCATCACCAGTGCCTTGAGTTAAGCTCATGGAGCCAGAAGAAGGGATCGCTACTAAGCAGCGATCCCTCCTTCCCCTGGAACGGCTAGCTCCATAGCTTCCGCCATACCTGCCTCTCCCCAGCAAGACCGGGATATTTTGACCCTCTGCCACCCCAGAGATAAGTGTCCCCCCCTCCTGCCTTCCAGCATCAGGTGTGCCAAAAATTCCATTCATGTCATATTCATTCATATCATACATATTATAATCCCCCCACCCACACCATTCCATCTATCACCCCCCTCCCATTCATTTTCATTCACAGTATTCCATTCATTCCAATAATTACTAAAATAATCCCATTCATTCATGCCATCACTACCATCCTCCCATCCACTTAAAAATCCCCACAATAATTTAATTTAAAAAGTTAATATAAAACTAACAGTTCATATTATTAAAAATATTAATTATTAAAAATATAGATAAATATAAGTAATAAAAATAAAAATATAGGTAGAAGATATTTCAACTGGTCAGTTAATTAATCAATTAAGCCAAGTTCATATAGATATCATCCAGTCTAAAAAGGTGAGTCCAAGGGATGTATGATGTTATTAGTAGGACAAACAGTCCTGAGTATCTTTTTTCAAGACAAAGTCAAGGTGTTGTTATCTGCTATACCTGGGATTAAATTAGTACATCGAAATCTTGGTTTAACAGCCTCTCCTCCAATTTAGCAGACTTTAGATACATTGGACCAGATTTGGTTCAAATACGCCTTCCTGCCTGCCTCCAAAACATACAATTCCACTGCAACCCAAGGATCTGGATAAGGTTGTTCAAATTTATGTTAATTTTATCTTTAAATTGATGATGTCTACAGTGGTATCCATCAGTTACATGATGCATCATTAGGTATGTCATGTGAATTACCATGCATTACTTTTTTTTGTTGCTTCAAAATACCCACACATGTATGTGTGTGTGTGTGTATATACATACACGGTGCTATTGATTGCTTTCTGGCTTCCCATTCTTGTACTCCAGCCAATTTATAGTATTTGTAAACAAATTTTAGAAACCTCTAAGTCATTATTTATCAGCCTTGGGAACTTTTAAGATGTCTGGATATCATTCCCAAAATTCCCAAGCCAAGATGACAATACTGATTTAACTGTTTGTATTTGCCTTGCTGTGTCATCTATATATAGTGATTTCTGCTTGAATTTAGTCAAACTTCTATTATGTATATTACATAATATAATATATACTTTATGTACATATATTAATTTCACCATTCTTGCATATTCTCCAAATTTAAGCTCCCAATCAGAAATTATCAGTATTATTTTTTACCAATAATATGCAACATTTCTTCTTACAGCAATAAGCTTAATAAATTATAGTATTTTTGTTATTCTATTTTGTAATTATTCCTATAAAAATAATTGCGGTTTCATTTCAGACTTGATTTCTAAAAAGAGGTTTTACTAGTTGTAAGATGATCTGGAATGTTAGGAAAACTGCCTCAGTTAGTTTAGTTAGTTTTCCCAATCAAGGATAAAGGGGCGGGCCACATTTCTCAACTGTCCTCTGGACACAACAGGAACCATTATGGCCATAAAACATAAATCAACATTTGACTTTATTTATTTCCTGAAAAGACAGAATCAGGCATAGACACTATGTATGAAGCAATGCGCCCGTTAAATAATCATAATTTAAATCTATGTAAATTTTAAATTATGTAAATTCAAATACATAATTGTAAATATGTTGTATTTACAGAAATACAAAATATAGAACTCATAATAACTTTTATGCCCTACATGGCATCGGGCCAGATTATTTGTGGGACTTCCCCCTGCTGCATGAGTCCCAGCGACTGATTAGGTCCCACAGAGTCGGCCTTCTCCAGATCCCATCAACTAGACAATGTCACTTGGTGGGGCCTAGGGGAAGAGCCTTCTGTGGGGGCTCCGGCCCTCTGGAATCAGCTCTCTCCAGAGATTCATACTGCCCCCACCCTCCTCACCTTCCACAAGAGCCTGAAGACTCATCTATGCCACCAGAGAAGCTATTAGACTCTCACACACACACCCCCGCCGACGAATGTTATGTATTCGTTGTATGAGTGGAAATGATTGACCTTTAATGTAACTGGGGATTTTAGATAAGATTAGTTCACACCCCTTCTTCTTCCAACAAAGTGACACACACACACACACACGTTGCTCTGCTTTGGTTTCAAAGGCGTGAAAAATCAACAAACAAAGTGCAGAAAACAGCAACACACGATTCCTGAAGAACTGCGATCAGATACTTTTCCACAACGGCCAAACCCACACGCTGCTATTTATAGCAGCAGCCCTAATTACTGGAGCCCCACCCAAACACAGGTGGTCTCTCTTATCTCCTGTAATATGTCCTTATTTGGTCTCTTCTACGCATAATTCTGCGCTTGCGTGGGTCCAAGACGTCTTCATCCGAATTAATGGAAGATAATGGAGATTGACTGCCTGGGCTGTGTGCCAAGCCCCCCTCTTCCAAGTCACTCCCACCTTCTTCTTCATCCGAGGAAACTAAACTCTGAACTGACTTTGTCGGCAATAACACAGGCCTATGACATGTTGAAGTTTCCCCTGCATCCACCTGCATCCATCTCCACAGGAGCTGGGCCAGAGCCAACCACAACAGAACCCTTAATTTTTTTTAAAAAGACTGACCTTCCTTATCACCTTGCTTTCACAAATTCAAGAATCTGCTATAATAACATAACTAAAATTCAGTTGGAACCCTTGAGAAATGTTCAGATGTAAGACTGGCAGAATAATATAAGATGCTTCAAAATGGAAGAGTGGATTTAAAAAAACCTTCCATAGAAAGAATTTTCTGTATGCTAGACAGTATTACTTGATTTTTAAAAATGGCATAAAGAGAAGTAGGTGATGTGGTTTTTGAGTATAGATGATGAAAATATTAGTGCACAAAGATTTCTTTTAATTAATTTCCCCTTTTTAAAAATAAAATTGCTGATATGTTACACAGGAAATTAAAACAATTTTCAAAAGTTTACTAGTTAAGAGGCATCAGATGCAATCCTAAACTCACAAGTTGTTTAGATACGCATTAATACAGTTTTGCATTGAGGCATCAGTTCAGATAAAATTGGGAACAATTTTAATTCATGCACCCAAATTATTCACATGGATTTTCTTTTAAAAAATGAGCTTTTTTAAGTCCAAGTGTTTTCAAAGCAATAAGAGCTAAGCTAAAACTTTACTTTTCTGCTGTTTGGTTATGGAAAGCAGAGAAACTAATACTGTCAGAGATGTGATTCCAACTGTTGTACAGTGTTCCCTCGATTTGCGCAGAAAGTCTATACCACGATTTTTCAAAAATATTAATTAAAAAATACTTTGCGGGATTTTTCCCTGTACCATGGTTTTTCCCACCTGATGACATCATATGTCATCGCCAAACTTTCGTCTGCCTTTAATAAATATTTTTTTAATAAACTTTAATAAATAAACATGGTGAGTAATAATCTGAATGGTTGCTAAGGGAATGGAAAATTGCAATTTAGGTGTTTAAAGTGTTAAGGGAAGGTTTGTGATACTGTTCATAGCCAAAAATAGTGTATTTACTTCCGCATCTCTACTTCGCGGAAATTCGACTTTCGCGGGCGGTCTTGTAACGCATCCCCCATGAAAAGTGAGGGAACACTGTATACAGCACCTAATTGCACCTCAGATTTGTCCAGGTAGAATGGAGGAGAGGGGAGTCTTAAAGTGAAAAAAATTAACAACTGTTTTTTATGAACAATCTGAACCAGCTAATATAATACTATGAAAAAGTAGCACAGTGACTTCCATCCTATCAAGAACTCTCCCAGACATACCTGCCATGCTTGTAGAAAAATAAGTGCAGGCTGGACAACTGGGGAAAAGTCTTGTGTTAAGGAGATAAGTGGCTTCCCATACACAAAAGCTTTCTTGGAGATGACAGAAGTGAGTAAGGGACAATCAGCTGGCAGAAAGAATAATTCTTTAGGATTTAATACGAATAGCTAGTTAACAAATATGGTCTTAAATAGCTTTAGGTACACAAGCCAGATTCCAGGAGGAGGAACCTCATCTAAGTATTCCAGAGAAGCCCAGAAGAAAACCACTGAAGGAAAAGGATGGATGGCAAGTACATTTTAATAAGGAATAGGTGGGATTTTTACACCAATGGGCCTAATGGCAAAGATCCAAGAAATGATTTTGATGCTAGTAAAAGCGATTGCCAGCCAAGCGTAATTAATAATGCTTTTGTTTAACTCTAAGAGGGAAGGGGGATTTTAGAATTAGACAGGTGCAAACACATGAGTTTAAGTATGCAGAGAAGGTGCAGAAATGGTTTACTCAAATACACAATAAATCAAGCTCTTACTTTGTGCAGCATTTTTACGGTTAAAGCTATAAAGATGGGTGGAGTAGTTTGCTTATCTTGCTGAAAGCTGCAATTAACCTTGCATGGCTGATGACAAAACTAAGGTTTTTCTACTTTTGTTGATGTTTAAATAAAGGGGGAAGAGGAAAAATCATCAGGGAGCCTGTATGTGTTGTGCTTGTCTGATTACTTCTCAAGTATCCTTCATGATAAACATTCCTACAACAAACCCAAACTTATTGTATCATGTGAATTACACTATTTACATAATTATGGGTAATCTACATAATTATCACATAATGTAGAACAAAGGTTTTCTCTGTGGCATACAGAGAAGCATACATACATAAAAACACGCTTTGCTAAATTAATTCCTTTACATATAATGTATCGTGTACTTAATTTTTCTTGGTTTATGACTCCTACCTTACTATCGTCTACAGCAAGGGTCCCCAAACTTTTTACACAGTGGGCCAGTTCACTGTCCCTCTGACTGTTGGATGGCCAGACTATTAAAAAAACTATGAACAAATCCCTATGCACACTGCACATACCTTATTTTAAAGTAAAAAACAAAATGGGAATGTACTATTTAGAGGGGGTAAGAAGTCTGAAATTCATATATGTTTATGTTTTGTTTTTAATTTTCTTTTGTTAACATCTGATTAGCTATACAAGGTTTTCTTGGTTTATAGAAAAATGTATAAAGAAAGAAGGAAGCACTTTGGCATAATGGTTAATAAGTTAGAAATATAGTTGGTGTTGTACTTTTTGAAGGAACATTAAGGAGGGAATTTAATTAAAAGAAAAGTATGTACCTGGATGACAACATTAGAAAAAAAAACTTTTGCAATTTTTTTGATGATTGATATTAATTACTAATAAAATACCACATTTTATTCATGGAAAATTAGATGATACACTGTATTGTTTGAATGTATGTTGAGAGAAAAAATTAAAAAAAATTACACACACCACCAAAAAGTCCTTCCTTCCTCCAGCCCTCAATTCATTTCATTCTTTCTTCCTTCCTCCCTCCCTCCATTTCTTCTTCCTTCCTTCCTTCCTTCCTTCTTTCCTTCCTTCCTTTTCTCTCCATTTCTCCTTCCTTCCTTTCCTCCCTCCCTCCCCCTTCCTTCCTCTCCTTCTCTCTCTCTCTCTTGCATTCTCTCTAGCTTTAGCTCTTTCTCTCTTGCTTTCTCTCTCTCTTGTTCTCTCTCTTTTTCTCACTCTCTCTTGCTATCTCTCTTCCTCCCTCCCTCCCTTTTTCTCTCCCTCTTTCTCCCCCTTCCTTCCTTCCCTCCCTCCCTCCTTCCTTCCTCTCCACTTCTCTTTCCCTCCCACTTTTTCCCTTCTCTTTCCCTTTTCTTTCTTTCTCTCAACTTCTCTGTCTCTCTTTTCCCTCTTTCACCATCCCTCTTCTCTCCCCACTGAGGACTCACCCGACAAGCCTCCACCCGCCGACCCCATTCAGAAAACAGGAATCAGCAACTCAAAGAGGAGGAGGAGGAGGGTGTGTGCGTATGTGTGTGGTGCCCGGCTCCGCTTTCTGCAGGCCTTCCTTTACCTCGGGTGAGATGAGATCGAGGGGGACATTGTCACTGCTGTCACTCTGCCTTCGGATGCAGAGTTGCCTCAGCGAGCAGGCACAGAGACTCACCGAGTCCTCCGGGCGCAATCCCCGCCTTGGCGGGAGGCGCCAGAGATAGACACAGGTGGTGGGGAAGGAGAGGGAGCCGCTGCCTCCCCCAGCACTTCCCGTCACAGATGAGCCAGTGCCAAGCCTATTTGAAGTTTGTGACAGAGTGCTCAGCCTCCACACATACCCCAGGCGCATGACAGGCTGGCAGTGGAACAGGGAGTTTGTGCGCGCAGGTGCGCACGAACCTTCGCTGGTGCAAGACTTCCCCTCACTTCCCTTGCCATTCCCCACCCCAACTCCAATACCCAGCTCCCCAGTGCAGCCTTGGAAAAGACCCATGGCCTCAGTGGGCCGCATACAGGAACAGAAGGAATATCTATCTATCTATCTATCTATCTATCTATCTATCTATCTATCTATCTATCTTACTAAAAACATACTAAAAACATACTAAAATCATACTAAAAATGTCATTATACTAAATATCATACTAAAAAGCAGAGACATCAACCTGCCAACAAAAGTGAGTATAGTCAAGGCTATGGTTTCCCCAACTGCAATGTCTGGCTGTGAAAGCTGGACCATAAGGAAGGCTGAACACCAAAGAATTGAGGCCTTTTACCCATGGTGCTGGAGAAGACTCCTGCAAGTCCCTTGGACTGCAAAGTGATCAAACTGATTAGTCCTAGAGGAGATTAATCCTGACTGCCAGATCCTGAAGATGAAATTCAAATATTTCACCATCAAATGAGAATGAAGGACTCACTGGAGAAGAGCCTAATGCTGGAAAAGATTGAGGGCAAAAAGAAGAAGGGGATGACAGAGAATTAGATGGCTAAATGGAGTCACTGAAACAGTAGGTGTGAGCTTAAATGGACTCCAAAGAATGGTAGAGAACAGGAAGGCCTGGAGGAACATTGTCTATGGGGTAATGATGGGTTGGACATGACTTCACAATTAACAACAAATCTATCATTTATCATCTATCTATCTTTATTCAATTTATATACTGCCCATATTAACATATGAATATGGGTGACAAGCACTGTTTGTTATAAATAAAACTTATAAACAACTACAAAAATTAAAATATTTGTCAGTCAAGAAAAAAAAATACAACAATCATTAACTTAGCCAGGAGACCAGTTCCACCATGCACTGAAGGCTGTAGATCTAGACACAAATCCAGCTCTTTAGGACCTTACAGAAGAACAGGAGATTTGAGGTTAACTTGATCTTCAGAGAGAGAATATTCCAGGAAGTGGGCATTATGACAAAAAAAGGCTCATTTTATGGGCCTTGTCAGGTGACATTCCTTAGCCAATATGTTCTAGAGCATGCCCATCCTGCCAGACCAGGTAAGACAGGTAGAAACAACTATGGCGATATTGTCTCAAGCCATGAATTGCAAAACAAATATATGAAGAAAAAGTTGTGAAGAAGTTGAAGATGAAGAAAATGATGTTGATTATGACAATAGTTAATGGCCAATAATGGTCAATGGTCAACATTTACACCACTTATTTGAAACATTTGAAATTGTAAGAATAGCTTTTCTGTCTTTTCTATGTCTGTATTCTGATCATTAGCCTTCCTGCTATCCAATTCTCTTGACTTGCCTGTCTACTTAATTCAGGTGTGCTCTCTAACTCACTTTCTAATGTACAGGGGGAAAAAAATCAATTTAACCAATACCTTCTTAGTAGAGTGCAGATGCAATGGACAAAATTTTCAACTAGAACCTGTCTGAAACACAAACCAAACACGTCTGCTGCAACTGAAGTAGTCATAAGAAGTGGTTAAATTTATCTTACTTTGTCTTAAATTTACATTGCATCAATTTACACCATTTGTGCAATGATGCTGTTACACAAATAATGTAAATTACTGTAAATTATGTACTTTTGGATTTAATGGATATTAAACTCAGGTTTTATTATATTTACCTTTCTTGTAAGCAAAAGTGCTCTTTCATTAAGTTTCAGATGTGCTGAATGAGCTTTAATTTATAGTTCCAGCAGTATAGTTCCATAGACTAGGTTTTTGGGAGAGAAAGACAGTGACCATAAATAGAGATGTATATATCTCCAAAGACATTAATTTAACTGGTTATCCATTATGTAAACCTTGAGCAATTAATTAATCAGTTGTCATTTTAAAAAGCACTTGATTAATGAATCATAAAATATATGTACACATACACACACACAAAGATAAACATCATGCTATTCCTGTTCATCCAACGACATGCAAAGGACAAGCAAGCAATAGAAACTAGTAAGCCAAATGAATCAAGGTATAAGATGAGAAAAAATAAAAGAAGGTTAACTCTAGTGTGTTTGTTTGTTTTATGCCACCCTTCTCCCAGCCCATAGGTCAGGGCTGTCAAACTCCCAACCCATGGGTCAGATGTATCATGGTGGTGTGACATGAAGTATTGGGACTCTTTCCCCCTTTGCTAAAAATGGGCGTGAGCATGGACTCACGCCCATTTTTAGCAAAGGGGGAAAGAGTCCCAATACTTCACGTCACACCACCATGACAACGTGGGTTTGGCACCCCTGCCATAAGGGCATCAAATGATGAAATGTGTATGATGACATCTTTACAACTTACGTATTCTATTAAATGCCCTAAATAAAATATATAAGTGTGATATTTAAATGACTACATGATTGTACATCAGTCATAATATTGACATCATCATGGTTTATTATTGACCATGCTGTTTACACCAATACCTTTAACTATAATTTATATCTTTATACCTTACTATCTTCATGAACCATCCTTATTTCTACCACATCTTTTATGTGCTGTTTTTCCCCATCTGATCAGCTCTATGTAACTTTCTTGATCCTCACAATTTCCTCTTAGTTTCATATACAGTGATACCTCATCTTACAAACGTCTCGCAATACAAACTTTTCAAGATACAAACCTGGGGTTTAAGATTTTTTTGCCTCTTCTTACAAACTATTTTCACCTTACAAACCCAATGCTGCCGCTGGGATGCCCCGCCTCCGGACTTCCGTTGCCAGCGAAGCACCCATTTTTGCGCTGCTGTGATTCCCCTGAGGCTCCCCTCCATGGGAAGCCCCCCTCCGGACTTGTCTGTTTTTGCGATGCTGCAGTGGAATCCCAGCAGGGGAATCCCAGCATCGCAAAAATGAGCGTTTCGCTGGCAACGGAAGTCCGGAGGTGGGGTTTCCCAGTGAGGGGAGCCTCAGTGAAATTGCAGCATTGCAAAAACACAGAGGTCCAGAGGTGGGGTTTCCCATGGAGGGGAGCCTCAGAAGAATCCCAGCAGCACAAAAACAGGCGCTTCGGCTGGCAAAAGAGGTGAATTTTGGGCTTGCACGCATTAATCGCTTTTCCATTGATTCCTATGGGAAACATCGTTTCGTCTTACAAACTTTTCACCTTAAGAACCTCGTCCCGGAACCAATTAAGTTTGTAAGACAAGGTATCACTGTATTAGTTTTGCAGTTCAGTTCTCATTCATCTCTCTCTCTCTCTCTCTCTCTCTCTCTCTCTCTCTCTCTCTCTCTCATTACATCAATTTGACACATTTTTTCATAGTACCGGTAGTTACTTACTTTTGTATTCAGCTTATCAATGAGTTATCATCCTTCTACTCCTGACCGTTTCTTCTTGTTTCATCACACATAAATGATCCACTCAATACAGTTTGGTTGTGTATTCTCATCACACTTGTTCTAGGAAATTCTCTAACTCTTTCATCATAAACAATTAAATCATGCAAGCCAGCATCTCTAATATATAGCCTCCTTCAAGGCAAACTATTATTTCTCTAAACCCATAAACTAGATTTGGATATGAATGTCATATATTTGGTTTCTATCAGGTTCCTGACAAAACATTAAGCAAACGGTGGTTGCGTTTTCTTGTCATTTTCATTGCTACATTCCATCTACCATTGGTCAGAGAGACGAGGAATGGGGGAGGGAAAGCTAACACTTATAGTCCCGAAGGCTGAATCATTAAGCGAGGTAGATACAGGTTGCTTGGAGTATATTAGACCAATGTTACCACAATGTATTGACAGAGGATCTCCACATTAGCAATTTATAGTGTCAGTGAACCATCGCCATGGTGATAAATCTCGGGTGCAGGCAGGCTTTAGATCACCACAGTGATGGCTAGTTGATGCTATGAATCACCAGTGTGGAAATGCTCACAATGATTAGCAAATGGAAACTAAACTCTTGGAATATATCAACTGTCAGCTATGGAAGGTGAAACTCGCTTGCACATATAAGACACCAGCGCGATGGGGACCAGGCTGCTGTTGCACATGTTTCCCAGAATTCTTTGCCATTCTCCCAGGAGACTCTCATTTTTCCTTGCATTTCTCTTTACATTCCTAGAACAAACCATTGAAACAATTGGAGAAACTAGTTAGTCCACAATTGTTAAATATCTAATGATTATTATATTATTTTGGTGTTATTCTAAGAAGAAAAAATGTATTTTGTTCCCTCTGTCTCTCTTTCTCTCCCCTCCCTTCTCTCTCTTACACACACACACACACACACACACACACACACGAGAGAGAGGGGGGGGTTGGAGGGAGATAAAGGGTGGAGAGAGGGAGAGAGAGAGAGGGAGGGAGAAGGAGAGAGAGATTATTCTAGAGGAAGCTTCAGCGAGGAAGCTTATATTCAGCTGGCTGCAGGTTCTCTAGTGATTTTCATGGCTAACTGGTGGCTCTGAATAATACCTAATTGTTCTTGTTCTAACATCTAACAGATGTGCAGAAGGAGAACAAGTGTGCAGATCTGTCCAAACACCAAAATATGTAATTAATAAATTTCTCATTGCTTCTGGGATGGTCATTTAAAAAAAAAAGTCAAAGAGCAGCAAATGTTGTTATTGTTTTCTTATAAATGAATGAAGCGTGTTACTTTTTGTGCGATAATTCTAATACTGTAGTCTGCTTTCAAAGAATTTTTTTTAAAAAAAACAGCTCAAAATCTTCAAGTTAAGAAAGAAGATTTTACAAGTTTAACTTGGATAACATTAAAGAAGATTGGAGGAATTTGTGGACTACTGTCTATCAAAAAGGTTATTTGGGTGGTGGGTTTAAGAAAAGCACAGTGTTGACTGCAACATGATAAATATGCCTCTCCTTTGTACATGCCTATCAATGGGGGGGAACTGCTGCTGGTTTGGACCGTTTCAGGTGAACCAGTAGTTCAGTAATGGGCCACAACCAGTGCGACTGGGATCACCGTTTACTTAGCAAAAATGGTGATGCGTGTGCAGCTGCCGTGCCCCTGTTACACCCCTATGCATCCCCGTGTGAGATTTGGCTGCTGCGTATGTGCAGCAAATAAAATCTCACATGAGGATGGTCACACATGCAAGATTTTAGCAATTTTCAGGCTTTTTTTGGTTCTGCACATGCACGAAAGCAAAGAAATCGGCAAAAATTGCTGAAATGTCGCACATGTGAGCATCCTCACCCGAGATTTCTCTTCTGTGCAAATGTGCAGAAGTTGAATCTCACGCCGGAGTTATGCGTCCCCACCAAGTGGCACACACACACCACCAGGAGCGTGCCAATAGCGCCAGCAGTGGGCAGCCCTTCTGTGCAGTAGTTGCAACCTGTGGGTGATCCCACCCACCTGTCTACCCACCCAGGCGCTATCCTGTCCTATATTGCTGTGTTTTGACTCTGCACACATGCACAGAAGGCTTGTGTGAGTGAATTGCTGTGTTTTTTGACACCATACACATGTTCAGATGGTGTGCATATGCTCACAGTTCCGGTGCTGGGTGAACCGGTTGTTACAGTATGTGATGCCATCTCTGATACCTATGATTTGCTGCACATGCAAAGGGGCGGGCCTTCAAACAATGTGTACCATCTTCTCTGTCTCTCTTTTTCAATCATTCCACTGTGCTATGAAGGGGTTGAAGACATAGAGTTATCACCGGGTTTGAGGCAGAATGTCTCAACAAATTATTCAGCCGATAAATGTAAATAACAATGGGGAAAGAGTGTAACTTATCTTGCAAAGCAATTCAGGAGTATCTGTGGGGGTTTTTTGTATTAGGTTTTTTATTTTTTCCAATATAAACATACATATTTTGTGGACAGTACATGAATTGGGTCAGGTCTTTTTTATACTACATTAACAGTAATAATACAAATATTATATGAAAGTCTAATCTTCCAACTTCAAACAATACTGTTCTTATTTCATATTCCTTTAACATTTTCCCGTTAATTCATTTAAGCATAAATAACATTTCTTCGCGCCCTGTGTTTATTATCTTTTAGTAAATGTTATCATTTAAAAACCATTCATTATTCCAACATAACATTAATATTCCAAATATATAGTATTACTACTAACACCAGTTTATCAACAATATTAAATCTATCATGGGAGTATATCTCAAGGTTCCCACCATTTCTAATCATTAATATTTTAAATTCACAATATTGTTTAACATATTGTTAATATTAATATTTCCGTTAACTTGTCTAATCTTAAATTTTGGGTCAATATTTTATCTCTCTCTCTTTCCTGGAATCTTCTCTCTCTCTCTCTCTCTTTAACTTTTTTTCTGTCTACTAAAGTTTTCTTTCTGAGTGCCTTTTGTCTCTTTCTGCTGCAATGTTTTTACACCCATCCACAGAACTTCCTTTTGTTTTTGTTTTTTAAAGGAGTTTACTCTCTCTTCTCTCTACCAGTGATTGCAAACCATTTCCCCCTCAGGTACAGAAAGTGTGCATGCACGCGTGCACTCTCACAGGTGCAGGAATGTCCACATCCGTAATGCAATGTTCCTCCCACATTTATTTATTTATTTATTTATTTTATTAGATTTGTATGCCACCCCTCTCCGTAGACTCGGGGCAGCTAACAATACAGGGATCCCCCGGGTATTGCGATCCCGATCATTGCGAAATGGCTATATGGCGATTTTTCAGCCCGGAAGTAAAAACACCATCTGCGCATGCGCGCCCTTTTTTCTATGGGCACGCATGCGTAGATGGCGCCGGGCAGATCAGCTGCTGGGCGGCTTCCCTGGGTCTTCCCCCTCTTGCTGGCGGGAGGGCGAGCGGCGGGCATCAGCGAGGAGTTTCCCCACCGCCCACGCAAACTCCTCGCTGCCGCTCACCCGCCCTTCGCCCGCCCACGCCGTTCATTCTCGCCGCTTCCCAGCTGAGTCCTGAAGCGAATTGGCTTCAGGACTCAGCTGGGAAGCGGCGCGAGGCTTGTCCGCCGCCTGCCTGCCCGCGCGCCCGCCGCTTGTGCGCCCTTCGCCCGCCCACGCCGTTCATTCTCGCCACTTCCCAGCTGAGTCCTGAAGCGAATTGGCTTCAGGACTCAGCTGGGAAGCAGCGCGAGTGAGCGGCATGAGCGAACGGCTTGTCCGCCGCCTGCCTGCTCGCGCACCCACCGCTCGCCCGCCCTTTGCCCGCCCACGCCGTTCATTCTCGCCGCTTCCCAGCTGAGTCCTGAAGCGAATTGGCTTCAGGACTCAGCTGGGAAGCGGCGCGAGCGAGCGGCGTGGGCGGGCGAAGGGCGGGCGAGCGGCAGCGAGGAGTTTGTGTGGGCGGTGGGGAAACCCCAGCGCCGCTTCCCAGCTGAGTCCCCTTCCCAGGAACCCCAATCTTCGGCTCCTCGCTAGCGCTGCGGAAGTAAAAACACCATCTGCGCATGCGCAGATGGTGTTTTTACTTCCGCAGCGCTACTTCGCGAAAAACCGATCATTGCGGGGGGTCCTGGAACGGAACCCTCGCAATGATCGGGGGATGACTGTAATAACAAAGACAATGTAAGAACAAATCTAATAATTTAAAAAACACTAAAACCCCCATTATTAAAAGCAAGCATACACACAAACATAATATATAAACTGTATAGGCCCAGGGAAAATGTCTCAGTTCCCCCATGCCTGATGGCAGAGATGGGTCTTAAGAACTTTACGAAAGGCAAGGAGGGTGGGGGCAGTTCTGATCTCTGGGGGGAGCTGGTTCCAGAGGGTCGGGGCCACCACAGAGAAGGCTCTTCTCCTGGTTCCCCCCAAACGACATTGTTTAGTCGACGGGACCCAGAGAAGGCCAACTCTGTGGGACCTAACCGGTCGCTGGGATTCGTGCGGCAGAAGGCGGTCCCGGAGATATTCTGGTCCGATGCCATGAAGGGCTTTATAGGTCATAACCAACACTTTGAATTGTGACCGGAAATTGATCAGCAACCAATGCAGACTGCGGAGTGTTGGTGTAACATGGGCATACCTAGGGAAGCCCATGATTGCTCTTGCAGCTGCATTCTGCACAATCTGAAGTTTCCGAACACTTTGTCCCATCTCCTGCACATGCATGCATGACCCTCCCACTCATGTGCACATGACTTCCCCTGTTTTCAGCTCACAACCCAAAACAGCAGTGGAGGGGGGGGAGAAGCCTCCCATTCCCAAACGGAGCTGATGGGGGGGGAGTTTTGTGTGCCCATATAGCACTGAGCTGGAGTCTCCAGAGATCTGGGAAGGCAGGCCGCAGAAAGTGAGGAGAAAGCATGCCAGGGTCTGATCCAGTGGGAGGCAGTCACACATGCACAGTGGAGTTGAGCTGGTCAACAACTTGTGTGCCTTAACAGAGGGCTCCATGTGCTGCCTGTGGCATGGCTCTATACCAGTATAAATTGTTATTTTATGTATCTGTCTTCTACTTATTAGTTTCTTATCCTCTTTGTTCCCAACTTCTTGTTTCTCATTTTTATTTTCTCCTTCCCCTGCTTTTTCTAGTTTCTCATCTATTTCTTGAATATCATGTTCCTCTTCACCTTTCAATTGCTGAGTAGCTTCTACATTCATTTCCATATCTTTCTGTATATACGTGTTGACTTTTCCACGCCTCAAAAGAGCCCACTATTTTTCAGTTCTTCTCACCAAGATTGCAATTGGAAGTCTATCCAGAAATATCTGATTGACTATCGCAAGAAACAAAATGAGAGAATGAGATGAACATTGTCCAACTGAAGACACTCCAGAATGGAGAATACATGATAATACCAATATTATCAAACATCATCTCATATGTCAGGCAGCATTTTAAAAACAAGTTGAAATACCAGCATACTGTAACTATTTTTCTTAAACAGCCTTTCAAGTCATTGTGCCTATCATACAAAGAAAATTGTACAAGGAGATTGACTTAGGAGAAGTCGATTGTACTTAGGAGAAACAGGAAGTATTCTGGCAACCTTTTGTAAAATTCTGGACTGCTGATAGCGATACCCAGTCCTTCAGGGTACATTTTAAGCAATTTTAAAGCTAGACTGCAAAGAGCTGAATTATCTTTCTCCATGTTCTGCTGATAGATGTAGTTCCATCAGGGTAAAGACTTAATTGGATACAGTCCATTATCAATTATTAAACCCCATTTTTATTTTTAGTATGTTCCAATTCAAATCTTGGAAAGGCTAAAATATTTGGAGTACTTATATTAGTTTCCTTGTAGATTGCAGCATGACTGTACTTCCTTTGTGATCTAAAGCTTGAAATTTACAGGACTGAAAAGGGATGAATCTTTCAATCCCTACTTATATAAAATTCAAGGGGCATTTATTTAATATTGCTGTTCTTTATCCAATACTTCCCTCCCCCCCCCCCAAAAAAAAATCATTATCCAAACAACACAAGTTATTTCATAATTCATAATTCCCTGGTAGAAAAAAATATTTGGGGTGGTGGCAGGGGTGGGCTACTACCTGGACGGGGGGGGGGATGCAGTGGGGTAGCAAAAATGGAGCTCCGCACCAGAGCACCCAATTTGCACTGAAAAATGTTGAAAGAAAATGCTGAGAATCTTGCATAAGCCACACCCACCATGTGGTAGTAAACATTTTGGTAGCCCTTCACTGGGGGGTGGCCTCTGGATCTAATTTGGAATGTAATTTTGAAAAAAGAAACGAAAAATTCCAAACAAAACAGATCTGCAAAATAGTCTTGCAATAAACATTCTAATGCTAAATAATCTATTTTTAATATCTTCTGAAATGTTTGTCTCTAAAGCCATAGGACCTTTTTAACTACACCCCAAATAAACAAAAGCAAACATTTATAAAAAATACATTACAATTATTTTCTGTGTTATGTTAGAAGCTGTATAAACATGTCCCTCCTCTAGTAGTGATGATTATTGATGGGTGAATCCAATGGTGTTCGGGTTCGGCAAGTTTGGACGAACTTCATGCAACGGTCCATGGCACCAAAGCTCCGCCCCCGGAATCCCATCATTTTTTATTTTAACAGATTTTTAATTTATTTTTATTTTTACAAAAAAGGACACTGCAGTGGCGCCGCAAGCAAAGGGAGGTCTTTTCACGTAAAAATTTAAAAAAATGTTTACCTCAAAACACCTCTCTTTGCTTGCAGCGCCGCTGCGGCATCCTTTTTCATAAAAATATTTTTTTTTTACATGAAAAGACCTGCCTTTGAAGGAGCTGGGGAATCCCTCCCACGAAGAGATTCTGGAGGCAGAGCTTTGACGTCACGTATACCGGCAGGTTGCTAAGGAAGCCAAGGTGATTACTTCCTGGATTCCATGGAATCCAGGAAGTGATCACCTTCGCGTCCTTAGCAACCTGCCGGTATACATGATGTCAAAGCTCCCTCCCCCCCGGAATCTCTTCATGGGATTTCCCAGCTCCTTTTGTGCCTCCCTCCCAGCTGACAGCTCCCCAGTGTTCACCTTCCTCCGCCGCCACTGGCACCTGGCTCCTCCTCCTCTTCTCAGCAGAGGACAGGTGGTGGCTTTCTATTGTTTGAACTGGTTCTGCACAAACGCCGAACCGAAGCACAAATTAAAAATAATAATTCGGGTTCGGGTCTGGCATGCCGAACACCACAAAATTTGGTACAGACCCGAATTGTGTGGGTTTGGTTTGCCCAACATTAGTGATGATGTTACAGACTAACACTAATTATCTTACCTAGTTTGGTAATGAAATGTCTTCAAGGAAACTACCAAGCATCAAGCCCCCCTCATTTCAACCCTGAGATACAAATATTTTACTTTAATGATATTCCTCCTCTTCTTCTTCCTCCCTCTTCTAACTCCACATCTGTCTATTGTTTGAACTGGTTCTACTAGGCATTTGTTCTTGGTAACCTGCTGTGTTCACTAGACCCAGGCATTCCTCTTCTCAGAGTGATTTCTGCTAGTCATTCTTTTTCTTATGGGATTCAGAAATAAAGCTGCTGAAGGCAATACAGGCACAGGTCTAGATCGATATACAAATAATCTTCTATTGATTGGCCAGATTGGAAATGAGTGAGGCCAGAGAAATCTATAAGATATCCCAAGGGATATGTTGGTTCATTGAAACATGAGCTGTTGCTGATGGAAATATTTCATGAGTTGGGTGCAATTCCTAATCATTAATCTTTTTTCACTGGAAATCTTTCATTCTTTATGCATAATTGTGTTTAATGAAACAAATGATACATATTAACCAAAAGTGTTTATATATATATATATATATATATATATATATATATATATATATATATATATATATATATATATATATATATATATATAAACAACTGTTTCATTAAACACAATTATGCATACACAAAGAAAGATTTCCAGTGAAAAAAGACATGAAAGATTAATGATTAGGAATTGCACCCAATTCTTGAAGTATTTTCAGTTTCATCTTATACCAGCCTCCCTTCATTTTTATTATCAGCAAAAATATGTTAGAGAGAGAGAGACAAAGGGAGAGAAGCGATAGACATCACAATCTCCAGAATGTTTTAAAAAATTCTTTAAAACTACAAAAAAACTAAGCTTTCGTAAGCCTCTCCTGACTTCGTCAGAGTATAAAATCCCCATTGAAGAGATACTTGCTTTTATATAATGCCACTCAATTTAGTCCTTGGGGGATATACAGTGATACCTCATCTTATTAACCCCTCTACATACAAACTTTTCGTGATACGAACCCGGTGTTTAAGATTTTTTTGCCTCTTCTTCCAAACTATTTTCACCTTGTGAACCTGAGCCGCCACCGCTGGGATGCCCCGAAGCACTGGGATTTCCCTGGGAATCCCTGCCTCCAAACTTTGGTTGCCAGCCAAAGCGCCCTTCTTGCATTGCTGGGTTTTCCCAGACTCCCCTCACTGGGATTCCCTTTATTTTTGCCATCACTGCTTTGAATCCCAGCAACAAACTCGCCCCTTCCAAACTGCATGGGGGCAATGAGCAGAGTGGGGAGGACAAAAATGGGAAGCAAAAACTCATGGAGCTCAAAAGAAGAGAAATGTGTGGGGGAAATGAGCAGAGTGAGGGGAACAAAAACGGGAGGCAAAGACTCATGGAGCTCAAGAGAGGAGAAAGGTGTGGGGGAGATGAGCAGAGTGGGGGGGACAAAAACAGGAGGCAGGGACTCATGGAGCTTAAGTGAGGCGGTTCGCCTCAGCTTCGTCTGCCCGCCACTTTAAAAAAAAAAAAAAAGCCTTAATGTTTCGGATTTTCCTAATGGGCTTGCATGCATTATTTGCTTTTCCATTGATTCCTATGGGAAACATTGTTTCCTCTTACCTTATGAATGAAGGGAGACTAATATAGCGCTATTTCGGCCTTGTTCTGGCCTCATCAGCTAGCCATACCCTTACTGAGATTTGATCCTGGGGCCTCTGCCTTGTAAGGCAGAGAATTAACCTCTAGGCCACCAGATCTGATCCCTTCAGCTTTGTACCAGGGAGGGGCTATATGTTTTTTCTGTTGGATCACCCTGGTATATTGAAGGAACGTCACAGCTCCTTTTTGCCTCTAGGCCTTGAAATGGCCCTGGATTGGGCCTAGAGGCAAAAAGGAGCTGTGACGTTCCTTCAATATACCAGGGTGATCCAACAGAAATATATAGATAGATAGATAGATAGATAGATAGATAGATAGATAGATAGATAGATAGATAGATAGATAGATACACAGTGATACCTCGTCTTACTAACCCCTCATCATACAAACTTTTCAAGATATGAACCCGGGCTTTAATTTTTTTTTGCCTCTTCTTCTGAACTATTTTCACCTTACAAACCCGCTGCCGCTGGGATGCCTCACCTCCGGACTTGCCAGGCGAAGGCTCCCCTCATTGGGAAACCCCATCTCCCAACCTTCCATTGCCAGTGAAGCGTCCATTTTTGCACTGCTGGGATTCCCTTGAGGCTTCCCTCAATGGGAAACCCCACCTCTGGATTTCCATGTTTTTGTGATGCTGCAGGGGAATCCCAGCAGGGGAATCCCTGCATCACAAAAAGGGATGCTTTGCTGGCAACGGAAGTCCGGAGGTGGGGTTTCCCAGCGAGGGGAGCCTCAGAGAAATCGCAGCATCGCAAAAAAAAAAAAAAATCCGGAGGTGGGTTTTCATGGACTTTGGTGTTTTTGTGATGCTGCGATTTGACTTGGAGGTATCCTGGATTCTTTGCTTCATTTCTAAATTTTGTAATGGTGTGTAAATGTTGTTTATCTCTGTGGGTCTGTCGATGGCTGGTTTTGTGAGTGCCAAGCTTGCAGAAATTTCCTAGTGTTCTTGGATTTAGCTTGGTCAAGGAGGCTCAGTTTCCAGTTGAAATTATGGTTAAGTCTATTTATGTGTTATGAGATCAATGAGTTTTCATTATGTCTTCTGGTTTGCCTAAAAGACTTGCCTTGGCAGGTGCCAGCAATCAACTGACTTGGTGACACATGTATACAACTCTTGGAAAAACTGTTGCAGTGAAAGTAAAAGTTTATTCTGCATTTTTGGCAGCCTTGATCTAGCTTCCTTTGATTCTGCATTTCTGAAGAAATAAGTGGGGTTTTTTTGCTCAAGACAGCATGTCAAGATATATATAACTGGCCTTACTCAAAGAATGATCTAGTTTTCATCACAATAAGCAGTGATTTGCTTAATCATGGTTTGTTGAACACCACACAACTGACAAAATTCACATCACGTTGAGTCAGGAAAAACTTGCAAGTCATGGGCTTGTACAACTTGCTGAGGAAAGCCAAACAACATTTTAGTTTAATTTAATACTGTCTGTACTATGTTTAATATGGTATTGTTATAAAATCATTTCGCCTCAAAAGTTCTTTCTCACTATATTTCAATTATGCATTTAATATATGTTTAGGAGACAAATAGGTTTTTAATATTGTGGATACTTTTGGGTGGCTTTACATTTAAATAATCTGGTAAACTACTTTCAAGATATAATCATATTTGTTTATTATGCTGCAAAGCAACAAAGCAATTTGTCGTGCCTTAAAGAGCAACAAATGTACAGTATTAAGAATCATAAGATTCTCTGACCTTATAAAGTAGAAAAACTACTTATAAATAAAAATGCTGGATGAATGGGTCAATTTTTAAAATTTTTCTTAAAGGAATCTTAGCATTCTTAATATATGCAGGGATACTGCACATGATTTACAGTTGGTTGGCTTGCAAGATAGCTTCCACTGTAGAAATCCCCCTTTGCACAGACTAGTGGAAGTGTACTTGGAAATACAGGTAGTCCTTGACTTATGGCCAAAACTGAGCCTGAAATTTCTAAGTGAGATTATTATTATTATTATTATTATTATTATTATTATTATTATTAATTAGATTTGTATGCCGCCCTTCTCCGTAGACTTGGGGCGGCTCACAACAATAACAATAACAATGTAAGAACAAATCTAATAATTTAAAAAACACTAAAAACTCCATTATTAAAAGCAAGCATACACACAAACATACCATGTATAAACTGTATAGGCCCGGGGGAGATGTCTCAGTTCCCCCATGCCTGATGGCAGAGATGGGTCTTAAGAACTTTACGAAAAGCAAGGAGGGTGGGGGCAGTTCTAATCTCCGGGGTGAGCTGGTTCCAGAGGGTTGGGGCCGCCACAGAGAAGGCTCTTCTCCTGGGTCCCGCCAAACGACATTGTTTAGTCGACGGGACCCGGAGAAGGCCAACTCTGTGAGACCTAACCGGTCGCTGGGATTCATGTGGCAGAAGGTGGTCCCGGAGATATTCTGGTCTGATGCCATGAAGGGCTTTATTGGTCATAACCAACACTTTGAATTGTGACCGGAAATTGATCGGCAGCCAATGCAGACTGCGGAGTGTTGGTGTAATATTGGCATACCTTGGGAAGCCCATGATTGCTCTCGCAGCTGCATTCTGCACGATCTGAAGTTTCCGAACACTTTTCAAAGGTAGATATTTGTTCAGTGAGTTTTGTCCCATTTTACTACCTTTCTTGCCACAGTTGTTAATTGAATCACTGAGGTTGTTACGTTAGTAACATGGTTGTTAAGTGAAACTGGCTTCCCCATTGACTTTGCATGTCAGAAGGTCACAAAAAGTGATCACGGAACCCTCAGGACACTTGAACAGATCATCAATATGAGTCAGATGCCAAGCACCTGAAGTTTGATCACATGACCATGGGGCTGCCACAATGGTTGTAAGTCAGGGGTGGGTACCCTTGTGCAATTTCACTTTCGTGCATGCTCAAAAGGTGGATTCAGCACGAAACACAGCTGAGGAGCTGTTGTAAGTTGAAGATTACCTGCCCAAGTCGACTTTTGCTTGTGCTTCTAAGTAAATCAGGGGTCCCCAAACTTGGCAACTTTACAACTTATGGACACAAGTCTTAAAGTTGCCAAGTTTGAAGACCTCTGAACTAAATGAACCTAACCTCATGGTATTCCCATTAGCACAGACTGCAACCTGTGGCATAATTAGAACTAATGCTGGGCTAGTCTAGACCTTCTAAATCTTAAGAAATATATAAATATCCAGCTGACAAAGAAGTGATGAACAGCAGAGCTCTATGTGTTCATGGATATATCTGGTGACGAGCGCCGCAAATTGGAATTATAAAGATTGAGCAGTAAAGATAAATGTTCAATGCAAGAGGAGAAAATCCTAAGGAGTATTGAGCAAATAAGGAATATAAGGAAAAGGTAGAAAAACAGATGTGTCATGTATCTCTACAACTCAGAAAAGTGGGAAGGGTGTAATAAAACTGAATGAAGGCAATTTGAATACATGGAAAGACATTGCTGAATACATTTAGGAAAGTGAAGGTTGCAATTATAAAAGAAAAAAAACTAAACTACATGTTATAGTCTATGAATTAGTGTCATCTAGGATGTGAGTAGAATATCCATAGATAATTACAAACTGGTGATAATAAAAGAAATAGATTAATATGGGGACAAATTGTGCAACATTCTGGATAAATACAATTTATGGCTATACCCAATTTATAGATAAAGACAATTAAAGAGAAAACAATATCTGATAGTTTATATGAATAGTTGACTAGGAATAAGTCAAGAAAATACAGAAAAGGTAAGAGACCTATAAATGAACAAAAATTGTGATTGCTGGTTGTGTATTTACTGCCCTTCCATAAGGTTATGAAGACCTGGCTTAGCCAGCAGGTCTGGGGGCCATGAATTAACAATTATCACGGCCAAATTGCATGAATGATTAGTATGCATGTTGTTGTGATTGCTTCATTTATGGGTTTTTAGTTAGGGTTTATAGTTTTTTAGAATTTAAATATTTTTATTGTTTTGTATTTACAATGTTTGTTGTAAGCCGCCCTGAGTCCTTAGGGATTGTGTGGCATAGAAGTAGAATTATGAATGAATGAATGAATGAATGAATGAATGAACGAACAAATGAACAAACAAATGAACAAACAAACAAACAAATAAATAAAATTTATTTAGAGAAAAAGGTGGTTTTGATGACATTGTTTAAATGAATGAATGAATGAATAAATGAACGAACGAATGAACGACCAAATAAATAAAGAAAGAAAGAAAGAAAGAAAGAAAATTTATTTAGAGAAAAAGGCGGTTTTGATGACATTGTTTAAATGAATGAACGAACGAACAAACGAATGACCAACCAACCAACCAACCAACCAACCAAACAAACAAACAAATAAATAAATAAATAAATACATAAATAAAATTTCTTTAGAGAAAAAGGCAGTTTTGATGCCATTGTTTAAATGTAATTTTTTATTTATGCTTGTTTATTTTATTTATTTGTTTATGTGCAGTGTGATGAATAGCACCTTAAGACATTATTTATTTGAATGTTTCTGATTAAAAACTGAGACAATTAGTGAAGAATATAAGAACGAGGAAGGGTTAGAAAGGGAACATTTTTTGATGGAACGGAATAGATCTTGGGGGAAATGGACATAAAAGAATAGAAAAGATATGAACACAATAAAAAATTTTCAGAGTGCTGTTGTGGATTTTGTATAAAAGAATGGAACAATTGTCTAAGAAGAAAAATTGAAAAGAAAGCTGTGAATGCTGTGAAAATGTTGGGAAATTGTAAACCTGCAGAAGTCTCATGTGAATAGTTCACATAACTCATGTACTATTAAATATGGATGTGGTTTGCTTATGGAAGAGCTATAGAAATTATTTAACACATATCTAGACCGCATTGATATCTTATCATTGGACGGAAGCCATTATTGTTCTCCTCTACAGACAGAAAGGTAACCAGAATAAAAGCAAAAATAAAAAAAGTTACTGGGAAGGATATGGAGGAATTTTGATTGAAAGTATACTTTTGATTGGAAATATTAATTTGCAAACATTCACTTAGCCTTTCATTGCATCATACATCCTTACAAGAGTAGGAAACACAAACAGATTGTGAGCAGAATTTGACAATGACAATAAAGCTTTGTGCTGGACAGAGAATGTGTAGTGGGTTTTGTTTTTTTGCTCTCCAGATCATAGAGAAATGTTTTGATGGTATGTTTCTTGGGGAAAATGCAGAATAAAGTGAATAGGCTTCAATTATGGAGTATTTTGCATGAATATGGAATTGAAGATTACTTACCCAGTGTAATAATAATGGCAAAAGATAAAAGTACAATTTATGAGAATGGAATATTTAGCAATTGGTTCAGCACTGAGCAAGGAGGAAAGCAAAGGCTGTGATGTCTCCTTGGTTGTTTAATGTATTTATAAATGTATAAGAAATAACTTATGCTGGTATTAAAACTGTGCTGCTTGGGGAAATAAATGGAGGTGTACTTTTGTATGCAGATTGTGCCGGGTCGTTAACAGAAAAGCTGAACAATTTTCAATAGATATGGGGTTGCAATGAATGGCTATGTGAATGTTTGCAAATTATGCACAAATGACAAATAATAATATAACTCATAGAAACAGAAACATAGAAGATTGACAGCAGAAAAAGACCTCATGGTCCATCTAGTCTTCCTCTATACCATTTCCTGTATTTTATCTAAGGATGGATATATGTTTATCCTAGGCATGTTTAAATTCAGTTACTGTGAATTTACCAACCACGTCTGCTGGAAGTTTGTTCCAAGGATCTACTACTCTTTCAGTAAAATAATATTTTCTCACATTGCCTCTGATCTTTCCCCCTACTAACCTCAGATCGTGCCCCCTTGTTCCTGTGTTCACTTTCCTATTAAAAACACTTCCCTCCTGAACCTATTTAACCCTTTAACATATTTAAATGTTTTGATCATGTCCCCCCTTTCCCTTCCATCCTCCAGACAATACAGATTGAGTTCATTAAGTCTTTCTTGATAAGTTTTATGCTTAAGACCTTCCACCATTTTTGTAGCCTGTCCTTGGACACAGTATTCCAAATGTGGTCTCACCAGCGCTCTGGTGAGCGGGATCACAATCTCCCTCTTCCTGCTTGTTATACCTTTAGCTATGCAGCTAAGCATTCTACTTGCTTTCCCTACCGCCTGACCGCACAACTCAACCATTAAATAACTTTGGGTACCTGGGTAGAATGTTTAGTAAAAGTGGGAACATGTGGATGCCAGTAGAGGGGCAATAAGTAATATGTGGTCTGTTGCAAACAATGAATGCTTGTTGAACCAAGCTAAAATGCCCATGTACTAAACATGCTTCTGCTCACTTTGCCCATGTACTAAACATGCTTCTGCTCACTTTGCTATATGGAAGTCAAAATTAGGTTTGTTAGGAGAAACAATATAAACTGAAGCCAGTGGAATGTATGTGAGCTATGAGAAAAGAAATACAACAAGGGTGTCAAACACAAGACCTGTCTGGCCCGCAATGTGGCCAGATTTGGCCTGTTTTGTTTCAGACTGATCTACCCAATGTGAAGAGGAAACATTAGGCCAGCGTGGCTTGTAAGTATGTAGTTGTAGATGGTGTTGATGCAAGTTAAATTTAGCTAATTTTAGTTTCATCATGTCACCAATGGTTTTAGTTAGTTTTTTCTTACATTTTTAATTTCTTGGGCAAGCTATTTCTTGCTCCTTGTCTGAGTTGCACTGCTTATCCAAAATGGAAAAGCATTATGGCATTGTTGGGTATGTGTCTACTATAAATATGAGTTTTAATCTGAACGACCAATATCAAGGAAAATTTTATTGGCTAGGAAAAACAGAAAAAAATATGTTCACTTTTAGTTTCAGGTAAGGCATGCAAAGCACATGATAATATAATGGAAACTGTAAACCCAGCGAAGACAGGAATGTCAGACAAGCAAGGAGCTAATAAAATAGCAATCAAATATATAATCTAAATTCAGCAAAACAAGCAGCCAAGAAACATTTTTGCTACAGAACTATGGAAATTACCACTGCGACAGAAAATTGAGATTAACACAGCAGGATCCATATATAAAACCTGGCATGTATTAAGAGTATGAAACTAAGGAATTCGTACCGATGGACAATTGCCAAACACATTAACAGTGCTGTAAGTTGGAAGTATCAATTTCTAAGACTGTCAAAGACAACCATCTATAATAAGAAAGGTAAGAGGAAGTCTGCCATGTTACTCTGTGGTTTTAAAAACAAGTGTGAGGAATCTATTTGTTGATATGTAAATACTGTACATTCTTATTTTCTCAAAAACATCATGGAAGAAAGATCACATCTCCAGCCCAGCAGACTTGACCAATGAGATTGAGAACGTAGACAAATATGTGAAAATATTTCTTCTAAATTTCCTCTAGGAAAGGGAAGAAGAGAATATGCTTTAACATCCTGCCTGTCAACGACTACTTCAGCTTCAACCACAATAACACAAGAGCACGCAACAGGTTCAAACTTAATATCAACCGCTCCAAACTTGACTGTAAAAAAATATGACTTTAGCAATCGAGTTGTTGAAGCGTGGAACTCATTACTGGACTCCGTGGTGTCAACCCCCAACATTTTTCCCTTAGACTTTCCATGGTTGACCTCTCCAGATTCCTTAAAGGTCAGTAAGGGGCGAGCATAAGTGCACTAGTGTGCCTTCCGTCCCCTGTCCAATTGTCTCTCCTATATTTTATATATCTTTTCTCCCATTCATATATCCTTTCCTCTACTCTTCATTGACATATTCTATTCTAATATCTTTTATTCTATCCTTTCCCTGATATTTACTACTACATGTTTTTATTCTCTTTAACTTTCAATTTATATTGGACAAAATAAAAAAATAAAAAAATAAAAAAATAAATAAAATAGAATGACTAGCAGTAAGACAGATGGACTCAGTTGTGGTGGCAACTAAGTGCACTGTTGAAAGACCTGAAAGACCAGGATAGAGAGAAAGCACCATGAAAAAAAACAACTTGATGTCATATAATCAACAATCAGAAAAAAAATCATTCTAGTAATCTTTAAAAAAACAGCAATTCCCTGGCACTATCTCTCATCATAAACCTTTCTCCCTAATCCAGGAAGAAATCAGTTATTTAAAATAAAATGCTGTCTGGAATTTGAACAGGTCAATTGTCTCTTTTTTTCAGTTATAGAGTCATAGTCCGAGATTTAAATAATCCATGGAGAAAACCCGATATTTGTACATCCCAAAAACTGCCATCATTTTTGTTAGCATACCTATTTCAATCAGTATAGCTTTTGTGAAAAACAACACATTATTTTAATTGAGAAATTTGTTATTTTTATTCCTATATCTTATTAGCTGGTAATTTCACTTCCAGGGTGATAAGCACTTAACCGGAATGATATTCTTTTGTTGTTCTCCCAACACTGTGTTTCTTGGGTTGAATCTGAATCTGAAAAGGTATATAAAATAAATAAAATGTAACACCCCCCCCCCCTCTCTTGTTCCATCTGTTTTAAATGTTCAAATGAAAACTCATTCTGTCATGTGGATTATTGGGAGATATTAATAAATTTGCTAACATGTAATAGTTGTAATATAGTGACTATATCAGTGATGGAACCTTTATTTCTTCGGGTGCCAAAAGAGCATGTGCGCACACTATCATGTATGCTTGAGTGCCCACACCCATAATTCAATGCCTGGGGAGGGCAAAAACAGCTTCTCCTGCCCCCCGGGGTGCCCCCTAGAGGCCAGAAATACCCTGTTTCCCAACTTCTGGTGGGTCCAATAGGTTCGTGTTTCACCCTCCCCAGGCTCCAAAGGCTTCCCTGGAGCCACGGGAGAGTAAAAACACCCTTCCCCATCCGCCCCCCCCCCGAGGCTCTCTGGAAGCCCAAAACACCCTACCAGAGGCTCTGTGAGAGCCAAATATCAGCTGGCCAGCACACATATGCACAATGGAGCTGAGTTAGGGCAACGGCTTGTGTGCCAGCAGATATGGTTCTGCGTGCCACCTGTGGCCCCCATGCCATAGGTTCTCTATCACTGGACTACATGCATGTTGTACTGAAATTAAAACTTCCTTGTTCCCTCACTCCCTTCCTTCCTTCCCTCCATCCCCCCTTACCTTGTACCTTGACTTTCTCCTTGCCTAAATTAGATAACAGTTTATTCTCTTGAACAATTTTTTATATGTCCCACTAACTCTCAGAAAGTACATCCAAGGCGAATGGACTGACTCCTCATTCTTAGCAACTTGTTAGCTGGGTAATTATGGGAGTCCAACCCAAATGTTATGAAGCCCAACCAACAGTTAAGGAAGTCTGCTCCAACTCTTTCGAGAAGCATCTAATTTTTACACATGCTTAGGGCAATATCTGACATTCAAACTCAAGCATATTGAAAATACATATGTAGTTGGGCTGTGAATGTTGGTAAAGGGCTTCTTAAAATTCACAGCAATATAAAACAGCTTGGCTCCACTTCACTGACAAGTCCATATTGTGTGGCTTCATCAAGTTCAGAACAAATTGTGAAGAGACATATGAACCCTGTGAGACTTGAATGTAAACCTTACAATTTATATTCATATTGTTTCCTGATTGCTTATTTGTACCCTATGACAATCATTAAGTATTGCATCATACTTGACAAATGTATCTTTTCTTCTATGCACACTGAGAGCATAGGCACCAAAGACAAGTTCCTTGTGTGTCCAATCACACTTGTGTGATTCTATTGTGTTCTGTTCTACTCTACTTCGTTCTATTCCATTCCATTCTATATATAGCAGAAAAATTGCTCTAAATTTAAGCAGGTTGAAGAAACCAAAATAAATAATGAAGTTTAGATAACTGTATGTATGATATTCTTCTGCCATAAAGGAAATTTTTATTTTGTTTGCAGACTGTAATTGGTTTGTAATGATTTTTTTTTAAAAAAAATGATCATTACATACATTACCTTATTTAATCTATATTTCATGGGATTGCTTATTTTGCAGTTTATTGTAGTATAATATGTTCATAATTCCAGTTAGTTGTGTTGAGCATCATCAAATGATATGCCAAAGTACACAAACCAGAAGCTTTTATTATTTATTCTAAAATATTCTATTACTTATGTAATAATATATTATTTATTTGTATTATTATATACAGTATTATATATTTATATTATTTATAATTAGCATCTAACGAAAATTAAACTTTTTTGTTGACTATAGGATGATTATGAATATGTAAAACCAGTCAGATTTAAACAAGCTTCACCTTATCTGAAACATGCAGTTCTGCTTAATATCGGTACCAAGGTTTCCTCACTGGCTAGAGATGCTATGAAAACAATATAAAATTCATAAAACAAATCCCAATGATCTCAGATAATTCATTTTAATAAATAAGTACCACCCGCCCTGTCTCTGAACTGGGGAGCCTTTACAGATTCATTGCTTTCAAAATTGATATAAGCAAGCTGAATTTAAGCTGCCCAACATTTCCACATGCCTTCAATTGCAGTGAAAATATACAGTATGTACATTTCTACCCCAGAAAAAAACCCCCACGAAGGTTTTAAAATGCTTAACTAGTGTTGTGGCAGATGACTCGCTGGCTATTCATCCCACTAGATTAAAAGGGAGAAAAAAGCCAAGAATCTAGACTATATAAAGCAGGCTGTTGCCTAGGAAAACTCCTCATTCGATTTCAAACCAATCAGAAATGAATTAAGAAAAGTAATATGCACATGTGACGCGATCCGTAGTGGATGGTATATCAACAGGCTCAGACGCGAGAGAGGTGATCTATCCCATTGCAGATCAGGACTTCTCGCCTTCATATGGAGAAATCTTTTCGGGGGGCGGGGGAGGCTGTTATAGCACGCACAATACAACTCACGGGCAAACGGTGTCAAAAGATCTCAATCTGTTTGGACGGATGTTCTAAAAAAGGGAACGCCAAACTTGGACCGGGTGTTTTAAAACCCGTCTTGTAAAAGGCTACAATTAGATCTTAATCTCTTAGATGAAGGTCCAAGAGACTTAAATCTCTTGGATTAATGTCCAAGAGAAAGCGGGATTTTTATTTTATTTGTCAAGCATGTACAAGATAGCGATGCTGTTCTCTCATCGTGTTCGAAGAGGTATCAGACATCTAATGGGTTGTGGGCTTTTCGGCAATGTATCCTACAAAGATAGTAGGTATAGAGTCCTCTGGGAGTAAGGCGGCATATAAATCCAAATCAATCAATCAATCAATCAATCAATCAATCACAAACATTAGCAAAGTAGGTACAGGTAAATCAGGCAATAGGACAGTAGGACAGGGACGGTAGGCACAATCTCATCACCGGCTCAAGGTTGACTCAGCCTTTCAACCTTCCATCCTTCCAAGGTGGGTGAAATGAGGACCCGGATAGCGGGGGCAATATGCTGGCTCTGTTAAAAAGTGCTATTGCTAACATGTTGTAAGTCGCCCTGAGTCTAAGGAGAAAGGCGGCATAAAAAAAATCGAATAAATAAATAATGGCGCGCTTCTGTACCATTTGGGAGAACCTAAAGAAGCTTTGGACAGGTTTGCAGGATTCGAGGTCAAATTCGTACGGGGTTGGCTAAGATGATCCCCCTAAACGGGGCAAGCGGACACCGCTAAAGCGGAGCGTCAGGAGTGGAAAGTGTGTGTGTGTTTGTGTAGGGGGGACGGGGGACGGATAGGAGCTATCTCGCGCAGGAGCCCCTCGGCTTTAGGACCGCTCGGAGCGCTTTCCCGCTCGGGAGGTTAGTCTTAAGCTCCGCAATCTCTCCTTACTCTCCCGGCAGTTTGGGCAGAAGATCGCTTTGATGTGAAGCGGCGGGGCCGCCCCTCCCGCGCTCGCCTCTCTCCTTCCACCCGTCCCCAACCCTCCCCAATTAATCGCGCCCCGTCCTTTAAGTTTGCCAGCTCCTTTCACAGCCGCGGCGAGAGCGCGACGGGAGCGCGGCGAAGCTTTCCGCCGCCGCCGCGGTCTTATATGAGGAGAACCGGCCACCCAACGTGGAAGAAGGGCAGGTCGGCGCGGACAACGACGACGGGGTTGCGCGGTCCTCTTTCCTCCTCCTCCTCCCCGTCTAAGGACTTTTCTAACCGGAGCGTCGCCCGCCTTCCTGAGGAGAAAAACAAAACAAAACCAACCCAACCCCTTCGTTCCCGCCAGCCAGCCCTGCCAACAAAAAGGAACTCCGGCTGACGGCGGGGAAATTTTGGGGAGGGGGGGAGCCTCTCCCGCGCTCTTTTCACGCGACTGGAAATAAAATGAAAGCCGGGGGGAGAGGGGGATTCCCTCAGCCCCAACAGCCGCCGCGGGAGCAACCGCGCGCCGCGCCCGGAGCAGCCGCTGCCGCGGCAGGCAGGGCGGGCAAAACCAGCGACCGCACCGCGTCTCCCCCCTCCCCCGTCAAAAGTTTGATGCCGAAGAAGTGAGCCCGGCTCAAGGAAGGGCCAAGGCGGGGCTGGAGCGGGACCGCTAGAGGAGGCTTGCCTAGGACTTCCCTCCTCCTCACTTCCCGGTCCCCATCTCCCCCCTCCCGCGCCGCCCGAGTCATCACTCGGGTCCGATCCCTGCCTTAGTCCTCTACTCTCCCCCCCCCCCCCCTCTGCGCGCGTTCGGGGAGGACTCCCGCCCCGCCGTCGGCCCAACCGGGCTGCTCTCCAAAGGGGCAGCGCCAGAGGAGTGGCTAAATCCAAGGGGGGCGCGCGAAAAGAAGCTCGCGGCTTCGTCCGCTCACGCCGGGGGTGAGGCTCCAGCCTGAGGCTTTCGGGCTTCGCTCGAGCGACTCGCCCGCGGAAGTCTTTCGCCCGCGGGCTGCAACTTTTGCTGCCTTTCAAACAAGCGGGCGCGGCGAGGGGGGAGGGAAAAATAAGGGGGGGAGCGGCCGAAGCAGCTGCCGTCTTTCCCACCAGCCCGCCCCACCCCGACGTCCCTTCCCTGCTTGGAGGGGAAAGAAGCCGGATAAAGAAGCCAGCACTGCCGATCCAATCCGAAAGGGTCCGGAGCAAAGGCGGGTGGTTTGCTTCTGCGGCTTTCGACGATCGGCCCGAGACGGTGAGTTAAACCCAGCTGATTTCCTTCCCCCCCACCAACCCCTCCGGCTTTTTCTCCCGGCCCTCCCTGCGGGTGCGGTTCTTGAAGGGGCGAACGGGAAACTTTCCCGGAGAAGGGCCTCCGCGCTTGACTCTCTTTTCCCAAGAGTCCAGGGATGGGATCGGAAGAGTTCGGAAGCTTGGCTTGCCCTAACGGACGAAAACTCCGCTTGGAGAGCCCTTCGCCCCTGTCTAAGGACGGGATGAAGTCGATCCTCCCCGGAGGGTTGGAAGGAAGGTGGGTAAGGTGGCGGGTGGCGTGAAATGCGGGGCTGGAGCTTCTTGAGATCCGCTAAAAAAATAAAAAATTCGAATCGAGAAGAAGAGAGAAAGCGAGTCGCCCGGCTTGGGTTACTAGCAATATATATTCCTACGCTATATTCATTCATTCATTTATCCATCCATCCATCCATCCTTTGGAATTCCACAATTGAGACCCCTTGCCTGCTATAGGGATCGCTGTGTTGCAAACGGAGTTATTGCCCAATTAATGTGATTTTATTGCATGTCCTCCTCCTCTCCCCCCCCCTTCGCGATAACCAATTAAGAGATTTGAGAAAAGGGAGATAAAACTTAGATACAAATAGAAACTGCTCCCTCTAGCGTTCATTTGGAAAGTCTTCCACGGGGAAGACGCTCCGATTTGGTGTGGAAGCGGGGATTTCAAAGCCTTTGTTCGTAGAAAGAGCCGTTTGCCTCTTTTTACACCCCGAATATGTGGAATGGTAGCACCACTGGCATCTTTTCCTTCCAAACAACGAAGGTATCAATCCATTGGCTTTACAGGCGGTGCATCATCTGCGTCCATGGATTCCTGAACTGTGTAATCGCTGCATTTAAAGAAGACCGGAGGGCTCGCTTTTATGGGTCATTTTTTTAATGATCATTTTAAACTAAACAAAGTTACAGAGTATATGAAGGGCGACAAGGAATGAACAAAAGGTCTTTGAATAGAATAGCCTGTAGCTGGAGATGATATTGAACAGAAGTGTGTCATGCTTCTGAATCTTAATATTCTCCCTCTTTTAGTTTCTGCAAATACAGCTTTTTTTCCTGAAGGAGAAAAGAAAAATAAGATACAAAATACAGCAGCAAAATACTTGAAGGGATTGTGTTATCTCAGTCCTTAATTCAGATCTAAAATATCAATCTGATTTGATAAAGAAGAAATGTATCCAACAGCTTCAATGCTTAATATTTGTGATGCTTAATGCAAGTAGTTGACCACTAAGAATTATATTAGTTTTTCTTTGGTGATATTTCTGTTTACTATATACATTTATTTAAAAGCAAAATAAAATATTATTAGCAACAAATCTGTTATTTGACTTTGTCGAATGCAGTTGACTCAAAATGCTTTTTACAGTTCCACCAGAAATATCTGTCATTTATATCATTGGAGAAATATTTAATATTAATGAAGAAGAAAGATTAAACAATGGAAGAAGAGTTTTAGGGCAACTTAAAAACTCCGTCTTAGAAAGTTGCCTCAGCAAATGATACCATTTTGAAAGAGTTTGTGTCCTGCCTGAAAAATATTTCAGCAGCACATTTTGCGATAATATACAGACATTCATTCTGTGACTGTGATCGGAAGTAAATCAAAACCAGAAATGCTGTTTCAAGACCAAAATGCAGAATTTCTTGTTCACAAAATAGAGACTTCTCAGCAATTTGATACTCAGTTCCTTGCATACCATTAACTGCTTAAAATTTGGCAGGAAAACACCCAAGGATACAGGAAACTATCCAATACAGAAGGTTACCTACCATGGCTGGTTTACTATCTTGACATAAGAATGCCGATGGACTTGTAATTGCAGGTGCTTTCCATCTGTATTTGAGGAGCAATTTCATTATGCCATTCAAAATCTTACATTTCTAAAAAAAGGACTTGTGGTTACAAGAGGAGAGCTGATTTGTGAAGAGATGTGGAATACCACATTCCCTGTTCCTGAAACTTTACTAAGAATACTGCCTTGAAGTGAAAGCAGGTGATTCAGCCTTCCTTCTGCTTTTTGAATATTAGTGATGTGCCACAATTGGTAACATTTTTGTGTGGTTTCCTTTCCTTGTAATGCTGCAGGCAAGAGAAAGTTGGAATTGTCTGCCACGGAATAAGTATGACTCATAGTCCTATTTTTATGGTAAATCTTCCTTGCCTTTCTTCTTATCCCTTGCTACAAGTTAGAAGTGCAATACCTGAGGAGAAGAGAGGTATATTTTCCAACAGTAAAATTTGTAAAAACAACTTGGTCTGACTAGATAATTGGAAGCCTTCCCCACTACTTAAACTGAATGGATTTAACATTATTTCAAGCCTGAGGGCATAAAGCACATATTCATAATGCCCTTGTTTCTGCAAACGAATTTAGCAATTTAGCATTTATGAAAAGCAGTAAATTGTCTTAAATGCAGAAATTACAAATGTATGCATGTATATTATAAATAAGCTTTTAAAGAGAGGTGTCTGTCAGTGTGGGACTATAGTTATGTTTTGGATTATGTTTATAGCATTATTACTGTTAGTCTTAAGAATTCATACAGAGCAGAGGGTGGAACACAATTCTTAAATTATAATTGACTAATTGCTGTACAGATTCCTCAGATGATATGTGTGCTTTTATTAAAATGACAATTTCACCTAAAGGAAAGGGCTGCATTCAATTTGATCCATGGATAATAATGTTATCAACAGCTTCCAAGTATAAGTAGGATAGATTTCCAAATAAAACATATAATACTGTTATTTGGGGCTTTACTTTATTTTTAGAATTTAGCTCTGTATATGTAGAGAGACAGTCCTCATGGGGAGTTCTATTGATTAACTACCCAATCAGCTTCTTAGTGCCAATTTCTATTATGAGACAATGATCTTTGTGTGTCTGTGGGTGTGGATCCGTGTGTGTGAGAGAGAATCACAGGGAGAAGGATGCTATTTCCAGGGACCAGATCACTACAAGATGCTTCATTTGTCAGCAGTTGCTAATCAGAATAGGAAGTTGCTTGTTTTTCATAGTTAATTGCATCTGGGATGTTGTTTGGGGGTGTCAGAGGGTACATGTAAACAAGGATTTGTGTGAGACTAAACAGCAGTCCTATGAATGCCCCCAAGGGGAAGCTAGGTTGTAGAAGCATGGGTAAGGGTTACAATTCTGTAGGGGTGATGAGCTATCAGTAATAAAGGACACTCCAACTCTCTTTCTGCCAAAACTCCATTGAGTGTCATTAGCATAATCCACCCCACCCCTCCATTGCAGTCACCTTTTATTCAGTGTGAGAGTCGAGATTCTAGGGATCACTCTAGTTTCATACAGCAGATTGTGTGATCACATAGTAAGCAAAGGTTATAATGCTAGAGAGGATTTACCAAAAGAGTCCTCTGTCCATTTTTAACACTTGTGTTAGAACTGAACAGATATGAACCAAAGAAAAAACCTGGAAGAAAATCCTACTTTATTCTTCTTCTTTATCACATCATATGTTCAGGCTTGAAAGTTTGATCTTAAGAAAGCTGAAGTAGAAATCTCCACCTCTCAGTCATGTGGATGGCCTTGACATAAAATCCATTTTCACAGGAATGTATTTAAAGATGGAAGTGAAATATTCAACTTTATTTCTACAGTGATTATTCCATCATTTAATAAAGATCTGTATCTCATGAGTTGCAGTCTACAAATGCAACATGAGGTACATTCTGCTGCTATTAAAAATTCTCATGGTCCTTAGCATATGATCTTTAAGCCAATATCTTTCCCGTGTCAATGAGAGCTCATTAATAATGAGATACTGCCGACTGCTAAGCTATGCTGTGTTAGTTCTTGCCAAACCATGACATTTTTAATACATTAATAATATGTCTGAAATGTAATGGAAAACTATTAATCATACCCTGGACAGGTGCCAGGAATTTAAGCTGTAATTGGCTGTTTCTTGTCAAGCATGCCAGTTGCATGTTCTGATTCTTGAATCACCTGCACATAAGTTTCAACTTTTCTCTTGTCATCTTGTTGAATGAGATCAATGTTACACTCTATAATTCTGTGTAATTACCATAATCATGACTTTTTACTTGCTTTAACCTTAATTCATTATCTAGGAGGAACAGTATACTCTAGAACATTTGCACCAATGTTGCATTTCAGTGCAAATCTTCTGCCATCTTGATTGTTGCTTTCATATATTTGCATCCTGATATGAGACTTTAATTATTTTATTGTAGCTTGTTAAAATATATGCTTCTTTGAAGTAAATCTTCTATAATGTATTTTGTTTTTACTTCTGTACGCCGCTCTAAGTCCACTGGAGAAGGGCGGCCGATAAATGTGATAAAATAAAATAAAATAAATAAATCTGTATTGGAAGAAACTAGATTTACTATCACTATGAAATGGTACAGAAATTTGTAACTTCTTCGGAATTTGTGAGATTCTGTCCATGGCAATTTGTTAATATATTGCACAAGACAGGGAAATGTTTATTTCTATTTATACACATTTATTTAAAATCCATGCTTTCAATCCAAGTAGTCAGTTGAAATGAACCAAATCCTATTTCTGAATGATCAGATAGTCACAGATGCAAGTTGTTGATCAGTAGGTAAGATTAAAAAAATGTAAAAAGCAAACAAAGAAACATCTTGAAGCTGAAGGAAATGACATGGTTTTAAAAAAGTTCTTTAAAATGTTACTTTAGGTAGTGGAGTGTGGTATACTTCATTCCTGAAAAGAAGCTTAACTTTCTAAGAGAACACTGGTTTGTGAAATAAATAAGAAACTCCATGTGTCCATAAGGCAATTATTGTAATTTGCTATGGAAACATTATTCAGCCATCTGTTGGCATTGCATCAGAACTATAGCTAGTTTCATATGCAAAATAATGCTATATCTGAATAAAAGGAACCTCTTTAAAGATTTGCTTTGCATGCCAGATTCTCTTTGCCTGAAAGTAGACATTTTTGGCAGGAGCGATTATGCTGCATGGGTCATGGAAATGCTGTGTTCTTTTTATACATGTGATATCATAACTCATTTTCTTAACTCATCAGATCATCGGATCCCAAATAGGGAAAAAAATAATGGTTTTGGGGAAACAGCACAACTGCTTTCCGATGTTTTCTGCCCTGCTTAGGAATTTAGTAAGAAATTAGCGTGATTCCTTAAAATGTTAGGAATATAATAATATGACTGCACACTTACTTTCCAGTGATCGTGGGAAAGGGCTTATTACTAAATAATTGTTAAGATAATACTTAGTAAATATTGCATTCTTTTCAATATATTAAAACGGTTAAAAGACCAGGATGCCCTAATACTTTTGTCAAATTTTTTTGTTAAAATTTGTTCTAGATTGATTAACCAAAATCTGTATCCTCTGGTGATCTGTTATTTCATAAATTATTAAGATCTTTAATGTGTTTGTCATAATTTAGGTAGCATAGTTTGTAATTCAAACAAATGTGCAAGAGGGGGGAGGGAGAGAGAGGGTTCTTTTATCACAACTTAATTAAAATCTGGTTAGAGAGGAAAGTGTTGAGGTTGGATTGAGCCTGAGGGCTGTCAAGAAGCCATGCCTTGTGTTTAAACGCCTTGCAAAGTTGACAGAGGTCAGTGCACCGATATCTTTGATGTGCCTTTTCTATCACTTAAATTATCACCCAGCATTTTATGTCCTGCTCCGGTGAACACAAAGGGTAGATTGAGAAGATTGCTTTCTCCTGTGGAAATTGATACATAAAGGGACTTTAAAATAACAACAAGTCTATATAAGGAAATATTATTATCAGCTGCAAATGAGCCAACTGTTATCTTTGTCATTAAACACAATTAAATGAAATCAGAGCTCTTTCAGTACTAATGAGAAAAATCCAAAGAGACAGAAGTGGGCTCATCAGATCACTTATTAAGCTAACAAAAGCTGAGATATGTAACAGATATTTTAAGCTCTCCGAGGTCTTCCTTTGAAGAAATGGAAAACACACAAGTTGTTGTCAGTCCTTTGTCATTGTAATAAAAGCTTTGACACCTTTCGTAGACTGCAGATTGTATCCCTGATTTGGCTATGAAATATGTGGTTTGAGTGCTGTGGCTGGGCTCAGATTTTGACAAGATGACAATAATGTTCTTGATAGATATTGGATGGATGGATGGATGGATGGATGGATGGATGGATGGATGGTAGATAAAGGAAAATGACAGTTAAAAATCTCTCATGTCAAAATAATTTTGGTGATGAGTAATTTAGTAATTTGGTTTGTTTAAAAAAAAATCCTTCAGTAAAGGTTACCCTTTTTTTATTATTTACAATTTACCTTGTACTAAGCAAGGCCTTCAAAATGTCACCATTTCAGATATTTTCTATTGCATTGATCCTAGAATGGTAACTCTTACTTTTATTGTTTCTAAAAGGGTGCTGGTGCCAGAAGAAAAGAATGATTGATGGCAAACAGACTGTAAACACTCATCGTTTTGGTCCATCAGCTGATTCATCAGTTTGGCTGATTGCTCCTCATGAGCCGGAAAAAAGGAGGATTGCTCGGGATTATTGATGGTACAGCTGACGCTTGGCAACACTGCTAAATTGTTACCTGGTTTTGGACATTATTTGCATAAGTGATTAAAAGTCCTGAAACTCCTGGGAATGTAACAAGCATCCTTCACTTGGCTTTGAACTACGTATAATGTGCTTGGCTTCCACCAAAGTTTCAAAAATCAAAACCACAGTTATTGTAACTTAAGCTCTTCTCTCCTTTGGAACATATTTTGCAATAACGTTGCTTCTCTCCATGTATATTTATGTATAATAAAGACTACACTTAGTTCCATATTGGTGATTGCTGTCAAGGCACTCAAAAAGGATATAGAGATGTATTTGTCAAGATTCCTCTCTCTCCATGCCCTATGGGTTACTGTATCTTCAGTAATGCAACATTATCCTTCAGTTTGGGGACATTATGATGTGTGCAAGACACAGATTTATATGGATGAAGACAAGATTTGGGATTATACAGCCTGTCAGCCTGAAGCCATAGATATGATGAAACACGTAAAAGTAAACCTGGAGCCACCTAATATAACATGTGGAAATCCACCAGAGACCTTCTGCGGAATGGTAAGGCAAAAAGTATAAATCTTACCTTTAAGCATAGAGCATAGATCTCTTAGAGAAACGGAATCATACCTGTCTACTGCATCAAGATCAACATATTTAGTTTAGGACTGGCCAGAATTGTTTATCATTGGACTGAAAAATGTCCAGCAGAGAGAAAGCATTAGAAGCGTTTAAAGCTGAAGGGTTAAGTAGTCCATTTGGGTTTACTTGAATGAAGGAAAGTAGCTCTTGAGGTATTCTTTTATTGCTTCTTTTAGGTCCCAGAACCACAGACAGCCCTGAAATCACTCCATATATTCATAAGAACCCACACATAGGTTATTATTAAAATTTTAAATTTCACTACATTGGAAGGAAATGTGTTAGCTGCTCCCGTAGTAATCCTAGTACCTGGATATAATTAATCAACTTAATTTTTTCCTACATTTAACTTAAATCTGTTCAGTTTGTGTCGTGACTGATACAGCTTTTAAAGTTTTGATATGGCTCAAAAAAGTATTGTTGTTGGATTGGATGATAAATTGGTTTTGGTATTTTTAGCTTTTTAAAAATTGAGCCATAAATGATTTTTGGATGTCTGTACTGCACCAGGTAATATTTTATATTAAGACAATGGCTTTTGTAGGATTTTCATGGCTCATAGGGAAATAATCTAGCAACCTGTAGCTATAGCAGTTGAGTTTTTCAGAGCTGATTAAAATGTACCATTTTTCCTTTAAATATAAAGTATTTTATATTATGTGTTCCTGCTATTTTCCTTCTAACTGTAAAGTATGAAATGTGCTTCTGTGACATGAGCTGTAGTGATTCTCTAATTTGGGTGATCCTTCTGCAAGAATAAATAGGAGGAAAAGTGACAGATCAGTCAAAAACCTTGTGCATTGTCCAGCATTCATATCTTTTCAAACCAAGATTGACAACTCCAGCTGAAACCAGTCCTGGAGATTTCATTTCCTCATAAAAAAGTATGCAGGTGGCATTTTGTACATGTATGTGTGCATTTTTGCATTTGTCTTTATATAACTTGTAGAAGCTATTCAAAGGACAAGACTAAGAGTCTCTCCCACATTCTGCATCTATCTCTATTTAAAACAAATAGTATTTAAAATTAAGTGGCTCTCTATAGAGAAGAACCAAACTCACAGTCAAAACAACTCACTCTTGCAAACAAAAACATACAAATGCATGCACACTTTTCCATTTCCTCTTTCCAGCAGGAATAGAAGAAGAAAAAATAAACTTCAGGATGATGATTTTGTAAAGAGGAGAATTTGCACTGGAAAGAAAAGAAAAGAGAAATCCATAAATAAAAGTAAATGGCAGAAATAGCTAGTCAGAGGAAAATCCTCATTTTGACATTATAAAAAGGGTAAACATTCAGTGGCAGCAGAAGTGAGCCTCGCATATCCAAGTTACTAATTTTGGAACACAGTTTAATAACTAAATCTGTAGTCTTTTGTACCTCCTGCCATTCATGTCATTTCAACAAGTTTTCAGCAGACGTAAGAAGAACCCAATAGGATTATTAGGTTTTGGGCATTCTCCCTTCTGCGTAGGGAGGATAATTTGGTGATTTAAATATTTTATTATTTAAAATAAAACAATAAAATAAGTCACTTTCATGTGAGACTTGTGACTGGGCATCTGCAAAATCATTCTTGCTTCAGAGACTGGGTTCTCAAGATTCAGGAACTAAAAGAATGAACGGAGATGTAATCTAGAGGCGTTCCCTAATTTATGTGCAACCAGCAATTCAGATGTTCATTTAACATCTGTCATTTTGAAGTAGATAATAATTAATTTTATAAACTATTTTCATAAGGACTATGTTTGTATGCTTTGTAAACTATTTCAATATGAAACCTCCAGTATCTCAAAATGTTAGGAAAAAGGCAGAGAAAATGGACAGAATAGGGAATGGAATTGCATAGGTTAATGCTGCTCTGATTCATTACTCATAACATGTTGTACAGCAATTTTGACTCAACCTATACGCTGTCATATTCTTAGAGCAACGTAGTACATTTCAATCAAAAGCCTCGTTGAGATGAGTAAAATTTCCACAAGAGTGATGCTAGACACGGCACTTAGTCATTTCATTTGGAATAGGTAGCAGAACATCAAACTGGATTGTACTCATCTGTAACCCACTATATTTAAATTATGGGATACACTTATGACATATGAAATAAGCTTTTCTGGTAGAATTTGCATTTTTGTAGAAAAACTAGTTCATAAATAGAACATAATTCTTTACAGATCTCTAGGTTCAAAAGCTATCAGTCGGTGTCAAATAATACTGATAAAATTACAGTCTGATTCGATATAAGGAAACTTTATCCAAACTATTTGATCTGGTAGAAAGGAATGAGATCAATTTAATTTTGGATACCTGAACTTTTTAGGAATAGTTTCATACAGATAATGAAAGACAAACATGGAACTTGCACAATATTTTTTTTAAATAACACAAGGTATTTCAAATCACATAAAGTAAACTATTTAGATATTTCTTTAAAACACACCTGGAATTCGTCTGATAGGTTGCACCCTTCGTTAGGGTTACCTGTGGATTCAAAAAGCAGAACTGTGTTACTCCCAAGTTCCAGGAAGAATGAACAGGGCTCATTAATATAACATATATTTAGACTGGCATCTCTTTGAGTCTTGAGATGCCAATTAAAATTTTGAGTTTGATGGCTCTAAAAAGTGTGAACTGTATTAATTGTAATCTACATTTATGGTCTTGGTCTGTATTGTTATGCCTGCGACAAAGAGGTTAAGGAATTCATTCAGCAAATATTGCCTGGAAAGGCAAGTACTGTAGCAGGATTCCTACTGTGTTGTCTAGTCAGCTATATTATTTAAGGAGAAAAGTGTTGTGCTCAAAGTTTTCCTGGACGTTTTGTATGTATTTGTAAGATAGGGTGATACATACAGGCAATCAGTGTTCTCTCTAATTTTTTTGGGGGGTGAGCGGAAAAGTATAGCGTCTGAGCGACAGTCCCTTCGGGACTGGGCGGCACAGAAATAATAATAAATTTTCCCTCTCGGCTTCTGGGCAGGTTTGGAAAACTCTGAGTTGATGATGATTTTTAAGTGAGCGATTGCTCACTGCTCAGCTTAGAGGGAACTATGCAGGCAATTACACTATATGAGATCATTTTTAGCCCATGGCTACATATAACTAGCATTTTTATCTGCTTTTCAGGAAAACAGAAGGAATCCTAACTAAGTTCTTGCTGTACAAGTGTGGGCTACTTAGACTTAACCTTCTAGGATAAAACAAAGAATAGGGCAAATTCTGAAAGAACAAATATTTTGATTTGATTGAGATTGGAATAAAATAAAATATGCTGCTCAACCAAAGCTCTGCTAATTTAAGATCCTAATGGATCCTACTAATTCCAGATCTTCAAATTTAAAAAAATATATAGATGGGAGAACTCTTTTTATATATATCTATTGTATATTGAATTTTGGTGTTTGAATATCTGGACATTTTTGGTGTTTTCTTAGCTATTTCTCTGAAAGGAAAGATACTATAGAAAAGTGACCGGGAGATTGGCAGAGATAAAGAATAAAGTGCTACTCTCTGCAAGCTGCCAATGTTAACCTGTAATTCACAAAAAATGGAAGACTGAAATAATGACATATAAAAAAAGAAATGGTGCTATTCAGGCTCCCACAAACCTTGGCTAACATGAAGTAGAGCAGCAAGGCAATTTGCAATAGTTACATTATCCCTTTTGTTCCTGGAAAGTTCATATGGAAACTTGAAGGCACCTGCATATGGACATATAGGTTTGTGTGGCTCTTGCAGCAGAAGTGCTGAGGGTGGCAAGCCTACAAGTGCCACTGTGGATTTCATAGCCAATCAAAACTAAATTAAGAAACAGGTTATTAAAAAGAAAATAAACGTCTTCCTGCATGTAATTTTGGCACCGTGTTATGAGTTGAACCTCCAATGTTTTCCTTAGAGATTTTCAGCATCATTAATACTGTGTAGCTTTCATTAACAGTACATTTGCATTTGCTGAGAAAAAAAAATACGAAGGAAAGGGCTACCTGGTATCATGATGATGTTTATTGAAATAATTAAAGTATCAGATACTTTCCAACAGACTAGTTTGGAAGGCAAAATGAAAATAGAGTTTTATTATGAGCACCCAGATTGTTGGGGGCAATACGCTGACTCTGTAAACTGCTTAGAGAGGGATGTAAAAGCACTGTGAAGCGGCATATAAGTCTAAGTGCTATTGCTGTTGCTATTGGGAAATGCTTTAATAATACATGCATGGCTTCTGCAGAACAACAAATCAATACAGGGCTGCTGTGGCAATGTCAATAACAAATCTACCTTTGAGAGGCTGCTAGCTAGTAATTTTTGCTAAAGAGGAAAACAGCCAATTCAAATGCTACGCCTCTTTTCTTTGCAAAAGCTCTTCAAAGTGTGATCTTTATTTTCTCCCATGCTAGAAAATGCTCCCTAAATAGACTTTTATGTTTTCATGAATGAAAGTCATTCAGAAGTCACAACTTCTAAGTATTGTATCAGCATTATATTAATGGCTGCTTTTTAAAAAAAAATGAGGCTGTTTTCTGATATTATTAATTTGTTGGGTTTATTTAACAAGATTGTAGAGGCACCAATCTCAATAAAGCAAGGAAAGAAAGAAAATGCATGGATAAAATAGCACAATTCAAAAAACAGAAGGAAACAGATTTTTTTAAAATTGAGGCTCCTTGTAAAACTGTCACACAATGCAGAAAGGATGTAAATACTGGGCTGCCCTAGTGTGTTGGTTTGCTTTTTTTATATATAGTCAAAAGTGATTGTAAAGTTTTAGTAGCTTTTTAAAATTGGGCTTCGAGGAGTTGCATGTGTTTTCTGCCACGTTCTAAAGTGAATGATGTATGAATAAAACCAATTAAATTGTCTTCATTTTCTTTTTGGGTTGAAAAACTGGAGTAATCCGTTTATATGCATGTGGCAATTGAAAAAAGTTTGCCATCCCTTTCCAACGCTGCATGATTGACATTAATTTGGGGCCACATCAAAGCATTTAGTATTTCCTTCATGTGACAAAAAATCTGGTCATTTGAGATTTCCTAGCTTTATATGTGTAACAGTTCTTTGCTTCGTTCAGGCATGAATTAGCCATTGACCTTGATTGACATCTGCTGTAGTTAGAACTCAATGCCTATGCTTGGTCTCAGACATACATATAGTTATTGGATTTATATCCTACTGCTTCTTTGGAATAAGCCAAACAATACGTCTGTGAAGTCAGCTGAGCTGAAAGTTAGTTGAGTAACTGAACAGAATAGAATAACAGAGTTGGAAAGGATCTTGGAGATCTTTTAATCCAACCCCTCACTCAAGCAGGAGACCCTACATTATTTTAGACAAATGGTAGTCTAGTCCTTTCTTAAAAGCCCCCAGTGCTGTATAGTGATGGGCCACCATTCCCAGTGCTACTGGAATGGGTCAGGAGCGTGCGCGCCACTAGCACAGGATTGCACATGCGCAGAAGCCAAATCTTGCGTGATAATTCACCAATTTTGGGCATTTTTTCCTTCTGTGCATGCGCAGAAGCAAAAAATTAGCTGAAAATAAGGGAAAATGGCTGCTGCTGCAGCTCAGAGGCCTCTCAAGGCAGAAGAAGAGCCTTCTCCTTACAGGTAAGAGACCTCTAACCACACCGGCCACTCATTCTGACTGCCCCTGCCCATTCCCGGCCTCATCCCAGCCATTCTCTCCAGCCACCACTGCCCATTCCCTGCCGGCCAGTGGGTCCCCACCATTTGTTCCAGCTGCCCCTGCCTGTCCCCCATCACATCCTCCCCGACTGGTCTCTTTCTTCCCTACTTTTCTGCTGCTTCTTTGCCTTCTTCTGCAGTGTGGGGAGCAGGCCAAGTGGCCAGAGCATGGCAGTGCCAGAGCCTGTTGCTGCTGGCTGGGACTCTCACTGTGCCTCTCAGGCGCATGGCGATATTTGGCTGCTGCGCATGCGCAGCAACCGAAATCTCGCACGAGTGAGATTTCTGCGATTTTCACGTTTTTTTAAAAAAACCCAGCAAAGATCACCAGAATCTCCCTGTTTGTGCTCGCGAACGGGTGCTGGTAGCCTGAAGCTGCACACGCAGCTCCATTTTTACTACTGGAATGGCCTTTTCCAGCATTCCGGCTGGGGCCCACTCCTGGTGTTGGAGCACCCACAGCTTCTGAAGCAGAGGTGGGTTCCTCCTGATTTGGACTAGTTCTATGGAACCGGTAGTAACCTGGTGGCCTGGGTTGCTGGAATTGGCAGCGACCCAAGCCTGCCATGCCCACGAGCCAGCTCTCTTGGCAGCGCCATTTTGTTTTTTTGCTTCTGTGCATGCGCAGAAGCTGGGTTTTTAGCACTGCGCATGCATGAGCGCCTGTGCAGCACATCAGGAAGCAAACCGGCAGTGAGGTAAGCCAGATCCCACCCCTGTTCTGAAGGCAAGCTGTTCCACTAGTTGATTGTTCTCACTCTCAGGAAATTTCTCCTGTGTTCTAGGTTGCTTCACTCTTTGTTTTATTTTCATCCATTGCTTCTTGCCTTGCCCTCTGGTGCTTTGGAAAATAGGTTCTTCATTGTGGCAGCCCTTCAGATATTGGAACACTGCTATCATGTCACCCCTGGTCCTTTTTTAAACTCATTTCCTGCAACTGTTCTTCATGTGTTTTAGCCTTTTGCGCCTTCATCACCCTTGTTGCTCTTCTCTGCACTCTTTCCAGAGTCTCAGCTTCTTTTTTATATTGTGATCACCAAAACCGGATGCAGTATTCCAAGTGTGGTCTTAGTGTGGTCTCCTTATAAAGCAGTAGTATTACTTCTTGTGATCTTGATTCTGTCCCTCTGTTAATGCAGCCTAGGATTGCCTAAAGTCAACCTCTCCATGATTTTTCAAGAGGGAAGGTGATTTAAATGTGTCTTAAAAACAACCATCCCTGCCTAGAGATGTATATATGACAATGTTTGACTGTACGCATTTGTAATGTGCATAGGCAGATGCTTATGCAGATGGCCACCATTCTCTTTTTGGCAAGTATACTATTGCCCTTTCTGTGAATAGGTAAACAGGTTCGTTCATCTTATTTTAAATGCTTTCAACAATTATTTTAATAGATTTCACTATCTTATCTATCAGTGTGGTACTGTGAACTATCTAAAATACATAACAGGATGAAGAAGGCATGTAAATAATTTAAATTAAACAACAGTGAAAATAGATACAGAATCATTGTAACATTTTATAGGGCAGTGATTTTCAACCTTTTTTGAGCCGCGGCACATTTTTTACATTTACGAAACCCTGGGGCACATTGAGCAAGGGGGGGGGGGGCGGCTAAAAAAAGTTTGGACAAAAAAATCCTCTCTCTCTCTCTTCCTCCCCTTCACTCTATTACTTTCTCCCTCCCTCTTTCTCTCCCTTCCTTCCTCTTTCTTTCTCTCTCTCTCCATCCCTCTTTCTTTCTCTTCCTTCCTTCCTCTCTTTTTTGCTCTCTTTCTCCCTCCCTCCCTCTATGTCTTTCTCTCTCTCTCCTTCCCTCCCTCCCTCTCTCTCTCTCTTTCTCTTGTTTTCTCTCTCTCTCTTGTTCTCTTTCTAGCTCTCTCGCGCTCTTTCTCTCTTGCTTTCTTTCTCTCTCTCTCTTGCTTTCTTTCTCTCTTGCTTTCTCTCTCTCTTGCTTTCTTTCTCTCTTTTTTTCTCTCTCTTGCTTTTTTTCTCTCTGAGCTTCGCGGCACACCTGACCATGTCTCGCGGCACACTAGTGTGCCCCGGCACACTGGTTGAAAAACACTGTTATAGGGTAAGCAACATGTTATGGGATGGTTTTGATTTCCCACAACAAACTTAGAGAAAGAGAAAAAAACCTATGCTGTTTGCTAACCTAAGCTAAGAAAAAATGTATATTGAATTTTTTAGGCTGAAGTCATAATTTTGCTGATCAGTGTTTCCAAAGCAAATTAATTCTCAGCAAAGTAGAACCTGTTCCTTCCCAAATAAAACTTGTCCTCCACTCGGTACACATGAACTCATTGTATCATCTGCCTTTAAATCACTATATTTCAATAACATTCTTTATATTTTTTTCACATTTAAATAGTTTTTCATGTGATGTGAGCCTCCATAGAGAATTTACTATGCTATGAGGTGATGGAAAGGTAGAAATTGCACATACTGTGAACGTTCTATTTATCATACCTAAGTGTCATGTGTGATGTGCTTGGGTAGATGGATATGACACCTCTTTATGCAAGTGTCAGTGATGTCCCATTGGGCTTATGAGTTGAGATATGGCAAGCTTCTGTGCTGCACTCCATGTTTTTTGCTTCTGTGGTGGAGGATAAGTAAATAAGAGACATGAATCTGTCCAATGAATGTACTAATGAGATATACCTAATTCGTTCATTGTTAAATTTGTGCTATTTTGGTATACGTTGAATATGTTTGTTAGTAATATTCTATTCAGATTGAAGCTTTTATCTGTTGTTTTAAATGATATTTTAAAAATCATCAAAAGGACACCTGTGGGGGGGATTTTCCAGGGAGAAAATACTTCTTTGTACCCTAAAGTGAACAAAAGTTAATAAAGAAGTGAAATTTGTATTTTTATTTTATTTAATCATTTCATCGAGAATGTATTAGATAACAGATGAAAGTATACTGTTCAAAAAAATAAAGGGAACACTCAAATAACACATCCTAGATCTGAATGAATAAAATATTTTCATTGAATATTCCATTTGCACAACAGCATGTGAAATTGATTGTCAATCAGTGTTGCTTCCTAAGAGGACAGTTTGATTTTACAGAAGTTTGATTTACTTGAAGTTAAATTCTGTTTTTTAAGTTTTCCCTTTATTTTTTTGAGCAGTGTATAAACATGATTATGAATACAAGAAATTGATATGAATAAAAGAGAATACTGTATTAAGACAGGGATGGTAGGCATGCTAGTGCACTTACGCAAGCCCCTTAAAGACCTCTTAGGAATGGGGTGAGGTCCCATAGTAGACAGTCTAAGGTTAAAGTTGTGAGGGTTTGTGGAAGAAACCACAAAGTCAGGTGGTACATTACAGGTATTGACAATTCTGTTATTGAAGTTGTATATTCTACAATCAGGTTTGGAGCAGTTTACCATAAGTTTATATCTATTGTTTGCTCATGTGTTGTTGGTGGTTGAAGTATTCACTGACAGGTAGGACATTGTAGCAGATAATTTTATGTGCTACACTTAGATCATATTGGAGATGGCAGAGTTCTAAGTTGTCTAAAGCCAAAATTTCAAGTCTGGTGATATAAGATAATTTGTTGCGATCAGAGGAGTGGAGGTCTGTTCTTGTGAAATATCTCTGGACTCATTTGATTGTATTAATGTCTGTTATGAAGTGCAGGTTTCAGAAAGATGAGCTGTATTCAAGGATTGGTCTAGCAAAAGTTTTGTATGTCCTAGTTTGCAGTTCAATATTACCGGAGAAGAAACTATGCAAGATTAGGTTAACAACTCTTAATGCCTTTTTGGTAATGCTGTTACAGTGGGCTCTGGCATTTAGATCATTTGAGATCTAAGTGTCAGAGCTTAGTTATCTCTTACAAATTAAAATTAAAATTATGCAATCCAGAAAAAAACTAGATTCAGCTACTTTTAAAAAGCCCCTCTGTATATTATTAAGATTATATTGTCATGAATTTTGTGCTACACACGGAAAGAGAAATAAATTGGGACTCTCTTTTTAAAGAAAAATAATTAATCTCATAATTAAAGAGACATTTCTTCCCAAATGATCTAAGAAAGCAAAATTTTACAAAGAAGTATGCTTCTGGATTTAAACAATGCTTTGCTGAGTCAAATCTTAGGGCAAATCTTATTTTAAGTAAAAGATCTGCTAAAGAAATCTGACACATTAAATACTCCTTCCTCTCAGCCATTCATGGATGTTTTCCCTGGCAGCTAACACCAGTTCCTTGACCTATGTTGAGTCACATACTGCAATTTAATTTGGACTCTCAGAATCTGCTTCTATTTCGGTGATCTGTTATATAAACTGGCGTTGGCTATTTTTGACTTTCTGATAAACCACATGAAAGTGAAATAATGACAGGCATTTGGCTCATCTGGTTTTTGTGCTTCAGATACTCTGTCAAGGAATAATATCACAAATCCTTGACAAATTTCCTTTTTAGAACTATATTTCAGTCATGAATAGAAATCAACATCTGTGGGGCTTTGGTACATCCTTGCTACAAATTCATGGAAACGAGATTCTATGGCTTTGGATGTTTCCAGGAATGGCTGCTTCTAACTGTAATTCTACAAACTTTGAAATTCTTAAAAGAAAATCTTGCTAAGTGTTTTTTCATACAGTGGTACCTCTACTTACAAACTTAATTCATTCAGTGACCAGGTTCTTAAATAGAAAAGTTTGTAAGAAGAAATTTTTCCAATAAGAATCAATGTAAAAGCAAATAATACGTGTAATTGGGGAAACCACAAGGAGGGTGGAGACCCTGTTTCCTCCCAGGAGATTCCTAGAGAGGCCCCATGGAGGCTTCTTCCTTCCTTTTCTAGTTCCAGTTTTGGAGGCTTGGGTTTGTAAGTGGAAAACAGTTCTTGAGAAGAGGCAAAAAAATCTTTAACACCCAGTTCTTATCTAGAAAAGTTTGTAAGTAGAGGCGTTTGTAGGTAGAGGTACCACTGTATTTATCTGTAAAACAAATTTAAGTGATCAGAGACATCACTTCATTGCCAGATAAGGACCAATATGTATAAGGGAATCTACTTATGTGGTTTGGTAGTTTTTCAATTGCCCAAGCATGGGGTAAAAATGAATCGCTTCCATATTGTATGAACCATTGATTCATATTTACTGTACTGCTTAAAATAAAGCTGAGATTCAACAAGATAGAGAATATTTCTGTTATACTGGGCTTCACCTTACGATCCCCCAATTAAGTCCAAAGTAGAAATTCAAACACACAGGTTTGTAAAGTAAACAAAGTTGGTTTATCAAAAGGGAAATACTGTCCAAAACGCACTTTTAATCAGCCAAAGTGCTCTCCCACGCACCACAAGCCTTGAATGCTGTGAAAAACATAAAACAAAAGCAAAGCAGATAAAAAGCAGTTGTGAAGATGTCACAGCCACCCCCCCCCAAGAGTCCTCACGCTTAAACTTAACTGTGAATTGTTCCACAAAGTCCTTGTAAATCCTGAAGCCGTTCACAAAAGTCTTTGTAAATTTCTGAAGCAAACCACAAGTCTCTTTTTCTCAAAACGGATAAACTCCCACGCCAAGAGGCAACAATGCTGGCACTTCATCAGCAGCCCCATTAGTCTAATTGCCCCAGCCACAAGTGTTCTCCCTTATTTCCTATAATACTTGCACAGTTGTTCCTTCCTTGACATCAACCTGCGTCTGCGAACATCTATGAATGCCTCCTCTTCTGAACCTAAGGATGATAATGATGATGATGATGGTTCACTAATGGGGTAATTAGCTAATGGGCTGCCTGTAATTACCTCCTCCATTGATCCTACTTCACTAGAATCTTCCCCTGACAGAGACACTTTGCTATCGGAACCTGTTGGCAGTAAAACTGGCCTCTGATAATATGAGGATTGTCCCACATCAATGCCCACAGTCTTTGGAGCAGGAGCTGGCCCAGAGCCAACCACAACAATTTCTTTCTGTAAAATAATCAGCTGAGCGACAACCATAATTTTACTTTGGAAATTGGTAGTAATCTGGAATAATTTAAGGGAAGGAGGCAAAAGGAAAAGGTTGGGATATAAAAATGTTAGTCTCTTAAGAGCAAAAGGTTCAGCAATATCCTGAGGCTGAATATCCATAAACACGTCATTTCTTAAGGTTATATTTTTAATCCATTTTTTTTACTGTAGAATTTAATAAATCCACATGGGAACTGTCACTTGGCAGTGACATTGTCTTGATATTTAAATCCTGACACTGTGAATGTAATTATAAAGAGTAGCCTTTGAATGAATTTTAATAACACGTATGCCCTATGAAGAGACTACATTTTTACGCCTTTTCAGAGATTTATTAATCTCTTCCTTATGGGCTCAGTTACTTTAAAGCTTTAGAGATCAGTTTGAAACCCAAATCTGTACATAGATAATTTAGGTCCTAACTATGGATTTCAGTATTGCAAAAGATAAGAAATAAAATCCTCAGGAAAAAAATAGATCAATTAAATCTCAGTAAAGTTTCTCAAGGCTACATCTGAAGTCCAATTATAGAAGTTTCCATGTGTATCACCCTAAAAGGTAAGATCATATATGCAGAAAAGATTAGATACTAATTTAAATCCTGTTTCTAATAGCTGAAAATATATGCAATGCAAAGTTGAAATTGTGGAATTATTATTGCACCCTAAAATTGATTTTGATCGTGTACGTGTTTCATTACCTTCCTTGATAATAAACAGTGAACTAATAGGAAAAGGGGCTTGTAGGTTCTTTAAAAAGCCAGCAAAAGTAACTTAATGTACTTAATATAATTATGATATTACCAAAGGAGACAAATATCTATAAAATGAAAACCAAGTTAAGAGAACATCAAGAACACAAACATTAGCCCTGCTTAGATGAGATCTCCGCTGTTCTGTTCGAAAAAAGTTCCTAATGTTATGTTCCCGGGTCACCCTGACCCGGACCGAAAACTCTTCATTTGCAGTGCTTATGTTTGGTCTTTTTGAAAGCTTTTTTCACCTGGAAACATGTTTGAACATTTCCGCACACAATGGAATGAAAATTGAACTGAAAAAATTAATCCTTATTGGTTTATTTTGCACATAAATGTGCCTCCCCCCCCGTTTTTGTGAAAGTTTTTTCAATTTATGGATAGTTTTGCTTGCAAAATCCATTCTATTTTACTAAAGTCGGTGTGGGATTGGTAGCTTGAACATTTCTGCACACAATGATATGAAAATTGAACTGAGAAAATTAATCCTTATTGGTTTATTTTGCACATAAATGTGCCTCCCCCCCGTTTCTGTGACATAGTCTTCACTTTATGGATAGTTTTGCTAGCAGAATACATTCAATTTTGCTAAAGTTGGTGTGGGATTTGTAGCTTGAACATTTCTGAACATAATGATATGAAAATTGAAGTGGAAAAATTGATGCATATTGGTTTATTTTGCATATAAAGTTATTTCAATTTATATAAAATTTATGCTGTTAATTTCAAATTTACATACTTTTTTTTAGTAAAATGGATTTCTTTCATAAAATTAGTTATCTGGCTACAATGTGGTTGATTTTCAAAAGGATATTCCAAATATTTCTAGACAAATATGTATGAACAGTGACAATAATGGCACACAGCAAGGCCGGGGGGGGGGTGTCCCTTTTGTGGCAAAAATAAACCAATAAGAACCATTTTTTTCAGTTCATTTATATTTTTCTTATATTCAGAAATGTTCAATTTAGTATATCAAACCTTTTGGGGGGAAATTCCTCAGGGATTTGTAGCCTTAAAAAATAGAAATTGACACGAAATTCAGAAAGGATGGGGGGAGGGGCTTTTTGATCAAAATAAAAATATAAGTCTCAATTTTTCCAGTTCAATTTTCATATCATTATGTTCATAAATGTTCAAACTAGTTTTCCAGTTGAAAAAGTTTTCAAAAATACCAAATTCAAGTACCTAAAAAAAATCATTTTGGTCCGGGTCTATATGACCCGAACAGACTAAACGTGACTTTTTTTTTGCCCAGAAAAAAAAATTTTTCCCCACCCCCACAAATATTTTTTTGATGATCAGCATTGTTAAATTGAGTAAATGAATGCCTAAGATATTAAAAATATTTTGGATTTGAAGCCTGCGTAAATATAAAGTGAAAATGGTTGCAAGCAGCCGAGGGGGGGAGGGAGGCCTTATTTCTGATGTTAAAAAACCAGTAAGAATCATTTTTTTCAGTTCCTTTATATTTTTCTTATATTCAGAAATGTTCAAGGTACCATTCCCACACCAACTCCAGTAAAATAGACTGCATTTTGCAAGCAAAACTATCCATAAATTGAAACAACTTTCACAAAAATGGGGGGGGAGGCACATTTATGGGCAAAATAAACCAATAAGGATTAATTTTTTCAGTTCAATTTTCATTCCATTGTGTGAAGAAATGTTCAGACTACTTTCCAAGTGAAAAAAGCTTTCAAAAAGACCAAACATAAGCACTGCAAATGAAGAGTTTTCGGTCCGGGTCAGGGTGACCTGGGAACATAACATTAGGGAGTTTTTTTTTTCAGCAAGAAAGAAACCTCCCACCCCCCCCAAAAAAATTCTCATAGAGAGAACCCCTGAAATGATGAAAAGTCATGAAATTTCAAGTTTCAGATATGCAGGGAAAATTTTTTACAGGGTCTCAAACCTTGATTTCGGGTCTCACAGACCCGAACAGAACAGCAGGGTTAAAAGTAAATGGTTTGAAGAATTGTTTTGTAGAGGGGATTCTGTCCTAAACTTTAGTCTAACAGTAATTCAATTTATAAATTATACACATGTATATTTTCCTGGTATTGAAATCACCCTCATTCTGGTAATGGGATACTATATACAGTAGTTGTCATGATAAGTAGTCTTCCCTCATCCTAGTAGCACTACTAGCAGTAGTCCCACATTCTGTAGCAAGAACAGAGATGTGTAGCATTTACATTAGAACAATGAATGTTTTCAGTATGATTGTTGAATGATTGGTTTGATAGGTTCTCTTTTAATTATAATTTTAATGATTGTTTTAATGTATTATTAATTGGATTCATATTATTGTTGTGTTTTTGTACATGCTGTGAGCTGCCCCAGTCCTCTGAGAAGGGTGGCATATAAATCCAATTCAATAAATAATTAAACTCCTAAGTCAAATTTCTAATGTTTCCACTTATAATATCATTGCAGCTTCTCAAAACGTTTGTGTTTTCCCCCTATTTTTTTTATCCATCTTTAGTTAACCTGATTTAAGGGGGGGGGGAGTGCTGCAGATTTTAATTATACATTTGTTCCTTTATGCCAGAAGTCATAAAGGTAGGTAGTTAAAAAGCCATTAAAAAGGACTTTAAATGAGAAAAGCATTTTTGTGCAAGCAACTGTGGATTTTAATCCCCCAGCCAGTTCAATGACCTTGGGCCAGTCATTCCTGCTCAACTCTCAGAAAACCTTGATGAGAAAACTGTAGGGATTATAGCTTTTAGACTAATATACTGCTGCACAGGGCTCTACAGCCTTCTCTAAATGGTTTACAGAGAGTTTTTTTTACCCCCAACAATCTGGGTCCATATTTTACCGACCTTCGAAGGATGGAAAGCTGAGTCAGTCTTGAGCCTACTCAGATTCGATCTGCGAAACTGCTGGCAGCTGGTGATCAGCAAAAGTAGCTTGCAGTACTGCACTCTAACCACTGCACCACCGAGGCTCTTAGTCCAGGCAGTTGCCAGGAGTAAAAAATAAATAAAGGGATAGACGGATGGGTGGGTGGGTGGGTTAGGTAGGTAGGTAGGTAGGCAGACAGACAGACAGACAGACAGACAGACAGACAGACAGACAGACAGACAGACAGACAGAGAAATAGAACTGCAATCTATCAGGATTTTTCATTCCAACTATTCTCTGTTTATTTTTTGATAGAAAATTCCTATAATTTGAAATAATATCTCTTAAGAGAAACACTAGATGTTTCTAGAATCACTAGATGGCATAGCACTTTTAGTATTTAACACCTGATTATTGCAAAAGGATATCAATGGGTCCAGTGTTGCAAATACTTTTGATTACATCAATAGATTTTAAACTCTATGTTTTTATGAAACAATAGGGTTAATTGAAAAGAATACAAATTGTTATTCCATTAAAAATATAATATAGATCTTTTATTCCCAGCAATCTTGTGAAATATGGCTGAGTATATTTGACTAATGGGAAAGAAAGATTCTCCTGTAATCTCCAACCTCCAGGTCATGGACAGGTAACCTGATAACCTCCCAGATATTTTTAATTGCAATTCATGCAATTCTTTGGCAGCTGTTACAATAGCTGGAGATGTTCATGTTTGGCCAACCTGCCTATTCCTGTTCTAATTAGTTGTCACTAGCCAGCAGTGATGATCATTCCTGGAGATTCCTACAACTGTAGCAGGCTGCCAAGGGAAATTTTTTTTCCATGTCTTTTGGCCTTCCACTGGGTGACATAAACCTGGGGGTAAGTTATCTTCAGATCTGCCCTTGTAACCAACATATAACAATATATGATGATAGCAACATATATTTTAAAGAAAGACATTTTATTACATTATCTATATGTAGTTCCGCTCATAGTATATGTTAAAATTGAACCTGATTTTCTCCAATTCTGGTGCCTCACCTTGGGCTATGATTTCCACAATCATATTCTTTTTATATTTTCAGTGCCACAAACTAGGAATTGTAATATTATATATTATGGTAAATGCACCAGGCTGAAGAAGACTTTCCTATCCATTACAATAGTGTATCTAGCAGTCGGTATGTTTTTTAATTATTTGGCATATTTTACTGATGCTTTTGCTAGATGTACAATTATAAAGAATTTATTATCATTACAAGTAGTGCAACTAATAAAAATGCAGAATCTGACACCCAAAGCTTTCCTCTATTTGATAGTAAGGAGAGAACAGAGACAGGAGAGAGATGCTGATGAAGGACATAAAAAATGCATTGAGCAAAAACATATAAAATGTTGTTGCAATGTATACTTTACTTCTGCCTTCTTAAATCATATTTCCTGATTTAAGCTTACCAAATTTAAACTGCCAGCTCTACTGTAAAAAAGAAATGAGTTTTGAGACTTTTTTTCCCCAGCCATGATTTCTTTGTTAACTTGGGATAAAAGAGTTTCTTCCCAGAGCTACAAAGAGGACATCTGATAAAATCTCTTTTAAGCCTGTTCTGTATTCTGTTACCTAGATAAACCTTTTCTTGTAAGTTTCTTTAGCCTACATACTGATCTGTCTCCAGCAATTTCTGGAAACTTGTACCCAGAATAAAATTAATGTAGCTCAGAGATTGTATCAAAACCGATAAAAAGCTTTTACAGGTAATCCTCAACTTACAACCAACAGCAATGAAAAAACTGACCATTGTTCACACTTACAACCATTGCAACATCTCCATGGTCACAGGATCAAAATTGAAATGCTTGGTAACTGGTTCATATTTATGATGGCTGTGCCAAGGTCAACAATTACCTTTTGAGACCTAACAAGCAAAGTCAATGTGGAATCCAAATTCACTTAAACTGTGGCAAGTAAGGCCACAACCTCACTGAAGAACTTTCTTGCTTAACAACAAAAAACAATTGTGGTTATAAGAGGAAGACTACCTGCATATGTTTTTTGGCAGTTATATGTTAGTGGAGGTGATGTGACATTCTCAGCGGATTTTATTTCATCAGACATGGAGATACAGTAGTACCTCTAGATACGAGTTTAATTCGTTCCAGAAGGGAGCTTGTATGTCGAACAACTCGTATCTGGAAAAAATGGCTTTAGACTTTGTTTTTCCCCTCCGAGATAACCAGAAGCAAGGATTCTTGCGCCACCTAGTGGACGCTCGGCTCGTATCCCAAATTTGAGCTCGGGTCTGGAACAGAAATTTCTCTCCCCTCGTGGCTCGTAACTTGGAATACTCGCATGTGGAGCAGCTCGTATCTAGAGGTACTACTGTATTGATGTATTCTCTAGTGAAAAATAATACAGTGGTACCTCGGTTAACGAACATCTTGGTTAGCGTACTTTTCGGATAACAACCAAAAATTTTGGCAAAAATTTGTTTCGGATGCTGAACAAAAATTAGGATACAAACAGAAATTTTTGGTTATTATTCTAAATGTTACACCCATTGTCCCCCCCCTCCCTCCCTCCCTCTCCTTACCTCTTTACCTCTTGCCTCTCTGCCTTTGTCCCCTCGCCAGGGGAGCAGCAAAGCATCGCTTCGGCTATGACGAGGCAGGCACTGAGTTTTCTGGTCCCGGTGGCAGCTTCTCTTTGAGGAAACCAGCAGCAGCGGTAGCTTCTTTTTGGGGACAGCGGTGGCCTGGAGGCCTGGGCAGAGACGTGATGTTGTTCCCGGCACTGCTGTTCCCCAAAAGGAACCTGCCAGAGCCACCGCCGCAGCCGCCACCAGCTGGCTTTAAATTTAAGTCTTTCGGCTCTTCCCAGACTTCTGTTTATTACTTAAAATAACTAGTGTGACCCAATATAATGTTAGAATAGTTATAACCAGAGATGCCTGCTAGAATTCTGATTTGCCACTACCACTCCTAATATTATTCCAGATAAGAATTGAAAGATGTCCAAGTTGAAGGCTTCTCAGAATCTGAAAGAAATTACTATTTGACAGAATGGTGTTTGAGCCTCAACCATCCCACCTTCATGTTTTGCAGGTAAATAAAAACAAAACAAGCCACATTGATAGTTCCATAGCTTTCATTATAAGGTTGGAGGAATTTTCCTCAGTGTTTTGAACTACAATTCCCATCATTCCTAGCCAGCATTCTCCCGCATCACACAGAGAAGAGGCGTATTAGGTAAGACCGAAGCCCCATTTCTGCATATATTTTCTCTTGAAGGACACATTTAAAAACACATTCTGATGCACGGAGATGAGATGAGATCAAGATGAGAAATATTTCAGAATTGTTGGATGAGTATCAACCTGATTAATAGCTTTCCTAGTGATGAGGATAAAGTCAGTCTAGACCAGTGTTTCCCAACCTTGGCAATTTGAAGATATTTGGACTTCAACTCCCAGAATTCCCCAGCCAGCAAATGCTGGCTGGAGAATTCTGGGAGTTGAAGTCCAAATATCTTCAGGTTGCCAAGGTTGGGAAACACTGGTCTCGACAAGTGCTGGCAAACCTTTATGGCTCTGGTGCCAAAGGGGTACGCATATGCATGTTAGACAGCACGCGGGTGCCCATACCCATAATGCAATGCCCTCCCCCCTATGCATGTGCACAACCCCTGTGTTGCTCCCTCCACACATGTGCACTGGCCTCACTGAAGCTGTGGAGTTCCACTATTACTTATCTTCAGTGCAGCTGCCCTACTACTTCTTACCTTCAAATAGTTGCACACATTTTTTCTGCAGCCTGCAAGGCTTTCCTGAAGGCCTCTCAAGCCAATAACAGATCTCCGGATCAATCTATTATCAGCTGCAGAGGCCTTTCCTAAAAGCCTTTTCTGAAAGCAGCTGTAGCCGATAACAGAGCTCTGGATCGATCTGGAGCTCTGTTATCCATTGCAGAGACCTTGCCGGCTGCAGAAAAAAAATGGGCTGCAGAAGAAATGGGCCAAACTGTCCAAAGCTGAAGAAGTTCCTGAAGACCTCTGACAGTGAAAAGGAGGCTGGGGGTGAGCACACAAGTGAACTTCCAGTTGGGCCGTTTTTGGCCATCCCCAGGCGAAAACAGGTGAAAACAGCAGAAAATAAGAGCAAAAATCAGCTGCCCAGCACACGCATACATGCTGAAGCTGACATAGGGCAACGCCTCACATGTCCTCAGATAAGGCTCTGTATGCCACCTGTGGCATACATGCCATAGGTTCACCATCACTGGTCTAGACCACAATTTGCAAAGTTAGGAGTTTTCAAGCAAACTTACCTCAGCTATAAGAGAATGCTGTAGCATTGTGGAAGAGACAAACTCATAAATATGTTAAATATGCATACTGTTAAAGACAGGAACTCTTGGTGATATTTTCCACCGCCCTCCGTATCTCACATTTGGAACACTATTACTAACTAATGACGGGAAAGAAAGAGATGGAAAAAGAAAGGGAAGAGCTTCTTAACCACTTTATTCACCAGAAGGTAGAGAAATAGCCAGCTTTTCATTTTAATAAGATGTCAGCTCTCACCCTTGCTGTCCTATGCATCTTAATGCACCTGGCTGATTTGAGATTTGGGGCTTTGTCGTCGCTCTGCAATGCATTTCTCTAATTTCTTTTGACACACGGTGTTTAAATCCCCAGAGGTATAAGAGGAGGCAGGAGAGATTCCTCCAGACTGCCTTGCTGTGTATGTGCTCATTTGCATTATTCATTAAGGGAGAGCATTGATTTGCATCTCGTTATGGCTGTCGCAGTTTTGAGACAGAGACAGTTCTTGAGATTACTACATTTTTATGTTATTAATATTGCTCATTAGGGATTAAGGTATTGCCTTGGCCCAGGTTTTGTCCTATATCACACAAGCTTCCTCCGGATGACATTCTTTATGTGAAGTGCAGTTTTTTACTGTTATATGCAAGCTATTTTTTTTTATTACTTGGGTTTGTAGATATTGCGTGCGTGTGATGGAAATATCACTCTGCTAGTTTGTGCCTCCAATTAAACCATAATTGCTGGTTGCTTGCTATTTTTATAAGGCAATACTTCAGATGCACATATCTCTCTAGTGGCAGTGTTTGCACACTGTTTAATAACAGCTTGAACACTTTCCACTGCTTAAGGTTGTCTGGAACAAATGCCTGTTAAGGATTGCAATGTATTCGGTTCAATAGGACAGCTATTTGCAAAGTTTGAGGATTTAGATATAATAAGAAATCATTCTCCCCTCCCTAACTCTTGTTAATGAACATATATCCTGTACTTCATTCACTCCTGAACTATTCATTCAGAAAACAAGAAGGGTAGGTGGGTGTCAGAATTACATGTGCCATGCTCATTTTGTTTTTATTCCAAGTGGCTTTATTGAACTGTGCCAGGCTAGTTTATTTAAAGAGGCAAAATAACAGCTTTTGGCTTGTCTGTAGGTGGTGAGTGGGCTCTTCAAAAAAATAAAAAGAGTCAGGACAAAATATTCAAGCTGTACAGGAAAGTCTATATTTAAATGCCACCTCCCTCAACCTGCTAATACTCCATTCCTCTCATTTTGCTTCTCTTGTTGTGTTTCAGTCATTTGTCTCTCTCTCTCTCTCTCTCTGTATGTGTGCATGTACGCATTTTTGCAAGAGAGAGAGGGAGTGAGACAGAGAGATGACAATGCTGAGTACTTAAAATGTCCACTTCGGAAACAAGATAATTTTTCACTTTTACAGCATATCCCTGAAACAGAGCAAAGCTGGGGGAAGCTCTATTGGCAGTTCTTAGTTCTCCGGGATATATAAACAGGAACGAGGGTCCTAGAGATACCAGGATCCCAAATACTTTAGAAATTTGAATACAGTTTCAGCTCAGACTTTTTATTCCCATGTCAAGACCTGTATAACTGCTGTTACAGTCTAGCCATCATATTTTGCACCAGCTGCAATGACCAAGCCATCTTCAAGGACAGTCCTATGTAGATTTATTCAGAGTGACTGCACTGTTAAATCTTTGTGTATATCTTTGTGCAGTATCTGCTATTTGCAGAATAACCATTCAAAATACATAGGAATCATTTGAGATTGGAGGGGTGGGTGGGTTGTTCCCTACACCTAAGTGAAACAGTTTACAGTAATCTTTATTATTACTTTTACCCAGTCATATCCTGGGCTATCCATCAGCAAACCAAGATTTTTCAGTCTTTATTTCTCATTCCCAGATTGGGAGATCATGAATTCTAAAGCCTCAAATCTGGACCATTTATCCTTTTTCTGGCACATTTGAGTCCTGTCCTTTCTGTTAAAGATGTGCACAGATGGAGGAGGAGGTGAGGTTGCCAAAGATCTCTTTTTAGAGCTAGCACAACATCTCACGAAAATCCCTGTCATTTTAAGGCTCAGTGGATACTGAACTGTGTGTTAGTGTATGCTGTTACAGGCCTTGCGATGACACACAGGAAATGTGCCATTGTAATTGAAGAAATGAAAGTCTCTGTGTAACTTCAGTTCTCATAAAGGTTTTGTGCAGACAGAATAAGCAGTTGTATTCACATGTATCTGGCCAGAACACACACAAAAATGGGAAAAGCCAATTCTTGAGAAATAGACGTGTATACCTAACAACTTGGACAAAAATCAAAAACAGCTTTGTTAAGTAATTGGCCTGTGAAGACTGAGAAAATTAGATCAAATGCATTGATTACAGGTCACATACAAATCTCTTCCCTTTTTCTGAAGTTTTTGGAAGGAAACATAAATTGCTTTATGAGATCTGAATGCCAGAGCAAGAATAAGATGTATTGCATGGCTGTAGGATTCCTGATAATCCCCTCTGATAGTTAATGGATCAGGAATCTTTCTAAGAGTTTAACAAATCCCCTTACTGTTCCTAATTATTACAGTACATTTCTATTTGGATACTGGATACTAGAATTTTATGGATAGCTTCCATCCACATAAATCCGCCTATTGAGTGGTGGTTAAAAGTTCTTTGTATACCAATCATTCTAGAAAAGTCTGACATGAATTTTAACTTAAAGTCCTTCCTGGCTTGACCCACTTGTGTTAACATCCTGTGGCTAAGTGTTGCTTTTGGCATATTTCTCACACTGTGGGTCAGGTCACATTCCTCTTTGAGATCTTCACAGCTGTAGAAAACCTAAGGATAAGAAGAGAATTCTCTCTTTTGGATAGATCTGGCCTGATGTATCTAGGACAGCTGGCGATAGCCTCACAAGTACATCAGTAAAAACTAAATTATGAAAGATACCCTAAAAATAGTAGCTGCTTTTTTGGTAAGTTGTTATCAGCTGCCAAGGTCTACTCAAGTTAATGAAAGTGGGAGAAAACAGTGAGTTCTCAAGTTACAACTGCAACTGAGCCCAAAATGTCCTTTGCTAAGCAAGGATGTTAAGTGAATTTTGCTCCATTTTAAGACTTTACTTGCCAAAAGAATCCCTGCTAAATGAATCCCTGCGGAGGTTAAGTTAATAACATGTTGGTGAAGTGAATCTGGCTTTTGTAAAAGGGGATCATGTGACCCAGTAATGAAATCCATTTTTTAAAAATTCCGGTTCTGCAGGTGTGGTGGGGCTTGGTAAGTGCGGCAGAGGAAGGATACTGCAAAATCTCCATTTCCACCTCCGGGGCCAGCCAGAGATGGTATTTGCTAGTTCTCCAAACCAGTGTTTTTCAACCAGTGTGCCGTGGCACACTAGTGTGCCGCGAGACATGGTCAGGTATGCCGCGAAAAAGGAAGCTCAGGTTCCGGTCTTGCAACTTTTTGCTGAGAGAGAGAGTGAGAGAGAGAGAGAAAGCAAGAGAGAAAGAGAAAAGAGAGAAAGAGAAAGCAAGAGAGAAAGAAAGCAAGAGAGAGAGAGAGAAAGAAAGAAAGAGAGAAAGAAAGAGAGAAAGAGAGTGAGAGAAAGAGAGAAAGCAAGAGAGAAAGTAAGAGAGAAAGAAAAGAGAGAAAGAGAAAGCAAGAGTGAGAAAGAAAGCAAGAGAGAGAAAAAGAGAGAGAAAGAAAGCAAGAGAGAGAGAGTGAGAGAAAAGGAGAGGAAGGGAGAGAGAGAGAGGGAGAAAGAAATGAGCAAAAAGGGGAGGAAAAAAGAGAAATGAGAAAATGATTGAGACAGAATGAGAGGAAAGAGAGAGAAACAAAGGAGAGAGAGAAGTGACTCTTGATTTAAAGCATATGATAAAAAGCACCCAAAGAATAAGAGAGGAAACCCCTCCCCAGCCCTCACCTGTTTTTGGAAATGGTTCAAGAGTGTACACACACACACACACACACACACACACACACACACAAGGGTGGGGAGGAGACAGGGATGGAAAAAGAGAGGAGAGTGTCTTAGGGTGTCATTTTGTGTCATTTTGGTTGGTGGTATGCCCCAGGATTTTGTAAATGTAAAAAATGTGTCGCAACTCAAAAAAGGTTGAAAATCACTGCTCCAAACTACTCAAAATTCCCGCTACTGTCAGAACCCTCTGGATTTCACCCCTTTTGTGACCCCAAGAAACTGCAGTCGTCATAAATATGAGTCCATTGCCAAGCATCTGCATTTTGATTGCATGACCGTAGAGATACCGCAAAGGTTGTAAGCAGTGAAGGACTACCAAATCGTTTACTACTACACTGTGGGCATGGCTTATGTAGGGCACCGTGCATTTTCTTGCAGCATCTTTCTGTGTAAATTGGCTGCTCTGGGGTGGAGCTCCATTTTTGCTACCCCACTGCATTCCCCCCCCCTGTCCTGGCAGTAGTCCACCCCTGGTTGTAAGTGTGAAAAATAATCAGAAGTCAATTTTTTCGGTATCATTGTAACTTTGAACGGTGACTAAATGAACTTTTATAAGTCAAGGACTACCTGTATATAGAAATAATGCTTTTCTAGACCACTTTTGGAATGGTCTGTGTATACAACCGTTGAGTGACAATACTCTGCTCCGGCCAATAGTAATGAATGACAGATGGATGAATGTTTTTAATGTTGGGGTTTAAAATTTGCTATTTTGTTTTATCCTGTACGCCACCCTGAGTCAGTCAGGAGATGGGTGGCTTATAGATCGAAACAAATAAATGAATAAAATCTGGTTTCCTAAGTGACTTTTGTTGCTTGAATCTTTATCCTTTGCCTTTGTTATTATGGTGGGTGTGCTGAAATCTACAGGTTTCAAGAGACCCTTGCTTCAAAGATTGACATTGTAGTAGTTCTGCTCTCTATTTGTCTGGAGTAAACAGACACATTTTGCAGATTCTCCATATGCATTGTTGGATGAAGGCCAAGTCTTGCTTCATTTCTCAGCCAAACTCCCACTGAAATGAGTGGCATCTTTGCCTCATTAAGGAATTCAGAATCAGACCTGCAATATGTAAAATCTTAGGGCATGTTAATTTTGCATATCCCTTGTGAAAGGAGGAAATCTTTTTTTTTAAGGCATGCTGTAATTCTGCAGCCCTGCCTCTTCATTGTTCACTTCACAACCTTTGAAATGCCAGCTTCCTTTTGACACAACAACTCACAATTATTTGTTCTATCCAGAACCACATGACTTCATGAAGGAAGCTGCTCCTATCAAAAGTTCTACCATAAAAGTTTGCTTCTCTTCCCTTTCAAATAAATAATTTTGGAAAAGAACTCGTATTGGGATGACGGAGTACAGTATATCCAGAGCAGGAATTGCCAAAATCCAAAGGAGCAAAATAAGCCAGCTTTGGGCAATCTAACACAAATTGATTCGTAGCAATGTTGGTAAGGCTTTATGCACCTAAAACCATCCCTATCTATTGGACTCAATGGACTGTGTGCATACTTCTTTAAAAAGTTCTCCTTATCCATAGCTGAACCTATAAGCATAATTTTTGAAAAATCTTTTCATGGCCTACGGTAGCTTCTTACCTAACTTATGATCACTAGCTACAGTCATCCCTATCTTCAAAAAAGGTTGAAAATTACAGACTAATCTCTTTATGTTGCATCACCTCAGAGTAAAACAATAGAGGTAATTTACATAGACTTCTGTAAAGCTTTTGACTCAGTGGTGCATGACAAACTTCTTCTGAAGCTCAAATCCTATGGCATCTCAGGTCCCCTTCATGATTGGATAACTGCATCCTTGTCAAACAGACAACAGGTGGTTAAAATAGGAAGTGACCTATCAAATCCTGCACCTGTCAGGAGTGGTGTCCCTCAAGGCAGCGTTCTAGGACCAACACTATTCATACTTTACATAAACGACATCTGTGATCATATTACAAGCAACTGTATCCTCTTTACTGACGATGTTAAATTATTTAATACCACTGACAATACTGCCACCCTTTAAAAAGACCTTGACCATGTATCAGAATTGTCCGACAATTGGCAACTTCAAATCTAAACCAATAAATGCTCTGCCTTACACATCAGCAAAAAGAATCAGAAGACAAAATACAAACTTGGAGGCCACAAACTCTGTCAAGGACCTTGGAGTACTCATATCAAATGACCTAAGTGCCATGGCCCACTGTACCAACATGGCCAAAAAGGCACTATAATCCCAGATCATACAAAACATTTGCTACACCAATTCTTGAATAGAGTTTACCTGTCTGGAACCCACACTGCATATCAGATATCAATCCAATCGAGAGAGTCCAAAAATATTTCACAAGAAGAGTTCTCCACTCCTTTGATCGTAACAGAATACCTTATTTTACCAGACTTTGGACTTAGATATTCTAGAACTTGATCACCTTCGATCTGACCTAAATGTAGTTCATAAAATCATTTACCTCAATGTCAATGATTTCTTCAGCTTCAACCACAACAATACGGATGTCCATGTGCCGCCTCTATGTTGGTTGAGGCAGGCAGGATTCCCTTGAGTACCATTTGTTGGGGGTCAGGGGAAAGGGAGGGTCTTGCCTTCTCTTTCTGCTCAAGATCCCCATGTGCAATTGGTGGGCCACTGTGTGACACAGAATGCTGGACTCGATGGGTTTTGGCCTGATTCAGCATGACTCTGTTTATGTTCGTATGTTCTAATACACAAATACACAACCAATTCAAACTTAATGTAAACCACTCCAAACTCGACTGCAAAAAATACAACTTCAGCAACAGAGTGATCAATGCCTGGAATGCACTACCTGACTCTGTGGTTTCTTCCCCAAAAACTTTAACCTTAGACTGTTTACAGTCAACCTCACCCCATTCCTAAGAGGTCTGTATGGGACATGCATTTACCTGTACCTACTTTGCTGATGTTTATGTTTATACCAATACCTACTACCCTGTAAATGTTTGGCAAATAAATAAAATAAAAAAATAAAGATTGGTCTTCCAAACTACCTAGACAAGGTTACTTGGATTGGAAGGAGATATTTTTTTTCACCTTTTTTTTAAAATTTTCTCATCAGTCACAGTACAATGTAAAGTACCAACAACATCGAATTGTTTAAATACATCAATAATTCATTTTTAAAAATTATGGTATACAAATCCATTGCTACCTCCTTTACTTTTGACATCTGGATAATAAATAGCTGCTCAGATTTCTTATATTGTATTAATATGCTATTCGTTAAAACATCTTTTAAGCTGATCCAATTTTTAAATGCCTGAAGTTAATTAGGCTGTAATATTTCAAATTTCTCCACATCTCTTCCATTTTGATTTTCATATATATTTATTAACCTTTTTTATTAGTAAATGCCTCTTAAAAAATAAATAAATAAATAAATAAAAATAAAGATAAACACACCAACACATTCCAATATACAAATCAAGGGAAAAAAGACCCATTAAAATCTCAATAATTCAAATTAGCCATATTATAAAACCTAATTAGTAATAATTCCTTTGTAGGAATCAAAAATGCGTAATTAAAAAAAAGTAGAGTTTAAAGAAGAAAGAAAAATGTGTTAAGATTGGAAGGAGATATTGATATTACTTCTTTCCTGTTTTTTTCTGGTAGAATAAGCATGTAGCTCAGGTATGTTGAGTGGATGAACCTCCTAAAGTAATATTTGTATTCCAGTTTTCTCCAGTCTTCATATTTTCAGATGAATTGGATCTACTATTTCCATAATACTTAGCAATATCAGTTAAACTGCAAGAATTTTCATTTTGCTTTCTGATATGGAGAGCTGAAATAACACATATGAATATCCAATGTGTATTGAGTGTGTATAGATACTATACTGTACATAGATGACAGCCAACATGATACAGTAGTTAAAATATGAAAGTGCCATACAAGTTCAAACACACAAATGAAGCCAATCATTCACTTTCAGTTCAATCTATATTGTGGGGATAAGATAAATGGAAATTCTCTTACAAGCCATTTTGTGCATCTAAAAAGCTGTGGGATATAACTAATAGTAAATAATAATAATAATAATAATAATAATAATAATAATAATAATAATAATTAATAATAATAATAATAAATAATAATAATAATAATAATAATAATAATAATAATAATAATAATATTTCTACTCCTGTTTTTGCATTTTGTACTTTGCATCATTGAGACATACACTGTGATCTCCATGTTTAGTTTTCCTTGTTTAAACAAAGAGATTTTCCATACATTTAAAAATTGGAGATTAATGAAAAACATATTTTATCATTCCAGTGTTTTATAGAAACAGACTTGGCAACTAACAGGATTCAAATGTATTTCTTATGTTGCATTAATTCTCTGCCTTAGGAAATATGAACAATAAACTAACAGAGAGGTTCCCTGTAACAATTGGGGTTATTTCTCCAGTTTCTTCAAGGATTATAAATATTAGTAAATCACATTTTCTTAGTGAACCAAAGTAAACTAGAAAGAGAAATTGTTCTGAGCCAAAATTATGGCTTTCAGCTTTTGGACTTTATTTTAATTTCACATAGTACAATATTAGATAGAAATTGAACCCTATTCAGAATACTAATATTGCTCTGTTTCTTGTAGAGTGTTTCTTAGAAGAAAAAAAAGAGAATGTGAAAGGAAAGAAAGAAATATATGTTTCAGTGTAGGTTAAGAGCTTGATAGATTGATTTAAAAATATATGTATGGGTATTTTAGACTGATTTTAGTTCTGACCCAAACCATTATATACTTTTCTGATGGAATGCATCTTACTTAAAATAAAGACAAAGAAAATGCTGCAGCACTGATCTTTGTCTAATTATTTAAATACAGTATATGTTAATTACTGCTTCTCTAATATCTCTTCTTTCTAGTTTAATTGAAAAGTTTTGTGTAATCCAAACTACTATTGTTGAGAACTATTATTATTGCACTAACTTATTTCTTCTCCCATAGATGTTTTTGTCCGGTATTTACTGTTATGAAATGCTAGGAGTTTGAATAGATTAAGGAAGTTTGCAAATTCAATAAATACATTTCTATGAATGCTGTCTGGTTCTAATGTGTTGGTGTGCTTGGTTAATATTGATATAATAGCTATAAGTGTTTAAAAAATGGAGCAAACAAAAACTATAATTAAAACAAATGTTATTTTATTTTATTTTATTCCACTTCATTTCACTTGTGCCACAGATACTTGAGAGGTAGCAGTTGAAATTCCTATCTTGTGAATGATGTTGAAAGATATTTGTTTTCCTCAACCAAATTGTGTGTGGGAGGGGAGCCTAATTCCGTATGTGGAACTTGAAAGTAGCCTCTTCCTATTTCAGATTTGATTTTCTTGGATTAGCAGGTCCGATTAATAGTTCTCGCTGTCAGGAAATTTCTCCTTAATTCTAGATTGCCTCTCTCCTTGATTAGTTTCCACCCATTGCTTCTTATTCTACCCACAGGTACTTTGGAGAATAGTTTGACTCACTCTTCTTTGTGGTAACCCCTGAGATATTGGAGCACTACTATCATGTCTTCCCTAGTTCTTTTATTCATTAAACTAGACACACCCAGCTCCACAAACCTTCTTTATATGTTTTAGCCTTCAGTCCCCTAATGATTCGTGTGGCTCTTCTGTTCACTCTTTCTAGAGTTTTAACATCTTTTTAATATCATGGCTACTAAAACAGGATGCAATATCTATTGTTGAACTGTATGTTGTTTTGAATTTAGGCAGATATTTGCTGTATGCCACTTGTATGAGGCAGAGCATTCACAGCAGCCCTAGATGAAATCTAACTCTCACCCACTATTAAATTAAAAATGGCCCATATCTCACAAGGAATTCTTCCATAATCATTCAACATCTGATGACTACATGGAGAAATTCATATTGTTTTCTTAGCATAAGAATAAATGTAGCTTGCTATTGCTTCTTCGCAGCTTTTCTTTGTTCAGGCTATGCTATAGCCTTAGGATTTCATCTCAAATCCCAAGTATCAAATTATTTTATACAATATAACAATATGAAGTAGTTGATATTCTTGAGCTTTGCTGTTGGCTTGAAGACATTTTATTACCCAACTAGGAAATATCATCAATATGAATGAGTATGAGTTTTGCTCCTTGTTTATATTGTTTTCTGCCTAATTGTTGTTTGATATGGATCCCTATTTAACTGAATGTTGATTATTGGAAGGGATGTGTTCTAGTTTTTTGTTGTGGTTGTTTCCTTCTTAGTTTTTTTCTTGGCTGTTGCTGTCTCTTTTGTGTTCTGTTCGCGGGCTTCTGATAAATTCCAATCTCCAGAAAATCACTTCGTATTGATAAAAATCATTCTTTATTAAAACTCAAAGCAGATACATGAATGCAAACACAGGGTTAAAGTAGCATTGAATCAGATTCTACCTCATTTTGAGCCCGCTTTGATCTGGATTCTGGGAAATGCACTTACTCAGTCTTTATATACATTATTTTATATACATTCCAAACACCCATTCGTTACTCAAAACATATGCATTAACTCACCAAAAACTTTTGCTAACACCGCGCTCCAGCACAGATTGTCTCTTTGAGGCAGAGAACATGACTTTAGAACTTCTTTTCAAGCACACCTCAGATTCTCGGCTCTTCCATGAAACAAACATTGAGGATCCATGCCCCTATTTCCTACAAGCCCTTCCTTTACATTGCCTGAAAGTGACATCACACCTCAAAGAGCTAAGACTGTGAATTAATACCTTTTATCCTGAATCTCCTCTTGCCTTCTTGCCATTCTTTTATAGTGAGCGTTAATTCAACTATTTTCTACTAACATGTCTTCCCCACTGTCTGACAGTGACCAATCTGAATAAACAAATTCTCACAGCCAACCCACACTCAATAAAAGACCTTGGAATACTAATATCAAATGACCTAAGTGCTAAAACCCACTGCAACAATATCGCCAAAAAGGCTTCTAGAGTTGTTAACCTGATCCTACATAGCTTCTGCTCCGGCAATCTCACACTACTCACAAGAGCCTACAAAACTTTTTCCAGACCCATTCTTGAATACAGCTCATCTGTCTGGAACCCATACCACATCTTGGACATCAACACCCTTGAAAACGTCCAAAGATATTTCACCAGAAGAGCCCTTCACTCCTCCACTCGAAACAGAATACCCTACGAAAATAGACTAACAATTCTGGGTCTAGAAAGCTTAGAACTACGGCGCCTAAAACACGATTTAAGTATTGCCCACAAGATCATATGCTGCAATGTCCTACTTCAATGACTACTTCAGCTTCAACCGCAACAACACAAGAGCACGCAACAGATTCAAACTTAATATTAACTGCTCCAAACTTGACTGTAAAAAATATGACTTTAACAACCGAGTTGTCGAAGCGTGGAACTCATTACCGGACTCAATAGTGTCAACCCCTAACCCCCAACATTTCTCCCTTAGACTATCCACGATTGACCTCTCCAGGTTCCTAAGAGGTCAGTAAGGGGCGTACATAAGTGCACTAGTGTGCCTTTCGTCCCCTGTCCAATTGTCTTTCCTTTATCTCATATATCATATATATTTTCTTCCTTTCATATATCTTCTCCTCTGTTTTTTACATATTATCTTTATATATATTACTCCATGTCTATTCTCTTCCATATGTATTGTGTATTGGACAAATGAATAAATAAATAGATAAAATCTCCCAATGTTACATCAGGCTCTCCCCAGGTTATTTCTGCTTCACTCTCGCTCCCAGCTTCCTCTGGCAGCCCCTCTGGCCCAGGGTACCCAGAGAGGCCTGGCTTATCCTCTTCAGAATCAGGCATGATCTAAGGTGGACAAGGAGCACTCACAATATGTTGAATGGTTTGTAAATATGGTTTATCTCTATATGTTTATTGATGGTTAATTTGTCTGAATGCCACTCTTCCAAGAATTCCAATTTCCTCTTTCCCAACAAATTACGGTATCATTTTGCCAGGAGAAATCAATGGAAAAACTCTTCCGAATGAGCATTTCACATGCATTCATTTTTGTACCGAGCAGGATCACCCAATGATTAGAGATTCAGGTTATGCAACTGAGTAAACTCTTTGAAAGGATTAGAGTATTGTGGAATGTCCAATAAGTTCAGGATCCAAAGGCTATATCTTATGGAAATACAATGGATTATGCATGATGAAATGTAATTTGTTGTATGAGATGTAAAGGACTATTCTATAAGTGGATTGCTCTCATCACCATATGTTGGGGATGAAGGAGAGATTTGTAAGATTGATCCTTACTTGAATCATATTGATCCCTCATCTTGAGGTATTTATTACCCAATCCCTAATTCAAGCGACTTCCCAGTTTCATAAAACATGTAGAATTGTAGATGTGTCTTCCAGGTACCTATGACTAACCTGGCAATTACTAACATCGTTAAAGGAAGGTTAGCTGGAAAGGAGGACAGGCAAGGCAAAGCTGAGTGCTCTGAATAATATAACACTGAGCAGGGCAATAATTCCTTTAATTATTTCATTGGTTGCATTTATATGTTGATGTTTTGAGAGCAGTATTAATTCTCCGTACTGAAGGAGCGGGTCCAGCAGTCACATGGGTTGCTCATGTCCAATCCGGTGGAACTGAGCCTAGTATTAAAAAAGCTTGCCGGATCCGCCCCTTCCCCAGAATTCGCTCAGTTCGCATATCCTGCGGTTGTATTGTGATAGCTCGTTCAACATTCTAACACCTTCCCTTCGATCTTTTCCTTCAAAAAGTAGTAAGATTTATTGTCTTTTATTATTTACTTGCACTAATTGCGCCAGCCGTTTAAAAGAAAAAAAGAAAAAAAGCGGCTAGGCTTTTTTCCTTGGGAGAAGTTGCGGTTTCGTTTTCCCCCGGCGGTTTTGCCGGTTACGATTCCTGCGGCCGCTTGTGGATTCTTCTAATCCTTTGGCCTGGAGGTCCTGGTGCAAGTATTTACCAATTGAATTATTGATTATTATTGTATACAAAAATATTTAAGGGCTTAAGAAATACCTCCTGCGGAGTGAGACGCCTTCTAGTCTCCTGGACTTAGTCGATCGCTTCCCCTTTAAGAAATTTTACGCAGCGATCTTTTTCGGCGCGAAGGCCTTCGCGCCCTTTTTAAATCTAGGCCTCTCGTGTTGGCCCCCTGCCAGCCGTGTAGGCCTCAGTCCACCGCGTGGATCCCGGAGCGGGCCTTGGGGGTCCCAGGCTAAATTCTCCACCGGCTAAGCCTCCAACCAGAGTGCCTTGGTTTACTTAATTATAAAGTTTAGGGAGGCTGGCCCCGCTGGGTTTGGGGGCACGAACTCTGGGTTTGCCCAGATTGTCCTCAAGTTTCAGCAGCTTCGAGGCCTCGAAGCAGGATCCTTTCCTCTTGGGAAGTCCTTGAAATTCTTCTCCTTATTATTCAGTTATTGGCTCAGCCTTGTCTTCTGTTAATTGTCAGACTATGGCTACTTTTCCCAAGAGAGGCACAACTAAAGGTCCCAGAGAGGCCAGGCCTACAGGCGATGAAATTACTAGTATCCCCCAGGCCTCTTCCTCCTCTTCTCCAGGGGCCCGCCCCCCGACCAAGGTCACCAGGGCCGAGAAGAGAAGGGACCTAGCCCTACAAAAAATCCATGACAAATCAGCAAAACGTTTGAAAGTGCAGGCCCAAGTAATCAGTAGTCAAGACCCCCCAGAGGCTTCTAGTCTGCCTCCTTCTGGGGTCCCTGTGTTATCTCTGGATGAGCCAAACCTAGACAGACCCCAACCTAACCTATGGGGCATAGGTCCAGAGGAACCAGATATTATTGAAGATTCCCCCCAGCCAGGATCCTCCCAGGCCTTTAGGGATTCTTCTGCCATTTCTGCTGACATTTCCAGTTTACCTCCTGAGTTCCAGTCTATTTTTGCTGTGTTGTCCAAAGCCATTGATGCCAAACTCTCCACCATCAATGAGCTTCCCTTACCTCTTCCTCCTTCTCGCTCCTCCCGCCCCTTGGGTTCTCCCCCAGCGGTCAGAGCTCCTATTCAGGATGATTCAGATTCCTCCCAGGATGAATATGAGGATATAGAGGATGATGAGGATGCCTTTCAAGGCCTATCAGATGATGAGGAATCCCAAATAAAGGTTCCTCCTCCTATTACTATTTTTCCTTCTCAATTATTCAAATCTCTCCTCCTCAAAGCTAGAATTTCTACGGGATTAGCGGCCCAGGAGAAACAAGCCTCCACTTCCACTGATCCCCCGGAGGAGAATTTACCTTACTTCACAGAGGAACAGGAGGATAATGAGGTAATTCCTATGCCTAAGTTGTTTAAAGATGCTTTACTCAAACAGTGGGAATTTCCAGCCTCTGGCCTTAATCCCTCCACCAAGGACAGAAAGTTGTACAAACTTTCCTCTTCCTATGAAGAGCTTCTATCCTTTCCCAAACCGGATGAACCTGTCAAGATTCTTCACTCGGCAGCGGCTGTGCCAGGCGAGGCGGAGGAAGTCCTTCGCCCAGAGGACAAGCGCATTGAGCAAATGCTCAAAAGAGGATTCACCGCTGATTCCTGGGCCACTAAAAGCTCTGCAGCGGCTTCCTTTTTCTCCAGAGCCATGCTGCTGTGGCTTCGCCAACTTCAACAGCATATTCCTCCCGATGACTTGAGAGGTCAACAAGACTTCAACAAGGTTTTTGCAGCTGCCCAGTACTTGCAATCTACTAGGTTTTCTGCTAAGGCTATTGCAGCTTCTACTACGGCAAGAAGACTCCTATGGATTCGCCCTTGGCAAGCGGGAGTTCGCCAAAAGTGGCAGTTATCCCAGGGTCCCTTAAAGCGCGACCTTCTCTTCGGTGATCTTCTGGATCCACTCCTCACGGAAACCACGGACAAGAAGAAAGTTTTGGGTCCAACCACAAAAAAGGCTACCAAAACGCAGTCCTTTCGTCGCCCAGGGCGCCAGCAAGATCAAGCGGCTTCCTACCAGAGATCTCCAGGTCAGTATTCCCCCCGCTTTCGTTCCCAAGGTAGGAACTCCAGGGGTAGAGGGTTTCGCTTCCAAAGGGGAGCTTCCTCTAACAGGGCTTCAAAAAAACCTAGATGGTAATCCTACCTCTATTCCCATAGGGGGTCGCCTAGCTCATTTCGCCTCTAATTGGCGTCTCACCTCCAAGGACCCTTGGGTCATTGACACTGTTCAAACAGGCCTTCTTCTAGAATTTATTTCTCCTCCCCCTAAACGTTTTATTTCCTGCCCTTCTCCCAGGTCATCCTCAGATTGTAACCGTATGGAGGAGGCCATTTCTCATCTATTGTCCATCAGAGCCATTCAACCGGTCCCTTCCGGTCAGAAGGGCCTAGGTTTTTACTCCATCCTATTTATGGTTCCAAAGTCCTCCGGAGGTTGGAGAGCTATTTTGGATTTAAAGAAACTAAATTTATTCATCAAATATAGGAAGTTTAAGATGCACTCCTTGTCTTCTATTTTGGCCGCCATTCACTCGGGAGATTTCATGGTCTCCTTAGACCTCACTGAGGCCTACCTTCACATTCCTATAGCCAAATGCCACAGAAAATTTTTACGTTTTTCCTTTCAAGGCAGGCATTTCCAGTATAGGGCGATGCCATTTGGCCTTTCCTCGGCCCCTCGGGTCTTTACAAAGCTCTTGGGCTCCCTGGCGGCCTATATCAGGGCGTTTCCCATCCACATTTTATGTTATCTTGATGATATTTTAATTCATGGGAACTCCCTAGAGAAAGTGAAAACAGACCTTTCTGTCACCATGTCAGTCCTTCAGGACCATGGATTTTCCATCAACTTTGATAAGAGCCACCTCCAACCCTCCACATCCATTTCTCACCTGGGATCCATTATTGATTCAGAATCCTCCCAGGTTTTTCTCTCTCCCGAGAGAAAACTCAGTATAGTGGAGTTAATTTCTAACATTTTATCTAATTCTTCAGTTTCCATAGTCACTCTATCTTCCCTTTTGGGGAAGATGGTGTCATGCATAGGCATCATTCCCTGGGCTCGCCTTCATGCTAGGGAACTCCAGTGGCTCCTGTTACCTTTTCAGAGATCAGGGCACAGCAACTCAAATCGACGCATTGTCATCCCACTGAGTGTTCGCAGATCCTTCAAGTGGTGGAAGTCTCCGGCCATGGACAGAGGATCCCCGTTCAGGTGCCCGGATCAATTTGTCATCACCACAGATGCCAGTCTATCGGGATGGGGCGCCCACGCCCAGGGGATGATAGCCCAGGGCACGTGGTCCCCGGAGGAAGCTTCCAGGCCAATCAATTGGCTAGAGTTAAGAGCCGTTTCCCTGGCTCTGAAGCATTTCTCTCCTCGCATTCCCAACCGGCACGTTCTCATTCTCACCGACAACATTGCCACGAAAAGCCACATTTGCAGACAGGGGGGCACGAGATCCAAGGCTCTCATGAGGGAGGCCCTCAAGCTGGGCCTTTGGGCGGAAAAACATCTCCAGTCGCTCCTAGCCGATCACATCTCGGGGAGTCTCAACGTCCAGGCGGATTGGCTATCCCGGGCAACGATAGACCCAGGAGAATGGAACCTCCATCAAGACCTGTTCCATCAAATCACCCTCAGATTCGGCCTACCAATTCTGGATCTCTTCGCGACCAATGCGAACGCCCAACTCCCTCGCTTCTATTCCAGATTTCCATCCCCGGGAGCGGAAGCAATCAATGCCCTCCGGAGTCCATGGCCTCCAGGCCTACTCTACGCATTTCCTCCAATTCCAATCCTCCCGGACGTGATTCACAAGGTCCTCACTGAGAGGGCCCGAGTAATCCTAATCGCCCCTCACTGGCCCCGCCGGCCCTGGTTCGCGGATCTCCAACAGCTGTCCGTCCAGGACCCTTGGCGACTCCCCGTTTCGGGGGATATGCTGCGGCAGGGGGCCTCCTTCCATCCAGACCCGGAGTGGTTCCACCTCACCGCCTGGCTGTTATCAGGAGAGATTTAGAGCTGCGTGGTCATGACCCCGATTCAGTGGAGGTCATTTTAAAAGCCAGAAGGGGTTCGACCAATCGAATCTACGACCACACGTGGTCCAAGTTTCACCAGTGGTGTCTACAGGAAGGTCTCTCCCCTCTGTGCATCCCCATACACAGAATAATTTCCTTCCTTATGCAAGGCTTCCATAAAGGACTTTCCACCAGCACCCTCCGGCGTCATCTGGCAGCCATTTCATCTGTCCTAGGAGGTCCCCGCAGACAGCCTCTCCGATCCTTCCCTGAAGTTCAGGAATTCCTCAAGGGCATAGCCAACCTCAGACCTTCCAAGGTCCACAGGTACCCATCATGGGATTTGCCACGGGTTCTCCATTCCCTCACGCAGGCACCATACGAACCCCTAAAATCGGCGTCCCTCAGGTACCTATCCTTTAAGGTAGCATTCCTGGTGGCTATTACCTCTGCTCGACGCATTTCGGAGCTGGCTGCCCTCTCAATCAGGCAGGACCTTTGCCAATTCCATCAGGACAAGGTAGTCTTGCGACTGGACCCCACCTTCTTACCCAAGGTCAGTTCCATGTTCCACAGATCTCAGGATATTGTCCTACCTTCCTTCTGCCTCCAACGAGACCATCCCTTGGCAATTAGATGGCACACCCTGGATCTCACCAGAGCGCTGAGAATCTATATCCAACGCACAGGACCCTTTCGGAGGTCAGAAGCACTTTTTGTAGCCTATCATCCCAGAGTCATGGGGGCCAAAGTGTCTTCAACAGTAATAGGCCGTTGGATCAGAGGGACTATATCTAAGGCCTATGAGTCGGCCTCCCTCTCAGTTCCAAGGAACATCACAGCGCATTCCACCAGGAGCGCAGCCACCTCGGCCGCTTGGGCGACTCAAGCCCCGTTGGAGGAGGTCTGCAAAGCAGCCACTTGGGCCTCGCCAAATTCCTTCATCAGGCACTACAAGATTGATTCTTACGCTTCAGCGGACGCTGCCTTCGGCAGAAGGGTACTCCAATCCGTTATCTCACACGATAGCAAGCTAATCCCACCCTAGGGACCATCTATTGGGTATGTCCCATGTGACTGCTGGACCCGCTCCTTCAGTACGGAGAATAGGCGTTGATTGCTTACCTGAACGCCTCTTCTCGTACGGTGAGCGGGTACAGCAGTCACTTCCCGCCCTTGTATGTGTCTTCTTTACCTTTCTATATCTTTCTTCCTCTAACAATGAGAGTTGAACACTACAGAGCTTCACAACTGAGCCTAGTCTATGGATTCGCGAATTCTGGGGAAGGGGCGGATCCGGCAAGCTTTTTTAATACTAGGCTCAGTTCCACCGGATTGGACATGAGCAACCCATGTGACTGCTGTACCCGCTCACCGTACGAGAAGAGGCGTTCAGGTAAGCAATCAACGCCTATTTTATGAAAAGTTGACCTTGACAACTATTTCCTTTCACAAAAGGACCTATGTTTTAACAGGTGGCTCAATGAATGTTAGGAAGGATATTGTTCTTCCTTACTCCTAAAAATAGCTAACTAAATACTGGAAGATTTTTAAGCCACTACCATTTGAAGTTTGTTTTATGTCCCAGTACTCTAAGAAGACAGGTTAAGAAAGGTGAGTTACATTAAGAGTTCTCTGTTGAGAATTGAATTTGTTGCTTTGTTCTATGGCTATGTTCTATTACCCTGAGAATTTTGCAGAGATTTCTATATAGTTTGGTAACACTGATATCAAACCTTTTTCCAGTCACTGGTATGAATTCTCTGCCCACTAACCATTGACTGAATGTTTAATATTATCACAACTTTTTCAGTTTTTTTTAAGAATGTGTTTGCAATTAACAGCTCATTTATTTCTCTTTAATTATCTTCACCCGCAGTTCTGATATTTGATCATATTGGGACAGTATAAATTCAGTTGGCTTTATATCCATTTTTAGAGGTTTTTTAGTTTTTTTCCTCCCTTGCCAGGGCAAATGGTTGCATTTTATTTATTGTTATATTGTATTTTATTGTCTTATTATCTAATGACACTATCATCAAATGAAATAAATGATCAGCTTGCAGCATGTATTTTATTCCAGCACATTTGTGAATAAACTCCCTGTGAAATATGCCTTCTAAATATCCTAGGACAGACTATATTGGAATAGGATTTTGAATCACAAATAACTGATCATTTTCTGCAGAGTTGAAAACTTATCACCACTTACTGCTTTTGGCTCCTACACTACCTACATAGACAAGAAAGCAATATTTATGACATATTTGATTCTAGGTGCGGCAGAAATAAACACCACTGCATCTTTTTTTTTTAAAAAAAATCAAAAACACACATTGGGGAAAATGTGTTGTTTTTCTGAATTGAGCTCAGGGATTTTTGCCTCCTAGTTTGATTTGAAATAATGTTGACTGTAATTCTGCAAGCCCCTCCCCTCCTATAACCTCCCAACAATTTAATTAAACCAAGAGAGAAGCTTCTTTTTCTGGCTGTAACCAGAAAACATCATCTCTCACTGCTGGAGAAATGCTTAAAGGTACTTTCATTAGAATCCCATTTCTTCCGGCCATACAGGTGCAATGAATGAAATAGCATTAATTAAAACTGTGGACATGTTTATCCCCCTGCAGGTGCCATTGAAAGGTACTGGTAGAGATATTTTTCAAGTAATTAAACAAGTATTTTTCTGGTTTCCTAATGAGTTATCAGTCTCCTCTTTTTCCATTGCATCAAACAGGATTCATCATCGCTGTGTGATCAGGAAACAGGACTGGAACAGCTGCATTTGTTTTGAGTCCTGCCTGTATTATAGGAGATCATAAGAGCTGGAAATGTTGCTTTACACAGTATTTAGTTCCCATTCGGGCCGCCAGTGCACTGCTTTGCTTCTGCATATGCATGCATGCATCGCAGTGTGTTTCCCTGCGTATGTGCAGGAAGCAAAATCTCATGAGAGGACATACGCGCAAGAGAGATTTCAGTACGCGCATGCACAGAAGTAAAAAATCGCCAAAACCTCGCACACTTTTTGCTACTGATGGGGTGTCCTTTATGGTTCCAGTAGCAACCCACTACTGGTACAGAGATGGTAGCTTGAGACTCCAAGAACTATAACTTCTTCTTTTCCAGTCATTTAGAACATAGTTTCTGACAGTCACCAACAAATCCTCCCTATTTTAAAATGGGAAACATCTAAAACCTATTGTGAATATATACAGGTAGTCCTCAACCTACCACCACAATTGAGCCCAACATTTCTGTTACTAAGCAAGAAGTTTGTTAAGTGTGTTTTGCCCCATTTTACCACCTTTCATGCCATAGTTGTTAAGTGAAGCACTGCAGTTGTTAGTAACGTGGCTGTTAAATGAATCTGGCCGTCCCATTGACTTTGCTTTTCAGAATGTCCCAAAAGGAGAACATGTGACCACAACCATCATAAATATGAGTCAGTTGCCAAGTGTCCATATTTTATCACATGACCATGGGGATGCTGCAGTGGTTGTAACTTTAAAAAAAGGGGTTTAAGTCACTTTTCAGTCTCTTTGTAACTTAAAACAGTCACTAAAAGAACTGTTGTAAATTGAGGACTCTCTGTATAAGGGGTATCTGGGGGTGATGTCATGGTCCAGGTGGCATTTGGGTTCATGCTGTTGAAATTCTACCCCTTTTTTTTCATTCACTACATCTGTAAAGAAGGGGCAGGGCTTTGATAATACAAGCTCTAGCTTGAGTTTATTGAAAATATAAAATTGAGAAAATTACAAAAAATAAAGACTGAACCTAGATTTTTTTAAAAAAAAAAGAAAAGAAAATCACCTTTGAACCTCAGAAAAATTTATCCACTTATGTTACACAGCATCATGCATTTTGTGCCATTATCCTGGGCATTACATTTTTCTTCTAACAAAAAAACATTACATGCAATTCCTGCTCCAGAAAATATGGCCAATTCTTGACTTAATGGCATAGATTAAAAAAAAAAAACCCTCACTGAAACATTTGTTACCATGCCAGTTCCAGATCTTGCATGAACTTAGGTAAGATCAACGCTTGGCCAAATTGGGCACCGATATTCATAGGAGTCCTTTCTTCCTGTGAAAGAGTTTTTATTGTTATTTCTTTTGCATCTTCTAGTCATTAATATTTATTGAAGGACGGAGGACTAAGAGAGTGTTCTTAGTTCCTGTGAGTAGATGTACCAGTTCTTTTAAATAGGTTGTCAAAGATAGACTACAAAAATGGTGGAAGGTCTTAAGCATAAAACGTATCAGGAAAGAATTAATGAACTCAATCTGTATAGTCTGGAGGACAGAAGGGAAAGGGGGGACATGTTCGAAACATTTAAATATGTTAAAGGCTTAAATAAGGTTCAGGAGGGACGTGTTTTTAATAGGAAAGTGAACACAAGAACAAGGGGGCACGATCTGAGGTTAGTTGGGGGAAAGATCAGAGGTAACGTGAGAAAATATTATTTTGCTGAAAGAGTAGTAGATCCTTGGAACAAACTTGGGAGGTGAGGTTCACCATTAGGCCACCATACCACTATTTTCAAGAAGAATTGAAGGGTGAAAACAAGAGTTGATCAGAAGGAGAGGGGACTCAGCTCCCTTCTGTCTTTTTCATTTTTTTTCACTAGCTTGCAGGCAGTGTAAGAGCTCTCCCATTCCTTCTTGTTTCTTAGCAAGCAGGAATCTGTGTTCATTCTAAGAATTCTCCTCTTCCTTTTTCCCCCAGTAAATGCTCAAGGGGAAAAAACTGTTTGCTAAAAACAGAAGGAAGAACACTTTCATAATAAAATGCAGGTATGAGAAGTCAAAAGGACCTGCCCTGCCTTCTCCTGCAATGATAGAACTTGCAAAGAAACCTTCCCCCATTCAACAAGCATCTGTAAAGAGATGCTCTCTATCAAGGAGAAGCTACCATTCATAGACTTTCCATAATCCCTAAGTAGCAGTAGGCAAGCCAGCTGGGGAAGCCTGCCCTTGCATCAAGAAAACAGATGACATTGTTATCTCAGAAGAAAAGTGCTTTTGCTTGGCTTGCCCTTATTTTTAGTAAAGCTGCAATACAGTAACACACTCTCAGCAGCTGCTTGTGGGTCTTCCTCATTGATTTTATTTTCATGTCAGGGAGAAGTGCCAAAGTGCAGATGTTATGCCAGTTAAGAAGAGCTCTGTAAAGATTTTCCATTTGACCATCTCTCTCTCTCTCTTTTCTTGGTTTGTCATTTTGGAAAAAAGAAAATAAATCTTCAAGTTTCCAATATTTTTTGAAAAATACTGCTAAATTGTATCAGAGGACTGTGGAGGTTGCGTGCAGCAAACTGTCTACCGCTAACGGGCTTCTCCTACCTAGATGATCTCATCCAGTTCACATAGCCAGGATCATGTAGGACACTATCTCTGGCTGGTATGTGATCAGATCTAGGTTGTATCAACAGGATGTTCTTAAGGATTGGCGAGAAGAATTCACCAATAAAAATGCTGTTGCTCTTTGTTACCTTGTGCTGTTTGGAAAACTGTATAAAAAGCAATAAACATTGAGAAGGCAGTCAGACATCTTAGCATCCTGCAATGACTTGTCCCTAACTCCATCAGAGGACTTTTTATATGGAGTAGTTGAAAAACCCCACATGGCTACCCCAAGATTTATTATGAAAGTTTCTGGTTGCAGTCCAGCAAACTGATATTAGACACCACATTTCTAAGGGTAGGAAGACACCCAAAGGAAAATGTACAAGAATTAAGATGGGCATGCAAACAATGGGTTGTACATAACTTTTAAATACATGTTTATATTAAATAATAATGGAGATAGAATGTAAAGAAAGTAATATTTCCTTTAACGTCCATGGTTATTAACAGAGGCTTCAGTATTGGATGCAGGAACTATATTAATGAAATATATATTGTAAAGCATCACAACTAATTGCTTCTCAAACATAGGTTTTAAAGGAAGAACCCCAGGTCTGCTAAAGTGAAGGCCTATGGGGGAGGGGGTCTAGAACCATTTGGGAGGGAGGTCAATTAGGAGAAATTTATTTTTCTATTTATTATTCTTTTTTTTTTGGCATTGACTTCAATTGAAAAATTAAATAAGACTCCTGGTTCTAGAGAATTTGGATACATCTGTCCTGCTCTCTGGGTCTTTAAAACATATTCTACTTTGAATTTATTCTCAGTCACAAGCTATCCATTCCCTAAGTCTCCAAAATCAATCTTCACATACCTTATATCCTCCAGATTCTAGAAGACCTTATTATCTGGAGATCTTGAGAGTTCCATTTGCAAGGCTCAGTAGCACTGTAGTTTCGGAATGCTACTTTAGAGCATAAAATGCACTCAGGCCTTGTACTACAGGACAAGCAGAGGTGAGCTGCTAAGGTGGAACAGTGACGTATGCTCGCTCCTGTGGCTCTGAGTGCTAGTGGAGTTGAGCGCAATTCTGCTACTGCACCTATGCATGTAGCAGAATCACGTGTGGAGATGCAGATGCGCCTATGTTTCAGCATGGTTTTTTACTACCGCGTGCACATGGAAGCAAAAAACTGTGCCGAAACACGGGCTCACCTGCATCTCTGTACGTGATTCTGCTACCTGCACAGGTGCAGCAGCATAATTGTACGGGATTCCACTAGCACTCAGAGGCACAGGAGTGAGCACATGTCATTGTTCCACCTTAGCAGCCCACCTCTGAGGACAAGGTGCAGAAGAAGAACAAGCTAAAATGTAAGGGGGAGTTAAAGTGGTCATAAGTTTAGAGTCATTGCATTGTCGAAAGAACCTCCTGTGAATTTTGTTGACCCTTATCTAATACCAGTTCAGCTTTGACCATTAGTTAACTAGATTTTTGCATATGGGTAGCAATAACCTACTGTTCTGTACTTTGAACTGAACTAATGCACATGACCCAAGGTGATGGATCAGTTTTCTTATTCAAGATCACTGAGCTTGGTACTAGCTTGCTAACCAAAAATCTAGTGGGAGAGAAATATAAATTAACCAGTCTTATATTTGAAAGATATTTTAATATATTTTCAGTCAGTGCAATGTATTTCTTAATGAGGCTTATAACGTTATTTTATCTGTTTGTAATTTCCATGTTAGTTCCTTTGAGTGCTTTTTAAGTAGGAAGTGGTATAAATATTTTAAATAATACACTCTCATATGCATCGTAACAGAATATAGCTGTAGGGATATTATAACAAGAATGTACACTTTACAAAAAAATATGAATGAAGAATTTGAAACTATACCTATGTCTTTTCTAATTTAGATTTCTTGCCAGACACCTTCAATTTATTTGAGTTCTCTTGCTTTAGGATAGGATGTGAATGTGTTCCATTAACAGAGTTTTATTCTGTTATACCTGTCATCATCTAACAGTGTTCTTTAGCAACAAGTGAACAATTTTTGCTGAAAGCTATGCTTTATTTACAGATGAACAAATCAATCAACTTGGGGTTCACATGATTGTTTATTCATTTGTCCATTCTGTCCTCTCTTTTTTTGCAATTTTTCAAAATCTGCATAAAATATATTTTAGTGAGCATTTTTAAACACTTTTCTCATTAAATACAGTATGTTTCAAGATATATTTTCTCACATACACATTATTGGATCCTAGTATTCACCAAGGTCAAATTTTGCAAGCTTCTTTAAAAAGAATCTTCAAGTGTATCTGGGTTCTGTTAAGATACTTTCAAAGTATTTTCTCTTGAGATAGTTGTGGGCTACACAATTATAGGAAGGAGATCCCAGTGGTCTTTTGATCTTGGGAAGGGAGGTAGTTGGTGGTTATCCAATTTCTAGAACAGGTCAAAGTTCACATAATGAATAGTGTAAATTAAATAGATTTGATTATAGTAAATGAATAAGGTAAAGGTTCCCCTGCACATTCCCCTAGTCGTCTGGGGTGGTCATCTCTGTTTCTAAGCCGAAGAGTCAGTTCTGTCCAAAGATGTCTCTGTGGTCATGAAGCTGCCATGATTAAATGCCGAAGGTGCACAGGATGCTGTTACCTTCCCACCAAAGTGGTCCTTGTTTTTCTATTTGAGTTTTTATGTGCTTTCGAACTGCTAGGTTGACAGAAGCTGGGACAAGTAACGGGAGCTCGCTCCATTATGCAGTTCTAGGTATTCGAACCACTGAACTGCCGACCTTCTGATCAACAAGTCAACATCTTAGCCACCGAGCCACCATGTCCCTAATGAATAGATTTGTGTAAATTTGTGTAAATCCCAATTCAGGTGTTATTAAAATAGAATATTCAACATATGAGCGCTCCAGATAATTTGTGCAATACATGACTTCATTTAAAAGATGTCAACTTTCTTTAGACGTAAATTCAGACATATAAACTGCACTACCTGCAGGAGCAATATATGCTTGTAGACAGTCTGGACTTATACACAACGCTGCGTCCCCATGCTCAAATTCTACCTAGCAACTGGGAACTGTTTTTCTATTGGCTGCCCAGCCAGTAGGAAAGTTACAATCCCGCCATTGGCTCATTGTTTTGACAGCCACTATATAAAACAGAAGCTTGACAGAAAGTTGCCTGTGCCAGTTACTGCTTTGTCCTGTTGACAGCTGTTCTAATACAGGGGTTCTGTTCTAATCACCATCTTGCCTCAGTTCCTGACCCTGTTGTTCTACTCAAGCTAGAATACACAGCACCTGGTTTTTCTCCTGCAGTTTATACCTAACTCATCATGATGTCTTCAGGTAAGCAGATTTTCTGGCAAGGAGGCAGGGCTGGGGTTATAAACTCTAATAATGCCTGAAAGGGGCTTATATCGTCTAGGAATGCACATCTTTTAAAATCTGATCCATTTCAGTGCCACATTCATTGTCATTTGCATTTTTTACGATATTAGAAATTTTATATGCCGCATACTCTTTCAGTAATACCCTTGTCGCTGAAAATTTATTAGCAGGGAGTAATACATGTTGGTGGAACCCATTCAATGATGTCTGATTGTTTCTGTTCCTATGAAAGCTATATTCCTATCTAGTGAGCTTTCTAAATCTGTACATCCTATTGGAAACAGTATTCTGGAGCAGATAGACTCTGAGTGAGCCAAAATACTGCTGTTCTGTTTTAAGGAAGGTTCAGCTACATTTCCCCCCTTCAATATACTGTACATTACTGTATATACTTAATGTATATATCAGCTACACATACTTAACCTCTTTTACATGCTTACAAATACATACTATATTCCCGTTTTCCCAAAAATAAGACATCCCCTGATAATAAGCCCAAACAGGCAATTGAGTGCAAGGCAATAAGACCAAGTGCTTATTTCAAGGTTCAAAAAATGTAAGACAGGGTCTTATTTTCAGGGAAACTTGGGCACATATATTGCATCTTGTTTAAATCTATACATCCAACTTCCATTCCTTAAGTATAACCATTGATAACATTTATTCCAAATCTCATAGTATTCTGTCTCTGCTTTATTTTTCAGTTCTAGTGTCAGTCTATCACATTCAGCTACTTTTGATGACAATAATAGTAGGTATAAAAAAGGTAATAGAAATAACATTAAGTCATAATGGAGCAGACATGACATATAGGCATGATCATTTTGGAGACGGCCGCGTTAAGTAGAGATATACAGTACTTATAATCAGAATTAGACTATAACATGACAAACATAGTTTCTGCACAACTAATATCCATCTCCCTTGCTTTTGCAGTTTTGTTATCATTTTACAATTTTAAAAAGTGTGCTGTCCCGAGTATCCTGTTACTTAAAAGCAGCTTATAAAGAAGGGAATAACATATGAATGTCAAGAAACATGTGAGCTCTGTTCAGGAAATATGGATTATATCATGTTACAGTATGAGAAAAACTTCTCAAAAATTTGCTTGTCTGCCCCACTGCTGAATGAAGATGAAACAGTAGAAAATAACAGTAGACACAATCTTCATAATGTGGATATCCAATGTCCATGTTGAAAGATTCTGGCAACAGATAATCCTACCAAGAGGGTTTGTACGCTAAAATACATTTTCATGTGCATAGCATCTGTGTTGGTCACAATTTCTTCATTGGAATCAGATTGCTTCTCTGGGTCCATTGAACAGTCTGGCTATTTTTCAATCACAGTTAGAAGATAATATTAAATGAGTCTTTTCCATCAACAATAGAGGAAGTGAGACCATTTTTAGTGATTTAGATAGAATCAGAATATGAACCAACTTATTCTGTAAAATGGGCTGTCATAAATCCATATTCCTAGTTGATGGTGACTCGTTTATACAACAGGTTTTAAAGCTATTTTAATTTTTTTTTAAAAAAAATCTATTCAACGTGGCAGGGTAGATTGAGAGTGGGTTAATGGAGCAAAAGTGTTTTCTGTCTACTGTTCCTCCCTCACTTTTAATGTCTCTGCACTTGACTATGCACTTGTATCAATAAGTATTCCCCAAACATTCTTAATAGCATCCAAACTTTCTGAAGCATAAAGTGAGTTTTACCTGGTAATCTACATTGTAGATGAATGCAGCATAGAGAGTTTCATTAAGAGGTAGGGGAAACTTTCTGGGAAAATCAATTTTAACCGTTGATGTATGATGTTCTTTATTGGAAAAGAAAGGGCTTGCAGCATCTCAGAAAACATTCTGCACATACCTCAACCCTTTTAGCATACTTCCTGACAGGCCAAATCTAATACAAGCCCTTAAATTCATAAGTAGAAACCCTGACCTCATTGCATATTTAAACCAACAGCTTCAAGTGCCACTCAGTAAGCTACTGTACTTCACAATTTATCAGTGAGTGGTTTGCATCCTTCCAAATTTTCTTTTTGTTATGTTTTCATTTTTTAAAATTCATTTTTAAAAGTCATGTATAAGTGAATATACTCACATGGATCACTCGTGCATTTCCCATTGCCCCTTATTTCTTCTCCTTTTGTCATACTTCTTTAAACTATTACATTGTTACATTTCTTTCTCCCCCAGAATTAGAATTGCTATGATTTATTTTCTAGAGTAGACTAAACGAGACTAGACTAGACTAGACTAGACTAGAATAGAATAGAATAGAATAGAATAGAATTTTTATTGGCCAAATGTGGTTGGACAAGCAAGGAACTGGTCTTGGTGATATGCCCTCAGTGTACATAAAAGAACCGTCCGTCAAGAATCATAATGTACAACACATGATGATAGTTTGAGTACAAATAAGCCATCAAATCATATTAGGAACCAGTTAATAAAAATTGTAAGGATACAAGCAACAAAGTTACAGTTATAGAGTCATTTGTGGGAGGAGATGGGTGATGGGAACAATTAGATTAATAGTAGTGCAGACTTAGACAGTGTGGAGGGAATTATTTGTTTAGCAGAATGATGCTATTCAGGAAAAAAACTTGTGTCTAGTTATTCTGGCGTGCAGTGTTGTATAGCACCGTTTTGAGGTTAGGAGTTGAAACAGTTCATGTCCAGGATGTGAGTTGTCTGTAAATATTTTCAAATCCCACTTTTTGACTCGTGCATTATACAGGTCCTCAATGGAGGGCAGGCTGGTAGTAATTGTTTTTTCTGTAGTTCTGATTATCCTCTGAAGTCTCTGTCTGTCTTGTTGGGTTGCAGAACCAAACCAGACGGCAGATGGCAAACTCAATGATTCCTCTGTAGAACTGTATCAGCAGCTCCTTGGGCCGTCTGAGTTTTCTGAATTGGCGCAGAAAGAACATTCTTCGCTGTGCTTTTTTAATGGCATTTTTTATGCTAAGTCTCCATTTTAGATCTTGCGAAATGGTCATACTTAGAAATTTGAAGGTCTCTACTGTTGATACTGTGTTGTCTAGTATGGTAAGAGGTGTAAGTACAGGCTGGATTCTTCTAAAGTCTACCACTTGTATTAGCTTTGCTAACAAAATAATAATAATGACAATAACTGTACTTCCTTGTGCACAACTGTTTGCTTCTTCCAGAGTGACGGGGATATTTTATCACACCAAATTCTAAGTATTTGAACCAGCTCTGTCACTGCCTAGCACAGGGGTGTCAAACTCGTGGTTTAGCAAAGGTGAAAAGTTGTGATAGGTCACATAATGAGAACATGCTCTCACAAGTTTGACACCCCTAGCCTAGCATAAATCAAAACTAAAAGCAATATATGTATGTTTGTATATATGTATGGTATGTATGTATGTATGGTATGTATATTCATTCATTCATTCATTCATTCATTCATTCATTCATTCATTCATTCATTCATTCAACTTCTGTGCCGCCCAATCCCAATGGGACTCAGGAATGCTCTTTTACAAAGCAACCCACCTATTAACTCTGGACTTTTCAAATCTATATTTGACAAGATAACTTGTCCTTGACCAAAGGGAGACTTTAATAATAATAATAATAATAAACTTTTATTTATAATGCCATTTTAACAAAGGGCGTAACAGCATGTTAGCAATAGTGCTTTTTTTTAGCAGAGCCAGTATATTGCCCTCACAATCTGGGTCCCCATTTTACCCACCTCGGAAGGATGAAAGGCTCAGTCAACCTTGAGCTGGTGATGAGATTTGAACCGCTGACCTGCATATCTAGCAGTCAGCTTTGGTGGCCTGCTGTACTGCACTCTACCCAGTGCACCACCTTGGCTCAACTTCGAAATTAGAGTGCACAATTTTTGCAGAGCACTGAAACAAATGTCAAGCTTTTTGGGTGGTGGGGTGGATTATATCCTGTGACTTTTAACAGATCCGATGCTTCTCTAAAATCCAAGATAGCAACCCTAGGAGAATTTACCAATCATGGATACAAATCATTGTGTACAGTGATCCCCCGATCATTGCGAGGGTTCCGTTCCAGGACCCCCCGCAACGAGCGGGTTTTCGCGAAGTAGCGCTGCGGAAGTAAAAACACCATCTGCGCATGCGCAGATGGTGTTTTTACTTCCGCAGCGCTAGCGAGGAGCCGAAGATTGGGGGCGGGGCGGCTGTTTTAAAACGTCGCCGCCGGCATGGGGGGCTTCCCAGAACCCCCCGGACCCCCAACCCGGGTTTGGGGGGCTGCTAGGAAGCCCCCCATGCCGGCGGTGACGTTTTAAAACAGCCGTGCGGCTTCCCAACTGAGTCCCGAAGACAAACGTCAAAGGCGAACCTCCGCGTTTGTCTTCGGGACTCATTGGGAAGCCGCGCGGCTGTTTTAAAATGTCGCCGCCGGCATGGGGGGCTTCCTAGCAGCCCCCCAAACCTGGGTTGGGGGTCCGGGGGGTGCTGGGAAACCCCCCATGCCGGCGGCGACGTTTTAAAACAGCCGCGCCGCCCCCAATCTTTGGCTCCTCGCTAGCGGGCAGACAGGCGGCGGACAAGCCGTTCGCTGGCGCCGCTCGCTCGCGCTTCCCAGCTGAGTCCTGAAGCGAATTCGCTTCAGGACTCAGGTGGGAAGCGGCGAGAATGAACGGCGTGGGCGGGCGACGCGCGAGCGGGCGGCGGACAAGCCGTTCGCTAGCGCTCGCTCTCGCCGCTTTCCAGCTGAGTCCTGAAGCGAATTCGCTTCAGGACTCAGGTGGGAAACGGCGAGAATGAACGGCGTGGGTGGGCGACGCGCGAGTGGGCGGCGGACAAGCCGTTCGCTCGCGCTCGCTCTCGCCGCTTTCCAGCTGAGTCCTGAAGCGAATTCGCTTCAGGACTCAGGTGGGAAGCGGTGAGAATGAACGGCGTGGGCGGGCGATGCGCGAGCGGGCAGTGGACAAGCCGTTCGCTCGCTCTCGCTCTCGCCGCTTTCCAGCTGAGTCCTGAAGCGAATTCGCTTCAGGACTCAGGTGGGAAGCGGCGAGAATGAACGGCGTGGGTGGGCAAAGGGCGGGCGGCAGCGAGGAGTTTGCGTGGGCGGTGGGGAAACTCCTTGCTGATGCCCGCCGCTCGCCCTCCCGCAGAAAGAGGGGGAAGACCTAGGGAAGCCGCCCAGCAGCTGATCTGCCCGGCGCCATCTACGCATGCGTGCCCATAGAAAAAAAGGGCACGCATGCGCAGATGGTGTTTTGACTTCCGGGTTCAAAAATCGCAAATTAGCCTGTTCGCAATGGTCGGGAACGCAATAACCGGGGGATCACTGTATATAGTAATTGCTTTAAGCATAGATTAAAATAAAATAGATCCATGTCAAACAAGCTGGAACATTGTCATGCACTGGCTAGGCCCACCTCCAGTTTTGCGAAGGGGGAGAAGTTGTGATATGTCACATGACAGCAATGTGATGCTGCGACTTTGACATCCCTGGTTTAAAGAATAAATTCAATTTTATGTTAACAAGGGGTAATTATTATCCTCATCATTATATCTTAATACTAGAAAAAATAAACATTCTTGGCTTTTCCATAACTTAGTATAATAATATATGCAATGATTAGTTTTCCATCAAAACTTTCAGAAATAGTGCTTTAGCAAGAAGCTTTTGTTGAATTTTGAGAGCCACTGACTGGGAGCCTGACCTGTAAGTTTGACATCTTCACAATTTTTAAAGCCATCAGCGTTTGGGTTGCACAAAATTATAATAACCAACACTTCAAAAATCCAGTGACGTGTACATGTTTGACCTGTGTGCAGCCTGGCAATATTTAAATCAATAATAATGCTATTAGAAGGTGAAAATCAAATGCAAAATAAATCTCTAGGCTTTGTATGTATAATGACACTTGATCTTTTGATGAATTGTTAATGTAAACATCTTTTTTCCTTGGTTCTGCTAAGTTTTTATTTATTTATTAAATATTTATAGACTCTGCTTGGATTGAACATAAGGGGAAGAAACCCATGTAGGCATTGGAGTTTGGAAAAAAGGTTTTGCATTTTCCACAGTCACATCTCCTCTCTCCTGCTTATTAAAGCAGCCCAGCAGTTTTAAGGTGTACATGCACCTGTACAAAAAAAGATGCTTCTGTTTCAAGGAATATGCTCCATAATATCAATGCAACTCTTGAAACACCAACACTCTTTGTTCAGACTCACATGAACATGTGGAAAAAAAACAGTGATGACTAAGTGAGATCAAAGTACTTCTGAATCATTTTTTGAAAAGTTCATAGTTCTAATACTTTGTACTTTAGAAGTTTTCATTTCCATTTTTATGTCAACTACAGTCTTTCATGGCAACTGAGCTCCAATGCCTATGATGAATATTAACAAGCAGTGAGTTAAAACACAGAAACTTTGAACCATGGGTTGTTTCAATCTTCAGTGTGTGTGTACACATGAATGACAAACGAGAACTAAATGAGAAGATTTACACACCTGCATTGATTTGTAATTTTAAAGATGAAATAGCAGGTAATTGTAATAAATATAATTTTATCTGTTTTATCGAAAGCACTTTGGTTATATCTGATAAGACAGCATCATTTTAAAGAAAAAAACAGTTGCAGCAGATATGGGATAAAAAATGCTGTGCCTGGTAAAATTTAGCATACTGGTTTATTCATTCACTGTTTTATAGAAATATAGTAGTTAGATGTTCCTTCATTCTACCATATTCCTTATTTACTTATTAAACTCCTGTGCTGCCCATTTTGAAAAGACAACTTTAGGCAGCTTAAAATCATTCATTATAATGATTTTACATTATAAAATATTAAAACAATAATAAATTTAAAATGTGGTTAAAATTCAATTGACATGAATGGAGAAGATGGGAGCAAAGTGTGCATGGAGAGAGGGTGGGATCTGTCTATTAACCACTTCCAGGATGCCATTTCCCCTTTGGGGGCCACATACCAGTCTTCAAGTCTTTCCAGAAGCCCAAAAGGCTGGGTGCAGATCTCACCAGGGGGGATGACGATGCTCCAGAGGGCAGATGCTAGGAAAGATACAGTACTTCTCCTAGACCAGTGATGATGAACCTTTTTTGACTTAGGTGCAAAAAAGGGTGTGCACACATGCACCCATAATGCAATGCCCTCCCCCTGTGCATGCACAGAACACCCACGTTGCCCCCTGTACATGCACACAACCCCCCTGCACTGTCCTTCCCAACACACATGTGCACAGGCCTCATTGAGGCCTCCAGACTTCCGGTAGGCCCGTTGGGCTGTTTTCCGCTCTCCCCAGGGTTTAGGAAAGCTTTCTGAAGCCTGGGGATGGCGAAAAATGGCCCAACCAAAAGTTAATTTCCAAACTTCCTGTTGGGCTGTTTTTCACCATCCCCAGGGTTTAAGAGGTTTTCCTGAAGCCCGAGGAGAGCAAAAACAGCAAAAAAGAATCCCAAAAATCAGCTGGTCAGCATAGTGGTGCTGACATAGGGCAACACCTCATGTGCCCTCAGATATCACTCTGAATGCCACCTGTGGCACACATGCCTTAGGTTCATCATCACTATCCTAGACCATACCAATTGAAATTCCTTGACTAACTTGTACCACATTGTGCCTGTTCTACTGGTGTGGTGGGGCAGGCTGATCCTATTGGGATGAAAAAATTCCTCAGATAACCTGGACCGATTGCATGGAGGTGATAACCAAAACCTTGAATTGGACCAAGAAGCCAACTGGTAACCAGTGCAGCTCATGGAACTAGTGATGTAACATAGGCTACCCAGTGTCCCCAAGAAGAGCCTACACAGCTTTATTCTGTACCAGCTGTAACTTCTAGATACTCTTCAAGGGTAATATATTGCAAGGTTGTGAGACGAGCACAGGAACTGACTGATCCAGAAAATACTATAAGAGTTTAAAGCTACACAAAACTGATGATGGTTCTTTTAATTCTTCAAAGCTCCACTCATTCTGTCTCTTTTTAAAGTAGAGAATATTTTGATTGATTGATTGATTGATTTAGACAAGTACGTATTGGTAATATACATAGATATAACATTGTTTATATCTATAGGATGGGTACTGATAAGAGGGAACATTAGGACAGGATGGTTGGCCCGCTGGTGCACATATGCATGACCCTTACTGACCTCTTAGGAATCGGGTGAGGTCAACAGTGGACAGTCAAAGGGTAATGTTTTGAGGGTTTGGCGATGAAACCACAAAGTTAGGTAGTGAGTCCAGGCATTAATCACTCTGTTGCTAAAGTCGTATTTTCTATAGTCAAGTTTATCTGATGTGTGCCTATGTATTGTTGTTGAAGCTGAAGTAGTCGTTGACAAGAAGGACGTTGTAGCAGATAATTTTATAAGCTATGTTTAGGTCGTGCCAATGGTGATGTAGTTCTAAGCTTACTAAGCCCAGGATTTTAAGTCTAATTGCATAAAATATTATGTTGCAAGTAGAGGAGTGGAGGGCTCTTCTAGTAAAGTATCTCTGTACATTTTCTAATGTATTTATGTCCTTTTTGAGATTTTTCTGGATCTCAAGTTTGCAAACAAGTAGTTTGAACAAGAAAGAAAAGGAGGTTTTACAAGCTGAAAGCTAAATGAAAATTGAAAAACTAATAATACAAATGGTTAATGCTTCAAAGAGTGTAAGTAGCTGTATATCCCCAAGTGTTTTCTGGATTGCCATAACATATTGATCCCGAGACTATTAGGAGGTAAATAGTTTCTGGCTTAGAAAGGCAATAAATGTTTGGCAAAAGTATGCCTTTGCTAGACTTGAAGAAAGACAGTTCTTAATTAAAGCAGACAGCCTTACCAATTCATATTTTATGCATTTGTGGAGCTTTAATACAGCCACAACTAAAAGGTTGGTTCAGAAACTTTGAAACCTCTTGTAACCTTTTAACAAAGCACTTTTGACTTAATTGATGTGCTTAATGCTCCTATGATGAGGCCTATCTAGCATGCTATATAGATTTCAAGTAAAGGCAAATGAAATATTTACTCCAGTTCTCTTATACTTACGTACTTTCTTGTTCTTCCCAAAGAGGGCATAATAGAATAATTCCAAACATCTCTAGTTGGAAGTGAGTTTTATTGTTTTTAGTGGGACTTATCCTGTATACCGTAAGCTGCAAGATCCGTTCCAGAGTTATATTGTACCGTTAAGAGTTCATCCATAGCTGGCTTGACAGGACCCAAAGGCAACCCACTAACCACTTTTATATTCACATGATGTCACCCATCATCCAAACCATGTCTCGCCTGTTCTTGAGGCAGCCCATAGGCTTTAGGTATTCCAATGAGAAAATGATGTGTTTTTTCTCTTTTCCTGACACAAAAAGTCCCAAGCAGATAATATAGGTTACATGGAAGAGGATACTTGGAATAATAATATACAGATAGTCCTCACTTTTTCCTGAGTAAAACAGGCTGTAATTTCAATTAGGGAAATCACCAATGTATCTATTCACGGGATCATGTGGTAGTGCTGTATGGATAGAACACAATATGGCTGAAGCCCAATTGTGTGTTACGATCAGAATTTCAGGATAATACAGTTTATGCCAATAATATTTCTTCCTGGTCCTTAGAACAATAAGGCAGGACAGATATGAAAATAGGCCACAAAGTAGTTCAAAAGACCATCCTCAATTACTATTTCAGAATGACTGACTATAATACATTACTCAGATATTGTCTGATTTGCGTATCCTAAAATGGCCTGAGGTCTGTTTGTCAGAAAGATAATTTTCCACATACAAGCTTCAGAAAGCCTACAGGGAACAGATGTATTCAAAGCACATCTGGATACTCACCCCGACATTGTATTCCCAAAGCAAAATTTTAAAAAGTAGTCTATTAGGAAAACATTTAGAATCTGCTGAAATTTGATTAGTGTTCTTTTGCATTGTTCATTTTGTTTTTCTCCTAAATGATATTTTATCTTCTTTTGTTCTCCTTTCTGTTTCTCCAGCAGGTATGTATCTTGTGTTATTTACTTCTTTTTAAAATAAATTTAAATTGTAAAATATAAATTTTGCATGTTAGCTATTTCTGGATGCATTTTAACTGAAATACAATACAATCAAAGTAAAGTCTATTGGGAGACAAAGAGGTGTGTGCATGCGTATATGTATGTGTGTGATTTTTTATTATTATTTTAGTAATCATGCAATTAGTAAATCATGGGTAGAATCCCACAGTTCAGCATCTGATATTTCCAGGTAAGATCGCAAACCTTGAAAGACCCACTGGCCCTAGTTAGGTTTAGGATCAGACACTTTAGATTATTGGCTATGGATCCAGATTTGGCATCCACTGGATTTGTAAATAGTTTTATCACCAGCTGCATGTATAATTCTCTCTCTCTCTCTCTGTCTGTGTGTGTGTGTGTCTGAAAAACAGATTTTTGCTGATAATGAAAATGAAAGGAGACTAGCATATATAGGCTGCAATGCTTCTATGTGGGACTAAACCTAAGAGCCAAGGTGGCGCAGCAGGTAGAGTGCTGTACTGCAGGCCACTAAAACTGAATATAGATCTGCAGGTCAGCGGTTCAAATCTCATTACTGGCTCAAGGTTGACTCAACCTTCCATCTGAGGTGGTTAAAATGAGGACCCAGATTGTGGGGGCAATATGCTGGCTCTGTAAGCCGCCCTGACTCTAAGGAGAAGGGCGGCATAAAAAATATCCATCAAACAAACAAACAAACCTGGAAATAATTTGGGGGCCGTCAGTATTATGTGGTCAATCTTCACTTATAAAAGCGATGAGACATAACTCTATCACTTGCATTCAAACTCAGTTAAAGGGCTTTTTAAAATGTGTAGTATCTCCACTATGGCTTTCTCTCTGTATCCTGCAAAATGATTAGGACCAAAATTATGAATTGGGATAGAAATATAAATTGGGAAAAATAGAGGAAATGCCAAAGATGATCCTAAGGGTAGCAGGGTTTGGGCCAGTTCCAGCAGAAATCAGAAATCATCATACAGCAACAGTCTCACCAAGAAATTTTAAAAATAACCTGATATTTTATGAAGAATGAGTATGCAGCAATTAGCCAGATAACTGGTCATTTCATTTAGACAATGGGTCAGATGAGATGGATGTAAAGGCAGCCATGATAGCCTAATGGAAATTTGGGAGTTGATGTGTGTCAGTGTGCAACCAACAATTACTTTTCTTCATTTTACGCTCTCCGTAATCTATCAATGGGTTGATATTTCTGACATAAAAGCATATGTTCAAATTATGAACGTTATCTGTCTGAACACTTAAGGGTTTGATGTTTGATGGATCCCATTACACTACAAGCAGTCTTTGATTTACAACAGTTTATTTAGTGATTGACCATTTGAAATTCACTGAAAAAAATGAATTGAGACTATTTTTCACACTTAACAACTGTTGCAGCATCCAATGGGTCACATGACCAAAATTCAGATGCTTGGCAATTGGTTAATATTTAGGATAGTTGTTGCTATGTCCCAGAGTCATATAATACCCTTTTGGGACCTTTTGACAAATAAAATCAATAGGAAAGCCAGACTCCTTTTACAATCATGTTACTAATTTAACAACAACGGTGATTCATTTAACAACTGTGGCAAAAAAAAAACATCTTGTAGAATGGGGTAAAATTAACAACTGTCTCACTAAACAATAGACAGTTGATAAAACAAGTTTTGGGTTCAGTTGTAGTCGTAAGCCATGGACTATTTCTACTGGCATTCTGAATTACACTGAAAGTTTAAAATACACTTGGCTCAACTTTACCCAAGTTCAAATAGAATGTTATAACTCACTTCTTTACTTTGGGCTCGTTCAATTGATTTGAATGAGTCTCAAAAAGACTCTACCCTCAAAACGATGCCATAGAGCATTGCACACCAAGACAACTAGACACAAGAACAGTTTTCCCCCAAATGTCATCACTCTGCTAAACAAATAATTTCCTCAACACTGTCAAACTATTCACTAAGGCTACATTACTATTACTACTAGTTTTTCTCCTTGTTTTTATCCGTTCTTATTATCCATCCCCTCCCACGTATGAGTGTATGACTGTAACTTGTTGCTTGTATCCTTACAATTTATATTAATATTGATTGTTTCCTAATTGCTTATTTATACCTAACCATTAAGAGTTGTACCTCCTGATTCTTGATAAATGTATTTTTTTCTTTTATGTACACTGAGAGCATATGCACCAAAGACAAATTCCTTGTGTGTCCAATCACACTTGGCCAATAAAGAATTCTATTCTATTCTACTAATTATTATGTGGGTTGTTTTAATACAGTATTTTGACTTTTAATTATGTTATTTTAAAAATGTTCATTATTGCACATCTTCCTAAGGGGAGACGTATTAAGAAATATTAAGTACAAAATACCCATTTTTTTACGCATCAAGACTTTTGATTTGGTAGGGCAGGTTTTAAATGGATTTGTGAAAAGGATTTAGCTAAAAACATAAATATATTCGACACAAAATTGCAAAAAGAAAAGGAAAAAAAGAATTGCTTGCCAAGAAATATATTCTTCTTGCGAGAAATTACTTTGCATCGTATAAACTAGTTTTAATTTACTTGCAGTGGTTGCATCTCTTCTCATTTGCATTCCTGAAGGTGGAATTCTGACAGTAGGATTAATGGAAAAGTCTGCTTCCCTCAGACATTATTATCTAATCTAATGGATTCTGTGTTTTAAGTGCTACAAATTGCCCCACCATTCCGAAAACAGTCCTAGTCCTAAATTACATTTCAAAAATTTGGGTACTGATGGTCCCTGACTTACAAGCATTTCTAAGTTTGAAGTTACGATGGCACTAAAAATTGATTTATGGCCGGTGCTCAAACTGCTGAAGCATCTCCATAGTCACATGATCAAAATTCAGGCACTTCGCAACCAGCATGTATTTACAATAGCATCACGTGATCACTGTTTGTGACTAGCTTCTGACAAGCAAAGTCAATGAGAAAACTAATTCGCTTAATGACAGCACTATTCACTTAACACCTGCAGTGAATCAATGGGATGGTTAAAAAAGGGTGGTAAAATTGGGCGTGACTCATTTAACAACTGCCTTGCTTAGCAACAGAAATTCTGGTCCCAAATGTAAATAAAGGATTACAGTAGTCCCTCGCTATACCGCGCTTCACCTACTGCGGCTTCACTTCAGCGCAGGTTTCTGAGGAAGTCGATCGGCAGATTTAAACAGCCCACCGAACTCGATCGGCAGGTTTAAAAAAAAAAAAATCTAAAATTGTAAATACTGTATTTAAATACTGTATCTAAAATAAATACTGTGTGGGAAGGGTTTATAAACACTTAAAACAATGAAAACTTACCAAACAATTACAATATAAATACTTAAATAAGTACTATCAGTCGATAAATTCCCCATCGCGGATTTCACCTATCGCAGCCAGGTCTGGAACGTAACACCAGCGATAGGTGAGGGACTACTGTGTCTGCAATATCATCAGTGACCACTGTATTGTAAAGATACCATATGCTCTAGATGTATCTAAGTGTTATTACAAATTTTATGTACATTTGGCATTAATTAGAATGGGAATTTATAGATAGTGTCATAGGAGGCATGGCTTCTCAGAACATATTTTTTCAAACTGAAAGGTAGTTGTTGGAAGGTTATATAAAATTAGATGATCTTTGATTCAATTGAATAAATTTTTCTCACTATTTTAAAATAGTAATATATACTGTATTTTTTGGACCATAAGATGTTCCAAAGTATAAGACAAACCTAGCTTTGGGGAACAGAACAAGGAATAAAATCTGCCTCTGTCTCACAGCAATTTGCCTCCTTTCAGCAGCCTGGTCAGCTTCAGAACAGCCTGATTTAGCACAAGCAATTGATTGGCATCGGATCGACTTCCCAGAATACTGACAATCAGCTCTTTCAGGCTCCACCGTCGCCGCCTATCCCCGCTGCCTGAAATAGGCTGAAAATGGGGCACACAGAAGCTGAAAATGGAATGCGTGGAGGCTGAAAATGGGGTGCATGGAGGCGGCGATAGATGGAGGCGGCGATAGGTGGCAGCGCCGAAGGGGAACAGTGATCCCCGCAGCCTGGAACAGCTGACTGATGTTATTCTGGGAGGGTGATACAAGTGGCAGTCAATTGCTCATGCTAAATCAGGCTGTGTGGAAACTGACCAGGCTGTTGGCTGTTTCCTGCAAGGAGGCAAATTGCTGGGAGGCAGAAGGGTGGGGGCCGGTGGACGGAGAAATGAAGATCATTTAACATAAATTAGTTATTTCTGCTTTGTAAGTTAATAGACATCAGAGACCTAATTATTTAGAAAAATAAATAATGGAAGGTTTCTAGTCAATATATTTCTAGTGTATAAATCACTAAAAATGGTTGAAAGGGAGAAGTCAAATTCCACAGCTTTTTGTATTTTTCTTTTTCATTTTATTCACTTTTTTATTATCACAAATTTTCTAAACTCATTTTGTTTGGTTTACTTATTTGTTTTTATCAACATGTATAAAAATGTATATCCATACTCACACCCATACATAGAGAGAAAGAGTAATATTGGGACATGTTGGAGATTTTAATATCTAGTAATTTAGTTTTAAGATTAAAAACCCTTATTATAGCAACAGGACTTAGACTTATATACTGCTTCACAGTGCTCTTACAGAGTCACCATATTGCCCCCAACAATCTGGATTCTCACTGGCTCAAAATTGACTCGGCCTTCCATCTTTCCGAGGCCAGCTGCTGGCAGTCAGCAGAAGTAGCCTGCAATATTTGCATTCAAACCACTGCACCACCACAGCTCATTATAAAAGCAATACCTTGATATTCTTTTATTTCTCACTCATTCCTAATGTTCTATTTATTTTGAAGAAAAGGTTAATTAATCATATTAATACCCAAAACTGTAATTAATGTTGAAAGACCATCCACTTATTCATTACTCTGAAGCATCTAAATAAAAGAATATCAAGTTAAGCATATTATGTAAATATTATACTGAAATAATATTCTGTATTAAAAGTGGGAAGATGGGAGTAATAGATGCCCTGCCTGCATGATTAGAGTTAATAATGTTTTAATGGATTGAGGTAGTTTTATATATTAATATCTTCTGATTACATCTCCAGTTTCTTCACACTTTGCTCAATTAATTATGTTGCAATAGTAAAATGTTATATTTTTTGTTGTAGTTCATCATTTCTTCTAATTGTTATACTGTATTAGAAACATAGAAACATAGAAGACTGACGGCAGAAAAAGACCTCATGGTCCATCTAGTCTGCCCTTATACTATTTCCTGTATTTTATCTTACAATGGATATATGTTTATCCCAGGCATGTTTAAATTCAGTTACTGTGGATTTACCAACCACGTCTGCTGGAAGTTTGTTCCAAGGATCTACTACTCTTTTAGTGAAATAATATTTTCTCACGTTGCTTTTGATCTTTCCCCCAACTATCTTCAGATTGTGTCCCCTTGTTCTTGTGTTCACTTTCCTATTAAAAACACTTCCCTCCTGAACCTTATTTAACCTTTTAACATATTTAAATGTTTCGATCATGTCCCCCCTTTTCCTTCTGTCCTCCAGACTATACAGATTGAGTTCATTAAGTCTTTCCTGTTACGTTTTATGCTTAAGACCTTTCACCATTCTTGTAGCCCGTCTTTGGACCCGTTCAATTTTGTCAATATCTTTTTGTAGGTGAGGTCTCCAGAACTGAACACAGTACTGTATTCCAAATGTGGTCTCACCAGCGCTCTATATAAGGGGATCACAATCTCCCTCTTCCTGCTTGTTATACCTCTAGCTATGCAGCCAAGCATCCTACTTGCTTTTCCTACCGCCCGACCACACTGCTCACCCATTTTGAGACTGTCAGAAATCACTACCCCTAAATCCTTCTCTTCTGAAGTTTTTGCTAACACAGAACTGCCAATGGAATATTCAGATTGAGGATTCCTTTTCCCCAAGTGCATTATTTTACATTTGGAAACATTAAATTGCAGTTCCCATTGCTTTGACCATTTATCTAGTAAAGGTAAATCATTTACCATATTACAGACCCCTCCAGGAATATCAACCAATAAAATATTAAAATGTAAAAAATAAAATAAGGATGGTGGCGATCAGAGGTAGAGATAAGTTGATTGGTAGAAAAGTTATCCTTTCCAAAAGTCATCCATTTTCTGCCAGAGTAAAGAAACAATACAATTTACATGAACATACAAAAAAATACAGTATATTATGGTGTAATTATCAGAGAATGAGCTTGCTATAGATGTCAGATATCTATGTAAGTTGATAGTTGATTATGCGGGCTGCTGTCAGGGTACCAATGCTGAAAAAATGGAACTTCCATTAAGGACAGGGCTCCCCGACCCCCAGGTCACAGGTCCATTAACAGCAAATAGCTGGTTTGGAACAGGGCTTCAGAAGTGATGGGTGAGTGCACATCTGCGTATTGCATGAGCAAGTGGATAGGTATGTGTGCAGACGCAGTTCTGTTTATGCAAGTGGTGGACAAATGGAGCTGCGTGTGCACACTTGCCCGCTGTTCACACATAACCACTCCCTCTTCCTCTCCCTCCCCACCTCGCTAGTCCATGAAAGATTGGGGATCTCTAATTTAGGGCATGTCACTGCCAAGTTACAACTAAAGCCAAGGAAAGGGGTGAACAGAACAAGAAATGCATGCTGTTCAGATATTAAAGTCACCCCCTGGACTCCATTTATGTCATCACTTCAGATTTGTTAGCAGTTTCCAGATTGCAGCGTAGTCCTGCAAATTTGTATTACGTACAACAGAATCCTTCCCCACAGTGAACTGAGAAAGTGGGAGCAGCCACTAAATTTTACAAATAAATAAAGAAATACAAAGCAAGCCCAAAAGATATGTGATTAAAAAGAAATTATAATATAATAACAGAGGTCTTCTAGTCCAACCCCTTGCTTAGGCAGGAAACCCTAAACCACTTCAGATCAATGGTTATCCAACATCTTCTTGAAAACTTACAGTGTTGGAGCACTCACAACTTCTGGAATTAAGTTGTTCTAACTGTCAGGAAATTTCTCCTTATTAGGTACCAACAAGACAAGCATAGAAAATTAGTTAGAAAGGAAATATCTAAAGACTGATAGAAAAATATTATTATTATTATTATTATTTTATTTGTTAGATTTATATGCTGCCCCTCTCCGAGGACTCGGGGGGGGGGGGCTTACAATATAAAAAGATACATTGAGATACAGTTAAATTGAATTAAAAGTTACATTTTTAAAAGTTACATTTAAAAACTAAAAAAACCTATTAAAATACGCACATATCCATTCAAACAAACTCATTATACATCCATTGGCCAGGGGGAAGATTCCAATAACCCCAAGCTTGGCGGCATAGTTGAGTCTTTAGACTCTTTCAAAAGGTGAGGCCCTTTCTCTAGGTCCCACCTGGAGGACATTGTTTAGTTGAGAGGACCTGTAGAAGGCCGATTCTGTGGGACCTAACCGGTCGCTGGGATTCATGTGGCAGGAGGCAGTCCCATAGGTAATCTGGTCCCATGCCATGTAGGGCTTTATAGGTCACAACCAACACTTTGAATTGAGTCCAGAAACCAATTGGCATCCAATGTAGATTGTGGAGTGTTGGAGAGATGTGGATATGCCTGAGTAGTTCCAGACTACCCAGTTACAAGTTACTTCTTGTCAGCATTTTCCCTGTGTTTGTGTTTGTACTACTGGTAGCAGAGAGAATCAGAACAAACTTAAGCTGAATTTTCATTCCAAGCCAATACAATTTGTAACAGTCGTTTTGAGTATAGGGGACTAAATAATGAGTGCATAGACCTTTAGATCATGGCAATATTTGATGATGCCGCAAAAGTTCAGTCTACATACAGAGGTGGGCCCTTTACTCTGAAAAATGTATTATATCATCTACCAATTGTATTATTTCATCTCTAAGCAGCTGCTGTGGATGGTCCTGATTGATTTAATTGAGGAAGGAATTAAATCTGTTCACCTAGACAGAAATCTGTAGCTAGTTTGTCAGCTATAGAAATAGAACTGTGCTTTGTGGCATAATTAATTTCTCAGTGCTCATTACAATTAGCTCCACATTTTGGAAAGCTAGCACTGTCTTATTCCCCGTCTCTACTGGGATACACAATTTCCTCGTTATTGTTTCAAGATCTGTTTCTTCAGCTTTGCTCCTCACTGTTGATCATGTTCAAAAAAAAGGTCAGTTCTCCAGTTCACTGAGTTGACCCAAATTGTGCTTTTAGCTGCTGCCCAAAAAGGTTGCTTGGAAGTGCACAGTAAGAAAAGAAAGCCACAATGCAGTTCCCCAAGTTTTTTAAAAATGGACTTCATCCAACAGGTTAACTGAAAATTAAGCCTAGTGCCTATTTAATGTCCAGATAAATAACCAATTCTGTCTTTAAATTCAGTTATGTCTATATCTTTGTATACTGTTCTGCCGGCATGTTTCAACTGCCTGTAATTACAGGGTAATTAGTCCAGGAAGACACACACCACATGATAAAAGGAAAACCCAAAAGTTTTTATAAACAGAAAAACAGAAACAACTCCCTTTTTAAATGTCAAAGGGATTTTCTGGTACACACAAGGCACAGGTTAAATGCAATCCAATTGCTCACCCAATAACTGGGAAATTGAGTCCAATTCTAAAGTCCAGAGAATCCACACACAATCTTGAACAGCACAAAAACCATGAATGAATCAGATAAACTGCCATGAGGCTAAAGCACCAGGTTGCACTTTTATCTGTAGCACTAATTACAGCAGCCCCACCCAACCACAGGTGGCCTCATTTTCTTTTGTAATAATCCTTCAGTTGTTGTCTCCTATGCATCACTCTATGCATGCGTGGATGTGTCATTAATTCTTGTTCAGAATCCAAGGATGATATAGATGATTGATCTCCTCCTGGGCTGTCTGCCAAACTCCCCTCTTCCCTGTTACTCACGCTTCCTTGGTCAGAGGAGGCTTCGTCGGCAGATTCCATCGGGAGCAAAATAGGCCTGCGGCATGTGGATGTTTCCCCCACATCCACCTGCACATTCCTTGGGGCAGGAGCTGGGCCAGAGTTAACCACAACATATACAATACATCTGATACCAATGGGTTGAAGTGCTACAAAACAGAGCAATCATCTACAAATATATTGTATGCTATGATCTCCACTCCTGAATCAATATAGATGCAGCATTGTCATAATTTATAACTCTGTCTGTTGAAAAAAAGATGGAAAAACATGTAATCCTCAACTTACAATAGTTCAGTTAGTGATCTTTTGAAGTTACAACACCATTGAAAAAAGTCACTTATGACCATTTTTTCACATTTATGACCATTGCAGCATCCTCAGGGTCATGTGACTTACATTCTGATGCTTGACAACTGACTCACATTTATGACGACTACAGTATCCTGGGGTCATGTGACTGCTTTTTGCAACCTTATGACAAGCAAGTCAATGTGGAAACCAGATTCATTTAACAACCATGTTACTAATTTAACAACTGCAGTGATTCACTTAACGAATGTGGCAGGAAAAGTAATACAGTAGGGCAAAACTCACTTAACAAATTTCTCACTTAGCAACAAATTGTGTAGGTACCAGGGAAGTGCCTGAAACAATTTCTTAATGAATTAAACAAATTTAATGCATTAAACAGATTTATCACTGGACTCATATAACTCTGCCAGCGAAAATGGGCTCCCAAGATCTGTTTTTGGCTGCAACAGCCTCCTACAACCCTCTGCCAGTGAAAATGGAGCTCAGGAGTGCCTCCCACAGCCCTTGCAAGGTCTGTTTTCAGCTGCAACGGCCTCCTTGAAATCTTTGCCACAAAAATGGAGCTTGGGAGGGCTATGTTCACTGTCCTTTGCTGCTTCCTGGGTGACCCTGTGGGCCAGATCTAAGCGCCCCATCGGCCACATATGGCCCGCAGACTTTGAGTTTGACACTCCTGCTCTAAACAGTTTATAACATCAACATATTGTCCTCAACAATCTGGTTTTACCAACCTTAGAAAGATGGAAGGTTGAGTTAACCTTGAGCTGATCAGGAGCGAACTCCTTGCAATGGGCATAATCTGCAGCAGTACTGCATCCTAATCACTGCACTACCATGCCTCGACAGTAAGGTGGCTAGGGCTGAAAGAGGTGCCATGCAAGGACATGGAGACAGATGTTCAGATGTTTTTTTAAAAAAAAAACTAAGACATGATGCAGAAAAAAGAAGAATGAAGTCAATGAGGAAAAAACCCAAGAAAGTTAACTTTTTGCCAACTTCAAGAAGAAATCAGGATATGCACCCATTGAATCACTTTTTTAAATAATTTAGCAATACAGGGTGTTGGCTAGTTTAGATCTAAATTACTGTATTTTTCGGTGTATAAGATACACCTTTTTCCTCCCTAAAAGAAGTTGAAATTTTGGGTGTGTCTTATGCACTGTAGCATTTTCCGAAGCTTTTTTTTTCAGCCCTAACCAGGGGATAAAATAATGGGCTGAAGCTGACCAGACTAAGGACACTAGCCAGATGAACATCTCGTAGGTAGACCCCCCCTATTTTCCTCCCCCAAAACTAAGGTGCATCTTATACTCCGGTATGTCTTACACTCCAAAAAATATGGTACCTTGCTAACTAATCTTCTGACTAATATTTAGGGGAACGTGAACCTCATTGGAGGTGACAATTCACAGTGACAACAGTTCCATATCAGAAGAAAGATTAGATTATTATTTATTTAGTAAAAAAAACAAATCTTCCAAAGGAACTTTCATAAACAGTAAGGTGAGAAGATTTGTGCTATGACACATCAGAAGAAGATAGAAAATCTCTTATTAAAAGAAAAACTGAATGATAACCATAATTCATTATAATAGTTCCATTTGGCCAAAGACCAAGCAAATCTATACTGTACTTGTAATAAATTGGGATGCAAGAAGAATTGAGTTTCCTATGATTTTTAATTCAGAGAACACACTTTTGTATTCTAACAAAGGAAAACACTTGAGCTAGTCTACCACCTGTTTGGGTTGTTGTTGTTTTTCTGAGATACTCTGGGTCCTTTTATGCTGATTCAAGTCCTGGCTGGAATAATCCTCTTGATTATGGATTGCATGAAGACTAAATGCAATTTCCTGCTCAGACATTCTAGCCAGCCTATTCAAACTACAACCTTCTTGAGCTGAAGTGCTTGGACCGATCTGCTCTTCCTGATGCCAGTGGAATTAAATTGGTTTAAATCGAAGCACTTAAGTTTAATTGGGGTGAGGATTTGGTTTGTCCGATCTTGACATATATGCGTGTGTGACGAGAGTGGTGATGCTGCATTTTCTCAGTTTGTGATCAGTTTCGGTGGGCATGAAAGCTGGAACGGCTTTGAGGAATTGTTCTACTTTGGCCATGTGATTTGTTTTCCCCCCTGCTATTCATCTTCACTAGTAAATAATTTATACCAACAGAATGCAACAGGGCTAGGGAAGAAAAGAGCACAGATTTCTTACTGTATCCTTTCCCCTTTTAGTTCAAGTTCAATGTTGACCTCTTAAGATTTTGCAACTTTACCTCTCTATTTCTAGAAACTTCGTTCTGAAGCTTTGGTGGCTTTGTGTAGGATCTGAAACTTTATAAATCTTAGCCTCTGTTCTTTTTCATTTATTTTTTGCCAATAATAAAACTATAGGAGTTTGAAAAACTATTGGAGACACCCTTAGCATATCTTTTAAAAAGGAAAGAGAGAAATTGGAAAATAAAATGAGTTTGAACCAAAACTGCCCAAATTGTCATAGTGTCATTTTTTTAATAGCACAGCAAAAAAACAGTTGCCGGTACAGTACTTCAAAACCAGAATGGTAGTAACATTGCTTTGAATGGAAACAAGAGTAGTCGTGTTCTTTAAGCTTCTTCCATTCTCCATTTTCCAGTCATTTACAAGTGCTGTTGGGTGCTTTGGTTAGCCAGTCTATACATCTCACCTTTCATTGAAAAGTGGCTGAATACATCTGGACATTTGCCAAGTGTTAACTGTTGAAAAAAGTATACAGCTATTATTTTCAAGCTCATCTTTAAATGAAGGCATTCTTTCCATTCTTCATTGAATGCAATGGACTGGGCTATGATGGAATTGGAAGAACTTCTCTGAAAACTCTTTATATCCATCCTCCCGGGCCTTTTCTGCTTACTTCATGATCATAGAGAAAACAGAAGGTAACAGGAAGACTTTAAGCCAAGGTTGTTATGAGGATCAATATTACTTTGAACTACAAGTAGTCTGCATTTATCAATCACAATTGGGACTGGCAATCTGGTCATTAAATGAAGCCGTCACTAAGTAAAATATTAATATTTTACTGTCTAGCTTTCTTTACAGACTCATAAAGATAAAAAAAATATGAGGACTGTTACAAAATTGCATTTTCATCAGTGTCATAATGGCAGATATTCATTCATTCATTCATTCATTCATTCATTCATTCATTCATTCATTCATTCAACTACTATGCCGCCCAATCCCGAAGGACTCATTGCTAAATGAGGAGTACCTTACTTACCTACTGACATAGATTTTCTTACAGGAGCATATATACAATTTACTTAACTTTATATGCGCATGTATATACAGTATGCCTGATGCAATGTTTAAAGACTGTCCAGTACCATCAAACGTTATTGTACAGATGAGAATATAAATAGTAGGTCAAATAATGAAATGTCATGGAAGCAGCAGTAGGGAAAAAGCCATAACATTAATGTGAATGATAATGCTTACAAAAACATGGGTTCAGGCCAGGAGTGGGTTCTAATGTACCATGTTGCTGGTTCACTTCCTTCCGTGCCATGTGACCGCATGCACAGTGCCAAAAAAAGAGCCAAAAACAGTATGGTGATGGTATGTGGAGTGCCGTAAACTCGGCTTCTGCACATGCTCAGAAAAAAATAATCAAAAAGTAAAAATATTTTTTTAAAAAAAGAGATGGCAGTACCCAAGGACTAGCACTGACCAAACCCGTTTAGTGAGGTCATTGTGACATGACCAGTGCATCACTACCGGTTCAGAATTAGGAGGAACCCACCTCTGGTTCAGGCTTTAATTTTAAGTGAAGAAAAATATTTCAATGCATTGTTGTTTGCCCATTTTTAAAATACATTGCTTCCATGGCTCCCCTCAATTTGAGAAGCATCTTCCTTTATTCTAATATATTTTTTTTTAATTTTGTAAAATCTACAACATTATTCTCTGAAAGATTTAGCTTTTCAATAGCTTCACCTTACCTACTCATTTAAATTGTATTAGATGATACATTTACTCTGATCAATAAATGCATTCTAGAGGTCTTACATGTGCTATGATTTAATACACTTTTTAAATGAACTATTGCTCTTTTAAAAAACCATAATTTTCTCAGCATTTCCTGAAATCCCTTTGGAATTGCGAATCTCATTTCAAATATCACCTTCTAGGAGACTAAGGCAAGAAGACACTCTGAAATTTTTATATTGAAACATCAAACTTACCATCTGAAACTAACAAAACTCAGCTGAATCTGGACTTGAAGCTTGTGGCAGAGAAACTTAAACTTTGAGGGCAATGGCTTACCTCCGTGATGGCGAACCTATGGCATGGATGCGCCAGGTAGCAAGCGGAACCATACTGGAAAGCATGAGAGGCATTGTCCTATGTCAGCTCCAATGCACATGCATGTACTAGCCAGCTGATTTTCGGCGGTGAGATTTTGGCGTTTTTTTCTGATTTTTTTGCGTCTGCACATGCGCAGAAGTAAAAAATCAGCAAAAATCACTGAAATCTCACGCTCGTACATGTCCTGGTAAAAGATTTAATTTCTTGTGAATGTACGAGAAGCAAATCTCACTCTGATGTGCGCATGCACCTGCCAGTCAGTTGGAGCTGTGCGCACAGCTTCATTTTTTCTACCAGAACAATGTTCCTCTCCCATTCATGTAGCAGCTCAAATATTATTATTATTTTTAATTTATTTATTTATTTTTAATTATTTTTATTTATTAGATTTGTATGCCGCCCCTCTCCGTAGACTCGGGGTGGCTCACAGCACAATAAAACAGTTCATGACAAATCTAATAATTTACAATTTAAAATATTTTTTTAAAAAACCCATTATTAAGCAGACATACGTACAAACATACCATACATAAATTGTATAGGCCTGGGGGAGATATCTCAGTTCCCCCATTCCTGACGACAAAGGTAGGTTTTGAGGAGTTTACGAAAGGCAAGGAGGGTAGAAGCAGTTCTAATCTCTGGGGGGAGCTGGTTCCAGAGAGTCGGGGCCGCCACAGAGAAGGCTCTTCCCCTGGCGCCCACCAACCGACATTGTTTAGTTGACGGGACCCAGAGAAGGCCCACTCTGTGGGACCTAATCGGTCGCTGGGATTCGTGCAGCAGAAGGCGGTCTCAGAGATATTCTGGTCCGGTGCCATGATGGGCTTTATAGGTCATAACCAACACTTTGAATTCTGACCGGAAATTGATCGGCAACCAATGCAGATTGCGGAGTGTTGGTGTAACATGGGCATACCTGGGGAAGCCCATGACTGCTCTCGCAGCTGCATTCAATGCTGAGAAACAAACACACAAATCAAAAAACAATCCTCCCTTGCAAAATGTCAGCTGCTAATGTATCTTCATTAGCAGGTGCCGTAAGCTCAGACAGTCTTAACTCAAAGCAATGCAATTAGTTCTTTCTATCTCACATTGTCCAAAGGCTTGGCAAAATGCCCAGGAGTCTTCCTTAATAAGCAATCCAATGCAGAAAAACAGAGTAGAGATTTTCATGAGACAATCACGACAGATACATGAGTCTAAACTGTTTTTTCCTGCAGCCTTTCAGCTGCCTCTATTGTTCTTAAGTGGACTAGGGGAGTAGCCAATTAGCCCCCAGTCTTACTCTCGAGGAGACCTCCTGTAGAGTAACCATTCCTGTCTCTTGGTAGCTCTGCGGGCTCTTGCATCAAGAAGTGGAGAAGCCTCTTCTTCCTCATCACTGCTATAAGGTGCTGGAGGTTCAGAAGGCCCTGGCTGAACCTCTGCCTCTGTCACCAAGTCATCGCCATCCTCCCCACTGTCCGACTTGGGTGCCAGCTGCACCGGCAAGCGGAACCATACTGGAAAGCACGAGAGGCATTGTCCCAGTCAGCCACTGGCGCATCACAAAGTCAGTTTCTTCTCGAACAGAATCTGTTATCAGCTGCACGAGCTGCTGGCGATCCACAACAGGAACTCTGCAACTGTCATAATTGTGAGTCTGTTGTCAAGCATCTGAATATAAATCGCCTGACCATGGGGATGTTGCAACAGTGGTAAGTGTGAAGGACCATCATAAGTCACTTTTTCCCCGTGCCGTTGTAACTTCCCACAGTCATTAAACAAACTGTTGTCAGTCAAGGACCACCTGTAATAGGTGTGTTCGGGGGGGTGTTCCATTCAGTAATAAGTTTGAAGCTCTCATGTGTCTGGGTGAATTTTGGAAGAGGGTTGAAGGTAGGCAACCATAGACTTGTAATTAAAAGAAGAAAGTCTGGTTATCAGCCTATATTGAACCAGAAGCCATGAAAATATCTTTCACTGGCTATTGGTCTCATTTAATATTCACAAGCCATGTCATTTGGTGATGTCTCTATTATTTTCCCTTCAAAGTATACTTGTCCTTTTTTGTTCTACTTTGACACTGGTTCTATGCCTTGCTTCGTTCTGAACATGAAAGCATGAATGCCCTGTGCTGCTTGAAATCATCCACTCCACCTGAAATTAGCATTCACCTGTGTCAGCCAGCATATTTTTACAGAATGCAGCATCGTAGTAATGTTGACAGGTTAGGAAACAAGCAAACCACAAAAAAAAATCCAGCGTACAACCAATGTGCCAACTGAGGCAGATGATATTTATTGTGATTCATGTCAGGGCTTAGATTAATTATTATGTTTGTGTAGTATGTTGATTTAAGTGGTTGCTTGATTGCTGCTCAGAAGATTGATTAGTTATTGCATTTACCTTGTGGCTTCTGTGGGAAAACTGCCACTTGCATTTTGTCCATTAAAGCTCGGCATTGGGAAGGGCAACACATCCATAGCTGCCATTGCATCAATCCATCTCATAAATTGGGTGGTCTTTTTGGGGCTTGGGGTGCAAGAGAATAATCTGAAATCATTGCATATTATATTGGTGACTTTTGTAATTTTCCTCGTTTTATGGTACACTATTTCATCCAGTATAAAATCCTTGTTTTGTCATAACTTACTGTATTTTTCAGAGTATAAAATGTACTTTTTCGCCCCTTAAAAGAGGTTGAAAATGTGGGTACATCTTATACTCTGAATTGTTGTGGTTGGCTCTGGCCCAGCTCCTGCCCCAGGGAATGTGGAGGTGGAGGCAGGGGAAACGTCAACATGGCCTAGGCCTGTTTTGTTGCCGGCAGAGTCAGGGAGTGCAGTTTCCTCGGACGAAGAAGAAGGTGGGGGTGACTTGGAAGAGGGGGGCTTGGCACACAGCCCGGAAGCCAATCACCATTATCTTTGGTCGATTCGGATAACAAAGTGTTAGACCCATGCAGGCGGAGACTTATGCATCGAAGAGACCAATTGAGGAAATATTACAGGAGATAAGAGAGGCCACCTGTGTTTGGGTGGGGCTCCAGTAATTAGAGCTGCTGCTATAAATAGCAGCGTGCTAATTTGGCCGTTGTGGAAGATTTATTTATTTATTGGATTTGTATGCCGCCCCTCCGTAGATTATCACATTATCTGATCGCAATTCTTCAGGATCGTGCCTCGCTGTGTCTGAACTTTGTTTGTGGATTTTTCACACCTTTGACACCAAAGCAGAGTAAAGTGTGTGTGTGTTTCACTTCATGGGAAGGAGGGCTGTGACGTATCTTCTCAGCTACTAGCTAAGTACTTAAGGACTGATTAAGGGACTTGTACAGCCGACAAGGTTGTTTTGGGGAAGATTGCTCTTTGCAATACAAAAAGGGTGCTTTGTTTCTTTTGAATTTTGTGATAAAGGACATTGTTTTGAATTTTCAAACGTGTGTGTGTCTGAAATTTGTACCCGTGAATTTTCAGGAGGCTTCTACCAGAGAGCCTGGCAGAACACTGAATGTACCTTTTTCAAGGTTTCCCCCCCAGCCTTAATGAGGCTCTTACTGGCTTACAGACTTTTTCATTGCTAATCACTCCGAAGAAGGTTTTTGTTGGGAGAGTTTTGCACATGCATAATTTAACCCACCAAGTAGCCACGGTTAACCGCTATACCTAATTGAAGTCTTCAATGAAAAAACACTGCAGCAGACTTTCTTGTAAAAATGTATTTTACTTTTCTTCTTGTCAAAATGCTTCCCTAAATAAGCTATCACTTTTACATTTAACCACTGTAATAAACTATCCACAATACTATTATATAATTCTTATTACATCCACCACTGCAACCATTCACCAGTGGTTAGTGCTTACTAACCACTAACTACAAACCACCCAGCACAAACCACTCTATAACAAACCACTCTCTACTATAACAAACCACACCCATGCAAGGGTGTTACTCCTAATATATAGGTTACAGCCAATCAGGTTGCAGTACAATTAGCAAACCCATGATTACATGCTGATTATGGCTTACATCAGCCTTTCCTACGGTTACAAACCATTTACTTGCATTGTAATATTACCTTTAGAAATCAACTTATTTCTGACAGTTTTTTTCCAGCCCTAAGTCTTTGCAATCTTTATTTATTGCTACTCCCTCAGAAAAAGGTTTTTTAAACCCTAACCAGGGGATAAAATAATGTTCTGAAGCTAACCAGACTAAGGATGCTAGCTAGATGAATACCTGGTAGTCATATTTCCCCCCCTATTTTCCTCCCCAAAAACTAAGGTCCATCTTATACTCTGAAAAATATGGTAAGTACGTATTTTCATATTCATTCTAGGATTTGAATCTAGGCTATAGGACTTTTTAACATTGACCAGTCATTTATTATGATAAACTTTTAACTGATTTTTTAACAATCATGCATATCCTTCAGAGCAGAGAAAGAGTGATGAAAATACGTATACAGGTATTCTTTGACTTACAACAATTCATTTAGTGACCATTCAAAGTTATAACAGCACTGAAAAGAGTGACTTATGACCTTTTTTTACACATACGACATTGCAGCATCTCCATGGTCACATGGTCAAAATTCAGAACCGTAGCAATTGACTAATATTTATGACAGTTGCAGTTTCCCAGGATCACGTAATCACCTTTTCTGTCCTTCTGACAAGCAAAGTCACTGAGGAAGCCACATTCACTTAACATTGGTGATTGTAAATTGGAGACAAAACTCAATAAATGTCTTGTTCAGCAACATAAATTTTGGGCTCATTTAGGGTCATAAGTCGAGGACTGCCTGTAATATTAATAATGAAATGTGTCAGTTGTTTAATAATCTTTATTTATTTTTTTAGCTTCTTAGAATGTAAAAAAAAAAAAAAGAATTACATGCCATTAAGGCAGGTTGCAGTGGCTTTTTCCACAATAACAAGTCAGGAGTTGTGTTTGATGTCCAACCTATTCAATCTTTCTCTCTTGAACTAGATTCTGCAGTTCATAATATGAGTGGTACCATCTCCATGTAATGCATTGTAAGAAGCCTTTCTTTGTGCCATAATTTACACAGATAATTCATATTATTATCATATGAGCCGGGGTGGCGCAGCAGGTAGAGTGCTGTACTGCAGGCCACTGAAGCTGACTGTAGATCTGAAGGTCAGCGGTTCAAATCTCATCACCGGCTCAAGGTTGACTCAGCCTTCCATCCTTCCGAAGGTGGGTAAAATGAGGACCCGGATTGTGGGGGCAATAGGCTGGCTCTGTTAAAAAGTGCTATTGCTAACATGTTGTAAGCCGCCCTGAGTCTAAGGAGAAGGGCAGCATAAAAATCAAATAAATAAATATGATTCTTTTCAAAGAACTTCCTTTTCATAAGAACAATGTAATGTTTTAAGTAAATCCATAAATAAATGAATAATTTTCATAGAGTTTCATGTTTCTATCTTCAAATTCCCGTATAATTGCCTGCATCTTTGGTGGGGGTTTTTTTCCTGCTTTAAGCGATACATACATGCTGAATATAAAACGTCGTGATTTAGTGAACCTAGATTCATTGGATGAAATCCCCACTGTCCTGACATTCTTTTGTTATTTGAGTAGTCTGATGCAAAGATGTCAGTTTATGTTAATTTATATAAATTTGTGTCATAATGCAAATTATGCAAATTGATGCAGCTGAAGTAATTTGCATCGATTTGCATAATAAAATAATCACAGATTATTTACTTTCCAATTTAACAGACAATAGATGGGCACTCCCTCTTCTGAAATGAGATTCAACACTAACATTTTATTCCTGGTTAAATTTTTGCTTGCCTTCATCCACAGCTAGGAGAACTAAATAAAATATGCCTTCCTCCTTACAAAATGCCCCACGCCTTAGATTTGTTTTTGCTTCCATTTTGGAAAGCAATTTACAACTGAGCAGCTACTGCTGTATTTTATTTTCTTTGTCCTTTTCTTATGGCCCACAAGATAAATTTGGAGAAAAATGAGAATGCAGATAGCCTTGACTTGACTGCAACTGAGAGAGGCAATTCCCTTGCCAGCATAATATAAATGTGGCTTGTAATTTCCTGGTGGTTTCCCCATTGACGTTGCTTGTCAGAAGCCGGCAATGAAAGTTCCAAAGGACAATCACATGACTGTGGGGCAAGACAACCATTATAAATGCAAGTCAGTTTGCAAGAGCTTCAGTTGAGATCATATGGAGAGGCTGTAAGAGCAACTTCAAGGACCAATCAAAATTTCTTTTTTCAGCATGTCTTAACTTTGAATGATCCCTGAATTAAACTGTCAGTAAGTATCATTATACCTTGTACTAGTATCAAAGAAGTCATCAGAGGTCCAAGGACAGTGATGGTGAACCTTTGGCACATGTACCACAGGTGGCACCCGGAACCATATTTGCCAGCACCGTTGCCCTAGCCTAGCTCCAGCAAAGCCATTGTGAGCCATTGCCTTAGCTTGGCTCCAGCGCACATGGAGGCTCTGGGAGGGCATTGCAGCAGAGGCGGAGTAACAACACGGACACAGAGAGCTGGATTTAAAACTGGGTCATTTTATTAATTAAATTTGCAAAATTTATTCATTAAATTAGCATAAATTTAATTCAACCTAACAAGGACCCGCAGGGTCAAACAATTACTTCCGGGGCGGAAATGATGTCAGAAAAACTTCCAGGGCAACTATGGGCGTAGCTCCATGCTGATCCAGGTGAAGGGCCCCGCCCTCACCTGGATGCCAGCCTGCATGTGGGAGGTCTCACCGTCTAACCCCTACAAGGGGATAGAAATGGGCGGGACCCAAAGACAGGTTCCCCCCAATTGCTCAGGCCGTTAGCACCATGAGCCTTTGGAGAGAACCTGTCAATCATCCCCAAAGATGCCCAATGGATAACACGCAGTTGTTAAACACCACCCAATTTCCGCCCCTAATCTGCCTACCCAAATGACCAAAGGTAAGCCAATTTAGACTAATCAGGGAGCGAAGCACCACCTAACCATCCATCCGTCACCACAGTGTGGAATAGGTGAAAAAATGGTCGCAGAAAATACCGAGACCGCCAAAAATTCCTATTCGGCCCCTTAAGGCTGACCCACAGTGGCACACTGAAAGATAGGGAGGGCGGGTGTTCGCTTGCTCGTCGTCGGGGCGAAAAGGAGGCCCCAAGCCTGTGCAGCCTCTTTTATAGGGCTGGCAGGCTCCGCCCCCAATGACATAATCGGCCTGGGCCGATGACACAAAAATGGCCGGGGTCTCGCGAAATCTCGCGAGATCCCGCCCCCCCCAATGGCCGCTACGCCGAGGGCCATGTCTCCCTGGTCCTGCGGCAAATCCGGGCCGGGGATGACTCTCTGGCCGCACATTTTTGGCATCCAGAGACCCGCTGGCGGGTGGGGGGCATTTTTTTGCTCTTCCCGGCTCAAGGGAAGCCTCTGGCAAAAAAAAAATGGGCCTATTGAACCCACCAGATGTCAAGAAGTGGGCCATTTCCAGCCTCCAGAGGGCCTCCAGGGTGTGGGGGAAGACACGCTTTTGGCATCTGAGGAAAAAAAAAATTGCCATCACTGTCCTAGGAGCTGTCAGTTAACAATGTGGGTCATGGGATGACCATTGAACTGTATTTGATCTCATATCTTTCTTAATTTAACAGAAATAAAGCTGCTAATTGGAAGGAGCTGATTCTTGACTTTAGTACTCATTAGAATAGGAAAGCTGTACCGTAGAGGTAGTCCTCGACCTATGACCACAATTGAGCCCAGAATTTACGTTGCTAAGTGAAAGTTTTGCTAAGTGAGTTATCCCCTTTTAATGACTTTTCCTTCCACATTTGTAAAGTGAATCACTGCAATTGTTACATTAATAACATGGTGGTTAAGTGAATCATTGAACATCACGCATGACTCCTGGACATAGAACTATAATAGATGTGAGTAGTTGTCAAGCATCTGAATGTAAATCATGTGACCATGGATGCTACAGTGGTTATAAGTGTGAAAAACAGTCATAAGTCACTTTTTTCAGTGCCATTGTAACTTCAAATGGTCACTAAATGAACGGTTGTAAATCGATGATTACCTCTCCCCACTGCTATTGTATTCATGATCAGAAAATCATTTTCTGGGACGAAAGACAAGGGGTAACAGGCAGTGAATTCAAATAAATGTCTCTTGAAGTTACATTTTGTTTTAGCTGGAGATTAAAAGAGACTTGTGCATAACTTCAAGTGCCTTCACTATTCCAATCAGTCGTAGTCTAGAGGCACAATGTTTTTATATCTCACATTTTTGGGGTGACTTTTTTGACTAGTACTTTCCTAGATATTTTTTCTTGTACTTCAAAATTTAAGCAATAAAATAAAAGCATCTTACTCTTTCCTACCCCACTTTGCCCCTTGAGAAGAAACTTGTTGGGCGAAAAAAATCAATATTTTTGCTCCCAGACTTCATGGGATTCTTATAAATGATAGCAATAGCACCTAGACTTATATACTACTCAGGGGTTGATGCTAACTTACCGTGCTGCTGGTTCACTTCCTTCTGCACCACATGGCCGCACCTTATAGAGCTTGCTTAGTGCCCAATTTTTTTTAAAAAAAATTCCAGCCAAAAACAAGATGGCGATCTACGTGCAATGCTGGAAATTCAGCTTCTGCACATGCTCAGAAGAAAAGAAACACAGAATCCCCCCCCCATTATTATTTTTTTTAAATAGATGGTGGCGTCTATGGACCATGACTGACCAAAGCAGTTCCGTGATATCACCAGTGGATTGCTACTGGTTTGGGTGAACCAGTCTGAACTGGGAGGAACCCATCTCCGATACAACTTCACAGTGTTTTACAACCCCCTCTAAACAGTTTGCAGAGCCAGTATATTGCCCCCAACAATCTGGGTCCTCATTTTACCCACCTCGTAAGGATGGAAGGCTGAGTCACCCTTGAGCTCATGACATTCAAACTGCCAAATTGCAGGCAGGCGGCAGTCAGCAGAAGTAGCTTGCAGTACTGCACTCTAACCATGGCGCCACCACGACTCAAAGCAAACAAATAAAATGGATTTAAAATCTGTGGCATTTGACAAAAGAGCATCCTGATTTTGAAATCACTTTGTGCAACTCTTCACTTTTTCAAACAAGTACCGGTATATATATATTAACCTGCAGATACTAAGCTGCAAATTTTTATAATAGTCTGTGTGCACTCATCCATGTACATTAGTTATTTGTCATAGAAAGTGTTGTGGTTCAGCCTGAGTCAGATGAAAGACCAGCTGCGTCTCTGCTGGCTCCATGCCCGGGGGAGGATGAGAGCGGAGAGGAAAGTGATGAGGAAGAAAGGCCTGGGAGCCCTGGGGAGGGGCTCTCTCAAGCCAGTAGCTTGGATTCTCTGGAGTCTTTGGAGTCATTGGATGATGAAGCACAAGCTATCATTAGTATGCGACAGAGACGCATAGATCAAAGGAGGAATCAATTGAAGAAATATTATCAGCGTTGAATGAGGAACACCCGGGGGTTGGGTGTGGTCCTCATTAGCAGGGAAGGGTTTATAAGGCAGGCAAACTCTTTTGGCAGCGTGGAGTGTTATCAGAGTGGAGTTGCTGTTATCTGCATTGTCTCTCAGCATTTCTGTTCCTGGCTCGTGGCCCAGCAGTCTTGAAGACCCGTGGGAGGTGTATGTCTGTTATCTCAACAGCCTCGTCTTGGCATTAAGGATCCTGTGTTTCTGTATGAACAATTGCCTTCATGTATCTATTTGGAGTTCCAGTGTTTTCCTGATTTGTAAGGACATTTTCTGTTGGCTTCTTTTCTCTTTACCATTATAAAACTGTGTTTGGATTCTACCGGTGTGTCTGGCTTATCTTTTTGGGTTGGTCATAGCTTCTGGAGTGACCCAGACAGAACAGAAAGCAAACAAAAAAGAACTTTCGGAACTATTCCTTGCTTTTTCTTGTCATCCAAAGAGCTCCGTGCTTCTATGGCATTAAAGGAGAACTGCAGTAGTTCAGAAGACCAACACTGTCCCAGCCTTTGATATGGTGAAAGAGCTCAAGAAGGCAAAATCTCAAGCAGCATGACATTTGCTCAATTATATCACCATTGTGAGATAATGGAACAGAATAGAATTAAAATAATTGTCTCTTCCTCATTCTCCGTACTGAAGGAGCGGGTCCAGCAGTCACATGGGTTGCTCATGTCCAATCCGGTGGAACTGAGCCTAGTATTAAAAAAGCTTGCCGGATCCGCCCCTTCCCCAGAATTCGCTCAGTTCGCATATCCTGCGGTTGTATTGTGAATGCTCGTTCAACATTCTAACACCTTCCCTTCGACCTTTCCTTCAAAAAAGTAGTAAGATTTATTGTCTTTATTCAATTACTTGCACTAATTGCGCCAGCCGTTTAAAAGAAAAAAAGAAATAAAGCGGCTCGGCTTTTTTCCTTGGGAGAAGTTGCGGTTTCGTTTTCCCCCGGCGGTTTTGCCGGTTACGATTCCTGCGGCCGCTTGTGGATTCTTCTAATCCCTTGGCCTGGAGGTTCTGGTGCAAGTATTTATCATTGAATTATTGTTTTATTATTGTATACAAATATTTAAGGGCTTATAAAATACCTCCTGCGGAGTGAGACGCCTTCTAGTCTCCTGGACTTAGTCGATCGCTTTTCCCTTAAGAAATTCTACGGAGCGATTTTTTTCGGCGCGAAGGCCTTCGCGCCCTTTTTTAAAATATCTAGGCCTCTCGTGTTGGCCTTCTGCCAGCCGCGTAGGCCTCAGTCCACCGCGTGGATCCGGGAGCGGGCCTTGGGGGTCCCAGGCTAAATTCTCCACCGGCTAAGCCTCCAACCAGAGTGCCTTGGTTTTACTTAATTGCAAAGTTTAGGGAGGCTGGCCCCGCTGGATTTGGGGGCACGAACTCTGGGTTTGCCCAGATTGTCCTCACGTCTCAGCAGCTTCGAGGCCTCGAAGCAGGATCCATTCCTCTTGGGAAGTCCTTGAAATCTTCTCCTTATAATTTAGTTATTGGCTCAGCCTTGTCTTCTGTTAATTGTCAGACTATGGCTACTTTTCCCAAGAGAGGCACAACTAAAGGTCCCAGAGAGGCCAGGCCTACAGGCGATGAGATTACTAGTATCCCCCAGGCCTCTTCCTCCTCTTCTCCAGGGGCCCGTCCCTCGACCAAGGTCACCAGGGCTGAGAAGAGAAGGGACCTAGCCCTACAAAAAATTCATGACAAATCAGCAAAACGTTTGAAAGTGCAGGCCCAAGTAATCAGTAGTCAAGACCCACCAGAGGCCTCTAGTCTGCCTCCTTCTGGGGTCCCTGTGTTATCTCTGGATGAGCCAAACCTAGACAGACCCCAACCTAACCTATGGGGCATAGGTCCAGAGGAACCAGATATTATTGAAGATTCCCCCCAGCCAGGATCCTCCCAGGCCTTTAGGAATTCTTCTGCCATTTCTGCTGATATTTCCACTTTACCTCCTGAGTTCCAATCTATTTTTGCTGTGTTGTCCAAAGCCATTGATGCCAAACTCTCCTCCATCAATGAGCTTCCTTTACCTCTTCCTCCTTCTCGTTCCTCCCGCCCCTTGGGTTCTTCCCCAGCGGTCAGAGCTCCTATTCAGGATGATTCAGAATCCTCCCAGGATGAATATGAGGATGTAGAGGAGGATGAAGACCCTTTCCAGGGCTTATCAGAGGATGAGGAATCCCAAATAAAGGTCCCTCCTCCAATTACTATTTTCCCTTCTCAACTATTCAAATCTCTCCTCCTCAAAGCTAGAATTTCTACGGGATTAGCAGCCCAGGAGAAACAAGCCTCCACTTCCACTGATCCCCCGGAGGAGAATTTACCTTACTTCACAGAGGAACAGGAGGATAATGAGGTAATTCCTATGCCTAAATTGTTTAAAGATGCCTTACTCAAACAGTGGGATTTTCCAGCCTCTGGCCTTAATCCCTCTACCAAGGACAGAAAGTTGTATAAACTCTCCTCTTCCTATGAAGAGCTTCTATCTTTTCCCAAACCAGATGAACCTGTCAAAATTCTTCACTCGGCAGCGGCTGTGCCAGGCGAGGCGGAGGAAGTCCTCCGTCCAGAGGACAAGCGCATCGAGCAAATGCTCAAAAGAGGATTCTCCGCTGATTCCTGGGCCATTAAAAGTTCTGCAGCAGCCTCCTTCTTCTCCAGAGCCATGCTGCTGTGGCTTCGCCAACTTCAACAGCACATTCCTCCAGATGACTTGAGAGGTCAACAAGACTTCAACAAAGTCTTTGCAGCTGCCCAGTACGTGGCTGATGCCACCTTGCAATCTACTAGATTTTCTGCTAAGTCTATTGCAGCTTCTACAACGGCAAGAAGACTCCTATGGATTCGCCCTTGGCAAGCGGGAGTTCGCCAAAAGTGGCAGTTATCCCAGGGCCCCTTAAAGCGCGACCTTCTCTTCGGTGATCTTCTGGATCCACTCCTCACGGAGACCACGGACAAGAAGAAGGTTTTGGGTCCAACCACGAAAAAGGTTACCAAAACGCAGTCCTTTCGTCGCCCAGGGCGCCAGCAAGACCAAGCGGCTTCCTATCAGAGATCTCCAGGTCAGTATTCCCCCCGCTTTCGTTCCCAAGGTAGGAACTCCAGGGGTAGAGGTTTTCGCTTCCAAAGGGGAGCTTCCTCTAACAGGGCTTCAAAAAAACCTAGATGGTAATCTTTCCTCCATTCCCATAGGGGGTCGCCTAGCTCATTTCGCTTCAAATTGGCGTCTCACCTCCAAGGACCCTTGGGTCATTGACACTGTTCAAACAGGCCTTCTTTTAGAATTTATTTCTCCTCCCCCTAAACGTTTTATTTCCTGCCCTTCTCCCAGGTCATCCTCAGATTGTAACCGTATGGAGGAGGCCATTTCTCATCTATTGTCCATTAGAGCCATTCAACCGGTCCCTTCCGGTCAGAAGGGCCAAGGGTTTTACTCCATCCTATTTATGGTTCCAAAGTCCTCCGGAGGTTGGAGAGCCATTTTGGATTTAAAGAAACTAAACCTATTCATCAAATATAGAAAGTTTAAGATGCACTCCTTGTCTTCTATTTTGGCCGCCATTCACTCGGGAGATTTCATGGTCTCCTTAGACCTCACTGAGGCCTACCTTCACATTCCTATAGCCAAATGCCACAGAAAATTTTTACGTTTTTCCTTTCAAGGCAGGCATTTCCAGTATAGGGCGATGCCATTTGGCCTTTCCTCGGCCCCTCGGGTCTTTACAAAGCTCTTGGGGTCCCTGGCGGCCTATATCCGGGCGTCTCCCATCCACATTTTATGTTATCTTGATGATATTTTAATTCATGGGAACTCCCTAGAGAGAGTGAAATCAGACCTTTCTGTTACCATGTCAGTCCTTCAGGACCATGGGTTTTCCATCAACTTTGACAAAAGTCACCTCCAACCTTCCACTTCCATTCCTCACCTGGGATCCATTATTGATTCAAAATCTTCCCAGGTTTTTCTCTCTCCCGAGAGAAAACTCAGTATAGTGGAGTTAATTTCTAACGTTTTATCTAATCCTTCAGTATCCATAGTTACTCTATCTTCCCTTTTGGGGAAGATGGTGTCATGCATAGGCATCATTCCTTGGGCTCGCCTTCATGCTAGGGAACTCCAGTGGCTTCTGTTGCCCTTTCAGAGATCGGGGCACAGCAACTCAAATCGACGCATCGTCATCCCACTGAGTGTTCGCAGATCCTTCAAGTGGTGGAAGTCTCCGGCCATGGACAGAGGATCCCCGTTCAGGTGCCCGGATCAATTTGTCATCACCACAGATGCCAGTCTATCGGGATGGGGCGCCCACGCCCAGGGGATGTTAGCCCAGGGCACGTGGTCCCCGGAGGAAGCTTCCAGGCCAATCAATTGGCTAGAGTTAAGAGCCGTTTCCCTGGCTCTGAAGCATTTCTCTCCTCGCATTCCCAACCGGCACGTTCTCATTCTCACCGACAACATTGCCACAAAAAGCCATATCTGCAGACAGGGGGGCACGAGATCCAAGGCTCTCATGAGGGAGGCCCTCAAGTTGGGTCTTTGGGCGGAAAAACATCTCCAGTCGCTCCTAGCCGATCACATCTCGGGGAGTCTCAACGTCCAGGCGGATTGGCTATCCCGAGCAACGATAGACCCAGGAGAGTGGAACCTCCATCAAGACCTGTTCCATCAAATCACCCTCAGATTCGGCCTACCAGTTCTGGATCTCTTCGCGACCAATGCGAACGCCCAACTCCCTCGCTTCTATTCCAGATTTCCATCCCCGGGAGCGGAAGCAATCAATGCCCTCCGGAGTCCATGGCCTCCAGGCCTACTCTACGCATTTCCTCCGATTCCAATCCTCCCGGACGTGATTCACAAGGTCCTCACAGAGAGGGCCCGAGTAATCCTAATCGCCCCTCATTGGCCCCGCCGGCCCTGGTTCGCGGATCTCCAACAGCTGTCCGTCCAGGACCCTTGGCGACTCCCCGCTTCGGGGGATATGCTGCGGCAGGGGGCCTCTTTCCATCCAGACCCGGAGTGGTTCCACCTCACCGCTTGGCTGTTATCAGGAGAGATTTAGAACTGCGTGGGCATGACCCCGATTCAGTGGAGGTCATTTTAAAGGCCAGAAGGGGCTCGACCAATCGAATCTACGACCACACGTGGTCCAAGTTTCACCAGTGGTGTCTACAGGAAGGTCTCTCCCCTCTGTGCATCCCCATACACAGAATTATTTCCTTCCTTATGCAAGGCTTCCATAAAGGACTTTCCACCAGCACCCTCCGGCGTCATCTGGCAGCCATTTCATCTGTCCTAGGGGGTCCCCGCAGACAGCCTCTCCGATCCCTCCCTGAGGTTCAGGAATTCCTCAAGGGCATAGCCAACCTCAGACCTTCCAAGGTCCACAGGTATCCATCCTGGGATTTGCCACGGGTTCTCCATTCCCTCACGCAGGCACCATACGAACCCCTAAAATCGGCGTCCCTCAGGTACCTATCCTTTAAGGTAGCCTTCCTGGTGGCTATTACCTCTGCCCGACGCATTTCGGAGCTGGCTGCCCTCTCAATCAGGCAGGACCTTTGTCAATTCCATCAGGACAAGGTAGTCTTGCGACTGGACCCCACCTTCTTACCCAAGGTCAGTTCCATGTTCCACAGATCTCAGGATATTGTCCTACCTTCCTTCTGCCTCCAACGAGACCATCCCTTGGCAATTAGATGGCACACCCTGGATCTCACCAGAGCGCTGAGAATATATATCCAACGCACAGGACCCTTTCGGAGGTCAGAAGCACTTTTTGTAGCCTATCATCCCAGAGTCATGGGGGCCAAAGTGTCTTCAACAGTAATAGGCCGGTGGATCAGAGGGACTATATCTAAGGCCTATGAGTCGGCCTCCCTCTCAGTTCCAAGGAACATCACTGCGCATTCCACCAGGAGCGCAGCCACCTCGGCCGCTTGGGCGACTCAAGCCCCGTTGGAGGAGGTCTGCAAAGCAGCCACTTGGGCCTCGCCAAATTCCTTCATCAGGCACTACAAAATTGATTCTTATGCTTCAGCGGACGCTGCCTTCGGCAGAAGGGTACTCCAATCCGTTATCTCTCACGATAGCAAGCTAATCCCACCCTAGGGACTATCTATTGGGTATGTCCCATGTGACTGCTGGACCCGCTCCTTCAGTACGGAGAATAGGCGTTGATTGCTTACCTGAACGCCTCTTCTCGTACGGTGAGCGGGTACAGCAGTCACTTCCCGCCCTTGTATGTGTCTTCTTTACCTTTCTATACCTTTCTTCCTCTAACAATGAGAGTTGAACACTACAGAGCTTCACAACTGAGCCTAGTCTATGGATTCGCGAATTCTGGGGAAGGGGCGGATCCGGCAAGCTTTTTTAATACTAGGCTCAGTTCCACCGGATTGGACATGAGCAACCCATGTGACTGCTGTACCCGCTCACCGTACGAGAAGAGGCGTTCAGGTAAGCAATCAACGCCTATTCTGATCCTTGTTCTACCCTGATGTTATTTTTCCACAGACCTGCTACTTCCAAATCAAGCAGAAGCAAGCCCAATTTTATTGTTAAATTGACAGTGCAAACTGGAAAGGGAAAAGAGAATACAAAACAGTTCTAACCACAAACCTTTGTTAATGTTGCTTTAGGCACTGTCCTATGACTGTGGACTTCTTGTCCTTCATTTATCCCTTTCAGCAAAGCTCCAAAGAATCACTTCATACCTTAGATATTTAACGATAAATTAAAATAATAATGGGACTATGCTGTTCCACACAATTAGAAATGGCATACTTTTAGCTTTTCACTTTTACCCTTTCACTTCATACCTCTCATGAGACAGAGAGAGAGAAAAGGAGAGAGGGAGGGAAGGAGGGAAACTTTCATTTCAGTAGTGACCAATCTGAAGCATGATATAAGTACAGTGGTTCCTCGATTTTTGTGGGTTCGAACTTCGCGAAACGGCTATACCACTGTTTTTCAAAAATATTAATTAAAAAATACTTTGCTGTTTTTTTCCCTATACCACAGTTTTTCCTGCCCGATGATGTCATATGTCATCGCCAAACTTTCGTCCACCTTTAATAAATATTTTTTTTAATAAACTTTAATAAATAAACATGGTGAGTAATAATCTAAATGGTTGCTAAGGGAATGAGAAATTGCAGTTTAGGGGTTTATAGTGTTAAGGGAAGGCTTGTGATACTGTTCATAGCCAAAAATAGTGTATTTACTTCCGCATCTCTACTTCGCGGAAATTCGACTTTTGCGGGCAGTCTCAGAACGCATCCCCCGCGAAAATCGAGGGAATACTGTATATCCAATATTTTCTTTATTATTTATTTATTTATTTTTGTTAAGCATATATAAGATTACAGTAAAAGTTTAAACATGTATACGTGAGACAGTTTTGAGTACATGGGAACATTAGGACAGGAACAGTAGGCATGTTGGGGAGCTTATGCACACCCCTTACAGAACTCTTATGAATAGGGTGAGGTCAACAGTAGTCTAAGGTTAAACCTTTGGGGGATAGGGGAGGAAATCACAGAATCTGGTAGTGTATTTCAGGCATTTACCATTCTATTGCTGAAGTCATATTTTCTTCAATCGAGTTTGGAGCGGTTTACCTTAAATTTGTATCTGTTGTGTGCTTGTTCATTGTTGCGGTAAAACATTGTTGACAGGTAAAACATTGTAAAAGATAATTTTATGTGCTACACTTAGATCAGACCTAAGGCAGTGCAGTTCTAAATTGTCTAAGCCCCAAATTTCAAGTTTAGTGGCATAAGGTATTTTGTTAGTTGGTTGGTTGGTTGGTTGGTTGGTTGGTTGGTTGGTTGGTTGGTCGGTCAGTCAGTTAGTCAGTTAATTAATTAATTAGATTTGGATGGCTCCCAATCCTGAGAGACTCAGGGTGGCAGTTATGAACAGAGGAGTGGAGGACTCTTGTTGTGAAATATCTCTGGATATTCTCAATTGTATTAATTTTGGATCTGTAGTGCACGTTCCAGACAGATGAGCTGTATTCGAGAATTGGTCTAACAAATGTTTTGTATGATCTAGTTAAAAGTACAATAATACCAGAAAAGAAGCTATGCAAGATTAGGTTAACAACTCTTAATGCTTTTATGGGCTCTGGCATTTAGATCATAGAGGTATTCAATGTCCTTTATAGAGTGAGGGTCATCTACAAGGTCATATCCATCCAGCTTGTACAGTCATACCTCGTCTTACGAACCTAATTGGTTCCAGGGGGAGGTTCGTAAGACGAAAGGTTCGTAAGACGAAACATTGTTTCCCATAGGAAACAATGTAAAGTCAATTAATCCGTGCAACCAAAAAAACCCCCGCAAAAAAACGGCGTTCGGTGACTGCTGTGAAGCCGCGCGGCTATTTTAAAAGGTGACAGCCGGGCTGGGGGCTTCCCAACAACCTCCCGAACCCCGAACCCGGAAGTTCAGCAAATGTTCGGGGTTCGGGAGGTTGCTGGGAAGCCCCCCAGCCCGGCTGTGACCTTTTAAAACAGCCGTGCGGCTTCCCAGCTGTCTCCCGAAGCCGAACGCCAAACCCGAACTTCCGCGTTCGGCGTTTGGAGACAGCTGGTAAGCTGCGCAGCTGTTTTAAAAGGTCACAGCCTGGCTGGGGGGCTTCCCAGCACCCCCCGAACCCCGAACCCGGAAGTTCGGCAAAAGTTCGGGGTTCAGGGGGGTGCTGGGAAGCCCCCCAGCCCAGCTGTGACCTTTTAAAACAGCCGCGTGGCTTCCCAGCTGTCTCCCGAAGCCGAACGCCAAACCCGAACTTCCGCGTTCGGCGTTCGGAGACAGCTGGGAAGCCACGCGGCTGTTTTAAAAGGTCACAGCCGGGCTGGGGGGCTTCCCAGCAACCTCCCAAACAGAACACGGGGTTCAGAAAAATTTTGCCTCTTCTTACGAATTTTTTTCGAGTTACGAACCGGCGTTCGGGAGGCTGCTGGGAAGCCCCGCCGCCCGGCTGTCACCTTTTAAAACAGCCGCGCGGCTTCCCAGCTGTCTCCCGAACGCCTGTTCGTAACTCGAAAAAAGTTCGTAAGAAGAGGCAAAATTTTTCTGAACCCCGGGTTTGTATCACGAGTTGTTCGTAAGATGAGGGGTTCGTATCTTGAGGTACCACTGTATTTTGCGTTTTGATTTTTTTTTTTTTGCCAATGTATAAGACAGATTATTTGTTGGTTGAGACAGGTTGCCACTTGTTTGGCCATTCTGGCATATAATCAAAGTCTTTTTGAAGGGTAGCAGCATTATCAGTAGTGTTGAATAGTTTTACATCATCAGTGAGGAGAAAGCAGTTGCTTGTAATATGATCGCAAAGGTCATTTAAGTAAAGTATAACAAGTGTTGGTCCTAAAACACTGCCTTGGAGGACAAGATTAGATATAGCATTCTATATTTTGATTATGTTGCCTGTTTTGACAGGAATGTAGTTACCTATTTATGCATGGGGTCAGAAATGTCATTAAATTGTAGTTTAGAAGTAGTTTTTCATACACCACTGAATCAAAGGCTTTACAGAAGTCTATGTAGATTGTGTATATTGCTTTGCCTTGATCGAGTTGTGTAATCCATATGTTTTTGCAATATGGACATTGTAAATTACAGGATAATTTTTTCCTGAATCCAAATTTTTTGTTAGGTTGTTTGTTTCTAAGTGGAGGGTAATAGATTGGTTTATGACTGATTCCATAACTTTACAGGTGACTCAACATAAAGAGATTGATCTATAATTTTCTACTAAGCTAGGGTCTCCTTTTTTGAAGATAGGGATAGCCGTGTCTAGTGATCATAGGTTGAGTAGGGAACCAGTCTTAAAAAGATATTTCAAAGATTATTCTTAGACGTTCTGCTAAGGCAGAGGAAAGCTTTTTTAAGAAGTAAGCACATTTATTTTATTTATTTATTTATTTATTTATTATTTGGATTTGTATGCCGCCCCTTTCCGAAGACTCGGGGCGGCTCACAACAAGTGAAAAAACAATCCAATACATAATCCAATTAATTAAAATATTAAAAAGTTTAAAACCCCTATACTAACATACACACACACAAGCATACCATGTATAAATTCGGCGGGCCCAGGGGGAGATGTTTAGTTTCCCCATGCCTGACGGCAGAGGTGGGTTTTGAGAAGTTTACGGAAGGCAGGAAGAGTAGGGGCAGTTCTGATCTCCGGGGGGAGTTGGTTCCAGAGAGTCGGTGCCGCCACAGAGAAGGCTCTCCCCCTGGGGCCCGCCAACCGACATTGTTTAGTTGACGGGACCCGGAGGAGGCCCACTCTGTGGGACCTAATCGGTCGCTGGGATTCGTGCGGCAGAAGGCGGTCTCGGAGATATTCTGGTCCGATGCCATGAAGGGCTTTAAAGGTCATAACCAACACTTTGAATTGTGACCGGAAACTGATCGGCAGCCAATGCAGACTGCGGAGTGATGGTGAAACATGGGCATACCTGGGTAAGCCCATGACTGCTCTCGCAGCTGCATTCTGCACGATCTGAAGTTTCCGAACACTTTTCAAAGGTAGCCCCATGTAGAGAGCATTACAGTAGTCGAACCTCGAGGTGATGAGGGCATGAGTGACTGTGAGCAATGAGTCCCGGTCCAGATAGGGCCGCAACTGGTGCACCAGGCGAACCTGGGCAAACGCCCCCCTCGCCACAGCTGAGAGATGGTTTTCTAATGTGAGCTGTGGATCGAGGAGGACGCCCAAGTTGCGGACCCTCTCTGAAGGGGTCAATAATTCCCCCCCCCAGGGTAATGGACGGACAGATGGAATTGTCCTTGGGAGGCAAAACCCACAGCCACTCCGTCTTATCCGGGTTGAGCTTGAGTCTGTTGACACCCATCCAGGCCCCAACAGCCTCCAGGCACCGGCACATCACTTCCACCGCTTCGTTGACTGGGCATGGGGTGGAGATGTAAAGCTGGGTATCATCCGCATATTGATGATACCTCACCCCATGTCCTTGGATGATCTCGCCCAGCGGTTTCATGTAGATGTTGAATAGCAGGGGGGAGAGGACCGACCCCTGAGGCACCCCGCAAGGGAGAAACCTAGGAGCCGACCTCTGACCCCCCACTAACACCGACTGCGACCGGCCAGAGAGGTAGGAGGAGAACCACTGGAGAACAGTGCCTCCCACCCCCAACCCCTCCAGCCGGCGCAGAAGGATACCATGGTCGATGGTATCGAAAGCCGCTGAGAGGTCAAGGAGCACCAGGACAGAGGATAAACCCCTGTCCCGGGCCCGCCAGAGATCATCCATCAACGCGACCAAAGCGGTTTCCGTGCTGTAACCGGGCCTGAAACCCGACTGCTGGGGACCTAGATAATCGGCTTCTTCCAAGGACCGCTGGAGCTGGAGTGCCACCACCTTCTCAACAACCTTCCCCATAAAGGGAAGGTTGGAGACTGGACGATAGTTGTTAAGTACGGCTGGGTCTAGGGAGGGCTTCTTGAGGAGGGGGCGCACAAGCGCTTCTTTATAGAGTGATGGAAAAACTCCCCTCCCCAAGGAAGCGTTGGTAATCTCCTGGGCCCAGCTCCGTGTCACCTCCCTGCCGGCCGAAACCAACCAGGAGGGACACGGATCCAGTAAACAGGTGGCGGAACTCACAGCTCCAATGGCCTTGTCCACTTCATCAGGTGTCACCAGATCAAACTCTTCCCAGACAGGTGGACAAGTACGTGCCCCAGTCACCTCGACTGACTCGTTGTCAGTCGACTCTGTCTTACAATTGGAGTCGAGGTTGGCCCGGATCTGAGCGACTTTATCAGCGAAAAACGTGTTAAAATCCTCGGCACTACTCTGCAAGGGCTCCCCAACTCCCCCCTGGTTAAGAAGGGAGCGGGTCACCCTAAACAGAGCGGCCGGGCGGGATTCCGCTGATGCAATCAAGGCGGCATGGTACGCGCATCTTGCCGCCTTGAGCGCCACTTTGTAAGTCTTAATAAAAGCTCTTACAAGTGTTCGATCAGATTCAGACCTACTCTTCCTCCATCGCTTCTCTAGATAGTCCATCAGGTCCAATAGACAGAGATGCTTTTAGGCTGTGTAGTGCTTTTTCATTGTTATCCTCTGTAAAATTGATTTGTGTTAGATCGTTGTAATTATTTTGTTGTACAACTAGGAAATATTAGGCATGAGCCATTGCCGTTTAGAAAGACTGAGCCAAATAATGGGTTTAAAAGGTTAAGTTTAATTGTTTCATTGTTATAGTCATTACTGTTTAGTCCTTTAAGGGGTGGGATGGATTTTTACACTTTAAGTTGGTTATTTACAAAATTATAGAAGGCACAAGTAGAATTGGTGTGTAGAGGTTTTTCTTCTTGTTTGATGTATAATTGGTGCACAGGTCTACAATTTTGCATTATCATTGCATTATCTCACATAATGGCTTAGGAATCCCCTAAAATTGATGAAAACTGATATCCAATGATATTTTAGAAGATTGGAGCATGAGACTGGAACTGTCTTACATTATCATGACATTTTATTTTATTAGGATGGATTTTAGTTGCATTAGATAGTTCAGAGATCCAGGGAACCCCAAGCCCCTAAGGGCACTATAATACCAACTCTTAGAGTGGATAATAGAGAAGTTTTTCTTCCAGATAGATTTAAAACAGGAGATTTGATGTTTTTGTAGTACATAAAGTGTCTCCTGCGGCTGTGATGGTATGTATATTTGCTTTGACTGTACATATAAAAACGTTAACATTTTTCTGTGCTCTACCAAAAAAGATTGCTAAAACCTGCTCCAAATAAAGGGTTGAGGAAAAGGAAGGGAGAGAAAAATAATTATAGCAATAGCACTTAGACTTATGTACCGCTTTATAATGCTTGACAGCACTCTTTCAGCAGTTTTCCCTGTTCTGCCCCCAACAATCTTAGTCATTTTTATCAACTTCAGGAGGATGAAAGACTGAGTCAACTTTGAGTCTTGTCAGGATCAAACTCCTGACAGTGAGCATAGTTTGCCTGCAATACTGCATACCAACCACTGCACGACCATGGCTTCTATAAAACGAATAGCCTATGTCAGTGTTTTTCAACTAGGGTTCCGTGGAACCCAAGGCTTCCGCAAGGGGCAGTCAGGGGTTCCGTGACTTAATAAGAAGGCAAGGCAAGGCAAAGCAAAGCAAGGCAAGGCAGTTCCCTCCCTTCAATCCGGCCCACTTCTGCAGTGGGCAGCCACTTCCTCCATCTCGTGTCTGGCAGATCAATTATGCTCAGCAGCAGCTGCCGCCAAGCAGGAGGAGGAGTGACAGCAGCAGCGGCGTTGGCACTGACAGCAGGAGCAGAGCCCCTGTAGCTCCTCGCTGCAGCAGCGGGGCCAAAGTGTGGGCTGCAGTGGCAGGAGGAGAAGGAGGAAGAGGAGGAGGCAGGAGTAGTTGCCTCTCCAGCACCTCCGACGCGGAGCTTCCCAGTCCAGGACTGAAGCATGCCAGGCGGCTCAAGGTTCTCTCATGCCTCCTTCCCACACCTGCGTACATGCCATTGTGCTCAGCCAAGTGGCCAACTTGTTATCTCTCTTTTTCCTGCACAGGGCACTGTAAGAGAGCGCGCCCTACTACTCCCCTCACACTCAGGGCCTAAGAGGGCAGGAGGAACAGAAGGCAGAGTAGAAAGAGTCCACTCTGGCTTTGCCTTCACACTGACCCTCCCACCAGCCCCTGCAGCCGCCAAAAAATGGGGAGTGAAAGTGGGTGGAATGGAGCGAACAGCCTCCGCTTATTGCCCCGCTCAGGTCCGCACTCCTGGCGAGGGTATGCAGCGTAGCCTCTCTCTCTCTCTGCTACTCCATAGCCATGGACTCTCACGCAGTAGCAGCACTTGCTGATTCTGCCTCCATCTTCTAAGGCTGCATTACTATTACTATTAGTCTTCTCATCATTCCTATCACTGACCTCCCACTTATGACTATGGTTGTAACTTGTCGCTTTTATCCTTATGATTTATATTGATTCTTTCTTGATGCCTTATTTGAACTCTATGACAATCATTAAGTGTTGTACTTCATGATTCTTGACAAATGTATCTTTTTTTAATGTACACTGAAAGCATGTGCACCAAAGACAAATTCCTTGTGTGTCCAATCACACTTGGCCAATAAAAAAATTATATTTCAGCTTCAGGATGTACAGCTTAATGCAGTGTTTTTCAATCAGGTTTCCACCAGAAATCTGACCAAACAGTTCCCCTGAAGAAAAAAGGTTGAAAAACAATGGTCTATGTCAATATACAGTGGTACCTCATCATACGAACTTAATTGGTTCCAGGAGGAAGTTCGTAAGGTGAAAAGTTCGTAAGATGAAACAATATTTCCCATAGGAATCAATGTAAAAGCAAATAATGCGTGCAAATCCTTCAGGAAAATCCCAAACTTTAGAAGGGAGGCAAACAGAGGGCAGGGAGGAGCAGCTAAAGGGGGCAGGTGGAAGAAGCAAGGGTGAGTGGGAAGGAAGAAAGGCAAGGGGGACGCCCCTCCCTTTTCTTTCTTCAAAAGACACCATTTCAGTTCCTTTGCAAGCACGTTGTTCTCTGCAAAAAATTTCCTCCCCCAAGCTGCCCCTCCCTCCTCCCTTTTCTTTCTTCAAAAGACACCCTTTCAGTTCCTTTGCAAGCACCTTGTTCTCTGCAAAAATTTTCCTCCCCCAAGCTGCCCCTCCCTCCTCCCTTTTTCTTAAAAAGACACCGTTTCAGTTCCTTTGCAAGCACGTTGTTCTCTGCAAAATGTTTCCTACTCCAAGCAGCCCCTCCCTTTTCTTTCTTCAAAAAAGGGGGGGGGAAGAAACCCCTTCATCCCAGCAGCAGCTGCTTGGGTTCATAAGGTGAAAATAGTTCGGAAGAAGAGGCAAAAAAAATCTTAAACACCGGGTTCGTATCTTGAAAAGTTCGTTAGAAGAGGCGTTCGTAAGATGAGGTACCACTGTACATCACAGGGTGAAATGCTCCTGGTTTGCTCATGCCTACCATCATTAGAGAGCCGGTTACGAAAGGAGTGTGAGGCTCCACCCACCTGCCCAGACACTGCCATTTAGATTCTTTTACACTCTGTGCATGCGCAAAGCGTTCTGATGTACCATATATTCTTGCGTTCATCTTAATTATCCTGGTGCCTTTTCTTCTAATGTACATAAAACATTTTTCCTTCCTTAAAAAAACATGGCTGATTGTTTATGGAGTTTAAAAATAAATACATAAAAATAATAGTAATTTTGCTTTCATGTGACAAATCTTGCTAGCCATGTAGACTCTCATGGGAAATGCTACTGAGTATGGACACGCTTCAACTGCCTGGATCAGATTGCTCATTTTCATCCAAAAGATGAAAATGCTCCCTAGAGGAAATCAATTCCTCTCAGTGACAGGGTATTGTTCCAAAAAAAGACAAGTCCCATCAGATGCAGATGCAGTCAACATTAAACCCTCACATCTTTCTGTTAGTTGAATATACCACATAAAACAGCGAGATAATAACACCCCCCCCCCCCATTATGTCTCGTTCTTTAAAAGCAGGAGCTCAGGTAGATTCAGTTCCTTCATCCTGGAGAAGTATTATAGCCATAACTGTCAGGCTGTGGTTCTTCCATAACTGGAAAGCCATAAATCATCTTTAGCAGCCTGATTGCCTTCTACATTCTTTTACTTTTTTCTCATGCTGTTAGCTTTGGTCATCTTGGAAAAAAAAACTCAGGCTAGCATGCAAAACTTCAAGGAAAAAAAATCATAGGTTCCTCCAGGAAATCTTGTCACAACTGCATACAAACTAATGATTCCTTTTTCTATCCTATGATGTGAAGGATTGTACTTCTGCATCAGCAGGTTCACCATCCAAACTGCTAATGTGATTAGAAAAAAAGAATGCTTTTTATTTGTAAATTGTATATTCTACACCCCCAGATGTTTAGCCTGTAACCGAAAGTACATGCATAAGCAATACATTATAATTGCAACTTCCTTTTAGCAAATATTCCTGTCCTTTTGCAAGAAATGCATACATTCTCTCCAATTTTACTCATTCACACACACAACGCATAAAATATTCTCAGCACATTAATTACCCTTGTAATGCTTTCTTCCCAGTATTTAGGCCTGGTAATCGCTCTTCACAGTTCATTTATTTCTTAATTCTCCCTCTTTCTTCCTTCTTTGCACAAAGACCTGAGCGCAACGTTTTGATGTTCGCTTTAGGCAAGTTTTAAATTTGTCTGGAAGCAATTGTGAGCTGTGTCAGACAGTGCGTGTTTAGCCCTGGGAAATCAGTTATAGTTAAGGAGCATCTCAAAACAAAGAATTGTTGTCTCCTGATTCTGCCATAGGCTGTACATGTGTAGCAGCAAGAGGTATTTTTACTTACCTATATATTGTTCAATGGGAGATTACATATGCAAATGTGTAATGTATTTAAAAAGCTAGGGATCTCCTCAGGGAATAGAGTCTCTCCTCAGTATTCTTCCCAAACTGCAATTCATAAGGGGAGAGGGAAGGGGGGGGGGGGTTGATGAAGAACTACACATTTGGACCTATATGCCTATCTCCAGTTTTCACACCCCTGCCACGTTGTACATGTTGGAACATTTTCAGTCTTGATGTAAACATATTTGGCCTTCTGGGATTTGTTAAGGAGAGGCATGAGATTTAGTACAAAGACTGCTAGAGCATAAGAATGAGGGACGAGGAAAGCGAATGTCAAACAGAACTGTCACCAAGGCTTTAAAATTTAATCGGTTTCTTTCTGATGACTTGAGTTCTTCACACCCTCTTTTTCATGCTTCATACCATTATCGGGTCTCTATTTCAGTCTTTAGTGATGCTGCTTACAATTATCACTGTGATGTGTCAAAGTGAGATTTCCCCCCTCTTTCTCCGCCACCCAACAGCAACAACTGAGTTGAAAACACATCTAAGACACTGTCGCCTGACTTTCTTAACCTGGTGCCCACCAGACAAATCCTGGAAGGTATTAGGTGATTGGCTTAAAGCACCACATAGAAAAGTTATCCTTACCAGTAAAGCATACTACATCCTTTATATCCCCCTTCAAAGGAATTACGATTTTATGAAGGAGATGTGATTTATACAAAATTACAACTCTTTCCTGAACAAATATTTGCATGGTTTGGCATCTTGTTCAGTTATTTTAAAAAAACAACCCTTGACTAGGCTGTGGATTTCTGAACAACTGGGTGAATTTTGTTCAGGTAAAGTAAGATTTTTCAAACTCTGTTTTGTGGAATTCTGAGGTTCCTTGAAAACTCCTTGAGAAACCCTATCTCTGGGGTTGTTTATGTTTATATGAACATCATTCTCTATGTGTGTGAGAGGCAAGGAGAATGGGTTCTGGTATTTTTTAAAAACAAATAGCTTCCACAGCCTAAAAATGTTTGAAAAGTGCTGAAATTAGAGGGTGGGGGGGGGGTTACTGCTGTCTTCAAAATACATACTGTATATGCCTCCTTAGAGCAGGCCAGGCAATTTTATGTGCTTTAGGAGCTTTGGATTTCAAAAATGCATTGTCTGTGCCGTTGAGTCTAATGAACGTTAAAAGCAAAAAATATGGAGATTACCACTTCACGTATCCTTGGATTGCAACGTCCAAGGTTTAGAATCAGATCATGTTGCACAGTAGAGAATAGGTTAAAGTTGTGACTTGATGTGAAGGAATGAAATTGGGTTTGCTGTCTGGTTTTTTGGAAAAGCAGCTGCAGTCAGACAGAAATGCTTCTCATTCCCACTTTCTTCATGCATTCATAGATTCACTAACAAACATCTCGGCCAAGGTTCTAGCTACTTGTCATAACTGAGCCACGCCCTGGAATATTCAAGGATGCCCAGCCTGTGACTCACCTCCCCGGCCTGGATTTGCGGCAGGGCCAGGGAGACGTGGCTCCCGGCACAGCCGCCATTTTGAAGGCCGGGATTTTGCGAGATCCCGGCCCTGCTGGTCAGCAGCCTGGCCCGATGATGTCGTTGGGGGGGCGGAGCCTGCCAGCCCTATAAATTTTTTTCGCCTATTCCACACTGTGGTGAAGGATGGATGGTTAGGGGGTGCTTCACTCCCCGATTAGTTCTAATTGGCTTACCTTTGGTCATTGGGTTGGCAGGTTAGGGGTGGAAATTGGGTGGTGTTTAGCAACTGCGTGTTCTCCGTTGGGCATCTTTGGGGATGATTGGCAGATTCTCTCCAAGGGCTCATGGTGCCTTTAAATCGATCTGAGCAATTGGGGAGAACCTGCCTTTGGGTCTCACCCATTTCTATCCTCTTTCAGGGGTTGGACGGCGAGACCTCCCACATGCATTCGCATGGCTGGGATCCAGGTGAAGGCGCGGCCCCTTCACCTGGATCAGCATGGAGCTACGCCCATATGTTGCCCCAGAAGTTTTTTTGACGTCATTTCCGCCCCGGAAGTAATTCGATTGACCCTGCGGGTCCTTGTTAGGTTGAATTAAATTTATGATAATTTAATTAATAAAAATGACCCAGTTTTAAATCCAGCTCTGTGTCCGCGTCGTTACTCCGCCTCTGCTGCAATGTGCTAATGTCCAGAGGCAGCTATACTCCACCCAGGTCCTTAGTTGACAAAATAAAATGCTAAGGGAGAGTAGAGAGGGTTATAGGAGGAAAGGAAATCACAATCAACATACAGACAAGGAAGTGGAGCAACATCTGGAGAGCAACAGCTATTTTCAGCAGGACCAGCTAAGGTGAGCTGCATATCCTGGTGGCACTCTTGTTTGGAGCTTTGCTGGGAGTTCAATAGCAACAAAAAGAGGAACAACCACACTGTAATAGCACCTCATCCCACATAGCATATGAACTTTTGTAGGGTAGCAAAAGTATGTCCCACATTACAGATTTTTGCTTGAACTAAGTATTTTTTAAAAAAATGAGTATTAAAAGTATATTTACATAACAACATCACCTTGCAAGTCTTAGAGCAATAGTTTATTGTTGGAGAAAGTGTTGCTGTAATGAAATACAGTGGAACCCCGACATAAGAGCTGCTCTACTTAAGAGCAACTCGAGATAAGAGCTGGGAGGGGAGAGATATTTTTGTTCTACTTACAAGGCCAAATTCGAGATACAAGCGCCAAGGAGCTGTCTCCTGAAGCCAAACGCTAACTTCCGCGTTCGGCTTCAGGAGACAGCTGCGAAGCGGCGCGCGTGTTTTAAAAGGTTGCAGCCGGCCTGGGGGGCTCGGGGGGGGGGGGTGCTTGCAGCTTTCTTTCTTGCTCTTTTTCTTTCTCTCTTTTACCTTCCCTTCCTCTATTTCTTCTTTTCTTTCTCCTTCCCACCTTCTTCCCTCCCTCCCTCCCTTCACTCATTCCTCTCTTACTCTCCCCTTTCATAAGTTTCCTTGCTTCCTTCCTCTGTTCCTGTCCCTTCCCCCTTTCTTTCTTTCTTTCTTTCTTTCTTTCTTTCTTGCTCTTTTTCTTTCTCTCTTTTACCTTCCCTTCCTCTATTTCTTCTTTTCTTTCTCCTTCCCACCTTCTTCCCTCCCTCCCTCCCTTCACTCATTCCTCTCTTACTCTCCCCTTTCATAAGTTTCCTTGCTTCCTTCCTCTGTTCCTGTCCCTTCCCTCTTTCCTTCCTTCCTTCCCACCCTCCGTCCATTCATTCACCCATTCCTCTCTTGATCGCTTAAAGCCGGTCCCTGGTGCAAAAAGGGTTGGGGACCTCTGTCCTACAGGATTGGGTGGCAGAGAAGTTGAACATATGTAAATTTAAAAGTTTAAGAAAGTTTACAAGTTAAGTGAAAGAAACTTCATTATTCATTTATATGTACATGTACATTTCTTCATTAAAAACATGTCTTTCTGCATAATTTAGACTAACTTTGTGAGTTTTTTGAGGGCTGGAACCAATTAAAATTATTTACATTAATTCCTATGGGGAAAAGTCGTTCGAGATAAGAGCTGCTCGACTAAAGAGCCCAGGTCCGGAACGAATTAAACTCGTATCTCGAGGTACCACTGTATTGTAAATAGACATACTATGCTATGGTGTGTCCAGTCTTTGGAAAGATGTAGCATTATTATTGCCTCCATATAGATTATAATTGCTTGGCCTCTCAGCACCAATATCTATAACTCTCTGAATTAGTAAATTATTTCCATGCTTATTATTTAGCAACATTATAAAATCACCAAAGAAAAGAAGCTGGAAACATTTGAGAGTATATTTGAGAAAATACATAAGAGAAGAATCATCTTCTTGATATATTTTAAAACCATCTCTTAGGAGATTTTGGCATAAAAATAAAAATATTACAAAGTAAGTTAAAATATAATAATAATGAGGTATTGTTGCTGTTGTATCCTGAAATGGCTACCTTGTATCATTGAATTGGTTTGTTCCTCTTTTCCAACGCTGCCTGAGCCAAATAAGGAAGTCGCTCCTGATTGGCTCAGGCGCGCCTGGCTATTGCTTTGGCGGGAACCGCAAATGTATAAAAAGAGCGGTTTCTCCCAGGCAAGCCAGACGGTACAGCTGAAAGTCACTTTTACTCACTGAGCTGAATAAACGTACCATTCTAAATTCATCCCGTGTCCTGGGTCTACTTCACTGGCGATGACGGACGAAAGAGAACATGCATACAGGATGAACAACATCCAGATCAGCCGGGCTCCAGAGTTCTTCGACCCCGAGAAGACTTCCTGGGACGACTACCTGGCCAACTTCGAGATATTCCTCGAGGCAGCGGGAATACCGGACGCCGACCGAAAACGGGCACTCTTCCTCAATTACTGCGGTCCAGAAATCCACGCTCTCGCCCAGACTCTCACCGAACCGCTGCCAGCAAGAACCGTCGCTTGGGACGTCCTACAAGCCAAGCTCGCGGGCCATTTCAAGCCCACAAAACCAGCCATGGTTTTCCGACATCAATTCTCCAGAATGGCACAACGCGAGACGGAATCCATCAACCAGTTTGCAACGCGACTTCGTACGGTGCTAGCTCAATGCAAATTTGACAACCCGGAAGCTCGCCTCACCGATGCCTTAGTTTTCGGGATGAAAAACGTTTCAGTCAGAAACAAACTCCTCACCGAGGACAACCCGTCTCTACAAACCGTAATCAAGGTAGCACAAACCGCAGAGGTCGCCGACGCCGCTGCCAAAGAGTTGAAAGAGCACGAAAGGCGAGAAGTCATCGCAAAGATCGACTCCACATTTCCCCGCGCCAAGAACCCAGACGATCTCAGCCCACCAGCTCGAAATGAAGACAACTGTTTCCTGCTACAAGATCAACAGAGACAGCATAGACCGCCCCACTCCGCCGCCCCCTGCGCCGGCTGCCGAGGGACCCACCAGTGACAACGTTGCCCCTTCCGGGACGCCATATGCCGCCGCTGCAACCGACGGGGCCACATCGCATCTGCACCAGAGGACACCTTCTCCACGCCGCGAAACCAACGATCTCAAAATCAACCCCGAGAAAATCGACCCTTCCGCTTTTCGGGCTGAAGAAATTACTCAGCCGCTAACCGCGACTACTCAAGAGGTAACACTCTATTTTCCGTGAATAACACGGCAACAAAGAATGGGGGTAAAATTGTAATTTCACTATTGCTTAACAACAAGCCATGTTCTATGGAACTTGATACGGGATCTAAATACACCATCATGCCATGGGAAAAGCTCAAATTGTACATGCCTAACCTGGCTAAAGATGAGCTTTTACAAACCTCGCTGATAATCAGAGATTTTCAAGGGGGAATAATTTCTGTCTTGGGCATTGTGAATGTACCTATTGTATTTAAGAATGTTAAATGTACCCTGCCTATGGTTGTTGTTACAGGGGCTAAGCACTCTCTTCTGGGTTTAGCTTGGATGGAACCTTTGGGAATTGAAATTTCTGGTATTTGTACTGTTAACTGTGATAGCATGCCTAACTTTCTGCAAGAGTTCCCTGAAGTGTTTAGCCCCGCCTTGGGATCATATAAAGGGCCCCCTATCTCATTTTCTATTGACCCCAAGGTCCCGCCTGTCCGGCTCAAACCTCGCAGGGTACCCCTTCCACTCCTCCCCAAACTAGACCTGCAGCTGGATAAGCTAATAAGCCAAGGCATTTTAGTACCTGTGGAACAGGGGCCATGGGAGACACCCATAGTCACCCCTCTTAAGCCAGATGGCTCCTTAAGGGTTTGCGCTGACTACAAATCTACCTTAAACAAGGCCCTCCAACATCACCCTTACCCCATTCCAGTGGTACAACAACTCCTGCACTCTCTGGGGGAAGGAAAAAGGTTTGCAAAGATTGACCTCGCGCAAGCTTACCAGCAGCTTCCTGTCGATGAAGCAACAGCAAACGCGCAAACGATTGTGACCCACAGGGGTGCTTTCAAATGTACCAGATTACAATTTGGAGTGAGCATAGCCCCAGGGATATTCCAAAGCATAATGGAACGATTGTTAGCAGGCATAAAAGGGGCCATTCCCTATTTTGATGACATCTTAATTGCAGGAGAGAACTAAGAGCAACTCAACAAAAGGATAAGGGAAGTACTTAAGAGACTTCAGGACAAGGGATTAAGAATTAAGCCTGATAAATGCGTTTGGGGAACCAACAGTGTAGAATTCCTAGGTTATAAAATTGATAAGGAAGGTATCCACCCCACAACCGAGAAACTGAGAGCAATTAGTGAAGCCCCAGAGCCACAAAATAAAACTGAACTACAAGCCTTTTTAGGCCTCCTTAATTTTTACTCCGTTTTTTTAAAACAGAAGGCAACAGCAGCAGAGCCTCTACACCGTTTACTCCAGAAGGAAACTCCTTGGACATGGGGGAAAACTGAGCGCGAAGCCTTTGTACAAATAAAACAATTATTAACTTCCAAAAGTGTGGTAGTCCAGTATAGCACTTCGCTACCCATTAGGCTCACGTGCGATGCTTCCCCGTACGGCGTGGGAGGAGTTTTGGCCCACGTGTTACCAAATAATACAGAGGCACCAATTGCGTTCTTTTCCAGGACGATGACTAGTACTGAGAGGAATTATAGCCAGCTAGATAAGGAGGCTCTAGCTTTAGTGGCAGGGGTGAAAAAGTTTCATAATTACCTTTTTGGAAGGGGTTTCGAATTGGTTACCGACCACAAGCCGCTACTAGGTCTTTTAGCCCCCAACAAGCCTACTCCCCCATTTATGTCCCCAAGGTTAATCAGATGGGCCCTTTTCCTCTCTGGATACCAGTACGAGCTAATCCATAAAGGGGGTAAATCCATCAACCACGCAGATGGTCTCAGTAGATGCCCAATGCCAGAATTAGTGGTAGACCCTGCCCCATCTGCTGATGTGTTAATGATAGAACTTGAAGACAACCCACTAACTACTGCAAAGGAGGTGGCTGCACACACGCAGCAAGACCCAATACTAAAACAAGTGGTAAATTGTGTACTCAAGGGTTGGCAAAATGATTCTGTAAAACCTGAACTGTGTGATTTCAAAACCAAAAGACTTGAACTGTCATATGTAAAAGGTTGTCTATTGTGGGGGGACAGAGTGATTATTCCAAAAAACCTAAGGGTAAAGGTACTTGAAATGTTACATGTGGGCCATCCTGGGATTGTCAGGATGAAGGGCCTAGCTAGAGGGCATTTATGGTGGCCAGGTTTGGATGCGGATATTGAAGACTGGGTAGCCAAATGTGACCCATGTCAAGAATCACGGCCCAATCCCCCCAAAACGACTCCAGCAGAGTGGGAGCAGCCTGCAGGACCATGGTCCAGAGTCCATATTGATTTTGCAGGCCCAGTGGGATCACAATATTTCCTGATAGTGGTCGATGCATTCTCCAAATGGGTGGAGATCATAGCAATGAGCAACATAACCACGAGTGCCACCATCAAGGTGCTACGCAGACTATTTGCTACCCATGGTTGCCCTGATCTCCTAGTGTCTGACAACGGGCCATAATTAACGGCCAGACAGTTTGAATTGTTCCTGGACAGTCTGGGAGTCAGACACGCACTCATCTCGCCTTACTCGCCCTGGGCTAATGGCTTGGCAGAACGTTATGTTCGTGTGGCTAAAGAAGCATTGCGCAGGTCAGGCCCTGGAGATGTGCAACAGAATTTAGACCAGTTCTTGCTAACCCAGCACATCACCCCAAATTCTCACACGCACGTAAGCCCTGCAGAGTTATTAATGGGGAGAAAATTAAGGTCCCCACTGGATAGGTTACACCCAAGGTTTTGTACTAATAATCCTATGTATGTGAACCCTGAAAGAGAAATGTATTTGGGACAGAATGTATTTGTAAATATTTTGATGGAGGTGTTAACTGGATGAAGGGAATTGTTGTTAAACAAAATGCTCCAAAGACATATATGGTGAAACTAGAGGATGGTCGATTGTGGAAACGACACATTGACCACATTCGGAAACGCACGGAAAACCCTTTGCAACAACCCGCTGACACAGACTCTCCCATTTCTACAGACTTTAACACACAACCCGATTTAATGGACATTCAAATGGACTTATCGGGTCAGGGAGAGTCGTCCAGCGATGCCGAGCCATCTTCCTCCTCTGAAGCCATCGTCGGGCCTGCCAGGCCGAGTCAACAGACCGAGGCCCCAAGCAGGCCTCAGCCACGCCGGGGGAGCTACAGCGAGCCATCCTCCACCATCAACAGCGAGGAATCAACTGGACTGCGCAGGTCGGAGCGAGCCTCGCGAAGACCCAACAGATTGGACGATTTTGTCACGTGGCTTTCGTGATGGATGTCTCCAACTAAGGAGGGAGGGGTGTTGTATCCTGAAATGGCTACCTTGTATCATTGAATTGGTTTGTTCCTCTTTTCCAACGCTGCCTGAGCCAAATAAGGAAGTCGCTCCTGATTGGCTCAGGCGCGCCTGGCTATTGCTTTGGCGGGAACCGCAAATGTATAAAAAGAGCGGTTTCTCCCAGGCAAGCCAGACGGTACAGCTGAAAGTCACTTTTACTCACTGAGCTGAATAAACATACCGTTCTAAATTCATCCCGTGTCCTGGGTCTACTTCAGTTGCTGTCATTGTTGTGTCTTGTGGACATCATTTATCCATCGAGGCCGACATAATTTCTCACATTGTAGCTACTAATTTCCAGCACTATTCTTCAAAAAAAAAATTAATAATAATCGGGAACATTTCCTTTGTTATAATGTTTTATGTCATTTTGTAAATCTTCTGTATTAATCAAAAACCAAAGGCAGATTTACACATTTCCCCCTTTTCCTTTTCTGCCTGGAATCTTTAGTCCTCTGCAGTAATGGGCAGCCAAAATTTTCACTGCCACACTGTGGGTGTGGCTTATTTTGTGGGTGTGGCTTAATGGTCATGTGACTGGGTAGGAGTGGCTTGCTTGCCATGTGATCAGGTGGGAGTGGCTTGAACGATCATCATCGTTTAAGTGAACTGTTAAGTCCTCGACTTACCACCTTACCAGTGTCGCTTGCTGGGGTAACAATTTGCTTCACGTTTCCTTCCTGGGTCGCCCCCCACCTTAGGCTGGGTAGCTAGGTGAACGGGTGCTGCCAGAAGCATAAATGCTGCCAGCGCTGCTTCCCACCCATGCCTTCTGCTTGCACCTCAGGCAGAGGTGGCCCCGTGAGGCTGGAGGGGAGCTGGGCAGGAGGGAAGCTTGTCTGAGGCCAGGAAGGAGGAAAGAGGAAAAAAGCAAGGAGCGCAGACGCAGCAGCAGCAGGGGAAAAATGGAGAGCCAAGCTGAGACCAGTAATCCAGGAAGTGACTGCCGCTGATCAGCTGGAGCTGCGCCCACATCTTCATTTCCGCTGGTGGTATTGCGTTCCACCCCATCCTGCCTGCTGCCAACCTTGGTCCTCTGCCAAATTTCTTCATGAAGTCTCAAGTCTCTATTATGACGTCAGATTGGGGGAGCAGAAATTATTTCCACAGAAAGCTGTTTATTCTACATAAGTCTCAAGAATCTAAATTTGTTGGGATCTTTAATTCATTTATAATTTTCTTGAATTAATTTTTTTTAGCTCTTAGCTTTTTATTTCCAATTCTTTTTTATTTTGTTCAAGAATGAAAGCAAACTCATGAGGTGGTTTTTCAGATTCATAGTTCTGAAACTATCTCATAGCCTTAAGGTAGTTAAATAGACAATTTTGAAAGTAATTATACAGTAAGGTTTAGCAAACCCAGTGTCCTTTAAAGCAGTGTTTCCAACCCTGGCCACTTTAAGACTTGTGGACTTCAACTCCCAGAATTCCTCAGCCAGCAAAGCTGCTTTAAAGGCTCTGCTGCATTTGTGAGCATGATGACTAATCTTTTCATCTTCTGGATGAAAAGACCCCTGTCCTGTGGTCTCCTCTGAGGAGCAGCCATCCAGAGCACATGTGACCAATCTCCCATTCCATCCTTATTCAGAGAGATGCCATAGAACTGTTCTACTCATACGTCTTTGCCACAATCAACATCTCCACACTTTCAGAAATATACTTAGTCCCTCGTGCCTCCCCTGATATAACATGATTGATGTAAATGAACTCAATTAGTTTATTTAACTTTATTTCAGTTATTATTTGCAGTTAGGCTAATCACTGTGATTAAATATTATTGAGCTATAATAAATGTGTATATAAACTTCTATTAAATATAATTAGGTATAATTAGCTAGGGCATAAATATCGGTGATTGCATGGAACAGGAATTCCAGGAGATGTAATTGGAGAATTAAATGGTGAGATGGTTGGAGGAAACACAGTTAGTATAAAATGTGAGTAAAGATTTTTGCACTACCCTTTGTGTGGAAATGGAGAATTGGAGATAAAGCCATGCCTCTCAAGATTTTTCAAGCCTATTCAAATCTAATATTAAGCAGGCTTTGTGAAATGTGGAAACATTTAGATTTTAATTGCAATAGTCCCAAAGCAAAATAATTTAGCCATGCTGCCTAGGAATTTTGGGAGTAAACCAAGACAGCAGCAGATTGAAGAAAGCTGTACTAAGGTGTGCTTGAGCATATATCTGAACTGGCCATTATTTCCGATATACATGAAAAAGAAATAGATCTTCTAATATACTAGAAGATGGTCTTTGTTTAGCTATCACATCATACAGTTACTGTTATGACATTGATAAAAAAGCAACTTGTGCCCAATCCTCATCTTTATTTTATTTATTTATTTATTTATTTATTTATTTATTTATTTATTTATTTATTTATTTATTTATTTATTTATTTATTTATTTATTTATTTATTTATTTATTTATTTATTTATTTATTTATTTATTTATTTATTAGATTTGTATGCCGCCCCTTTCCGTAGACTCGGGGCGGCTCACAACACAATAAAAACAGTTTATAACAAATCTAATAATTTACAATTTAAAATATTAAAAAAACCCATTATTAAACAGACATACACACAAGCATACCATACATAAATTGTATAGGCCCGAGGGAGATATCTCAGTTCCCCCATGCCTGATGACAAAGGTGGGTTTTAAAGAGTTTGCGAAAGGCGAGGAGGGTAGGGACAGTTCTAATCCCTGGGGGGAGCTGGTTCCAGAGAGTCGGGGCCGCCACAGAGAAGGCTCTTCCCCTGGGGCCCGCCAACCGACATTGTTTAGTTGATGGGACCCGGAGAAGGCCCACTCTGTGGGACCTAATCGGTCCCTGGGATTCGTGCGGCAGAAGGCAGTCTCGGAGATATTCTGGTCCGATGCCATGAAGGGCTTTAAAGGTCATAACCAACACTTTGAATTGTGACCGGAAATTGATCAGCAACCAATGCAGACTGCAGAGTGTTGGTGTAACATGGGCATACCTAGGGAAGCCCATGACTGCTCTCGCAGCTGCATTCTGCACGATCTGAAGTTTCTGAACACTTTTCAAAAGTAGCCCCTTATGACATTCACAACTCTGTAAAGCAAAGAAAAGTTGATGTAAGATCACAAGCACCGTTGCCATTTTACAAAGAGACAACTTTGCTTACTGACCAAATTGCTGGTCATAATTGTGCGCACTAAATAAGGACTAATTCCACTGTTGCTAGTGGATTTTACTTTACAATTTTAAATTGAATCTCACCAGGGTACAGAGATTATATCCACCAGTATTAAAATGAGGAAGTTTTCCACTTATCAATCCTAAAACCAGGAGCAGCAATTCAGACAGGGATTCTGGTGGGTGGCTCGTACACTAGCGAAGTCCCAAACTATCCTTTACAACTCAGTAAAACATATAGGCACAGGCCCAAATATCTCAGCAGTAGGGTTCCCTATCATAAATAAGATATTCCTTATAATCAAGGTCCGCATTGCCCAAAACTTGGCATCAAGTCTGCTGAAAGAACTGACAGTCAGCTGGGCAGATGTCACACAAGGCAACATCATCACCTGTACTTAGGATGTTTCACTCATGCATTCACCAGCAAATTGGTGGGTGAAGATGTTGACTAAAGAAGGGAAATTAGATTTTGGCACATTGGTGAATAAAACCTCTCTATAAAAATACATATTTCATCAATTCAACCTTTTCTGTAGAGACTTGCCCTTCATTCAAAGTCCCCAAGAGCTCTGCATCACTTAATTTCTGAAAATGTTCATGAAATTATTGGTTATGACCTATCAAGCTTTACATGGCATGAAACCAGGCTACCTTATAGAACCGGCTTTGTCCCATCACATTCGCCTGTCCTACCTGGTGAAGCAGGGAAGGTATGTTGCAGACTCTGAAGACCTATCTATGTCACCAGGCATGGGGCAATTAATGTATCCCCCTCTCTGACCATTAAGAGTTATGTGTGGTTGTGACTGTATAGTATTGATTGTTTTTTTAAGATAGTGGGTTTTCAGTTATAGTTTTAAATATTAGATTTGTATTGTACTGTTTTATTGCTGTTGTGAGGTGCCCCGAGTCTTTGGAGAGGGGCGGCATATAAGTCTAATAAATTATTATTATTATTATTGTCATTGAAAGAACTCTGATTGGTGGGATCTAGGAAGAGAGCCTTCTCTGCAGCTGCCCCACCCTATGGAATATTCTCCCCTCCCCCCCCCCGAGGTTCGGCAGCACCCCTCCCTCCTGGTCTTCTGAAAAAGGGTTAAAACATCGCTCTGAGGTCTTGCATGTGGAACCCAAAGAAACATGTAGTCCTGGGGTTGTTTGCTACCATTATAGATGTCCCTCTGCCATCATTAACTAATTTTAATAGAGGTTTTTTTTTTAATTATTGATGGTGGTGTGGTGGCTCAGCAGTTAAGATGCTGGTCTAGTTGGCTGGAAAGGTGGCAGTCCAGGTTAGAGACCCAAGCACTTTGGGACGGGGTGAGCCCCTGTCCTCACTCCAGTTCTTGTCTACCTAGCAATTTGAAAGCATGCAAATGTGAGTAGATTAATAGGTACCACTTCAGTGGGAAAGCAACAGCACTCTGTTTCCTGTTGGCCACATGACTGCAGCAATATCTTCCAACAGCAATGGCCTCGAAACAGAGATGAGTAACATCCATACAGGAGTAAAAAGGACTAGAAAGCTATTTTATAACATCACCAGGGAGTGAAATTCCATGTGGGTATAGTGAGGAATTGGTGTAAAAATAAATCAGAAGAAGGGGTATCTGGCACAAAATGTTGTATTTGTTTGTTTGTTTGTTTGTTTGTTTGTTTGGTTGGTTGGTTGGTTGGTTGGTTGGTTGGTTTGTATGCCGCCCCTTTCCGTACACTCGGGGTGGCTCACAACACAATAAAACAGTTCATGACAAATCTAATAATTTACAATTTAAAATTTAAAATAGTTAAGAAACCCCATTTTAAGTAGACATACCTACAAACATACCATACATAAATTATATAGGCCCGGGGAAGATATCTCAATTCCCCCATGCTTGATGACAAAGGTGGGTTTTGAGGAGTTTACGAAAGGCAAGGAGGGTAGGGGCAGTTCTAATCTCTGGGGGGAGCTGGTTCCAGAGAATCGGGGCCTCCACAGAGAAGGCTCTTCCCCTGGGGCCCACCAACCGACATTGTTTAGTTGACGGGACCCGGAGGCCGACTCTGTGGGACCTAATCGGTCGCTGGGATTCATGCAGCAGAAGGTGGTCTCGGAGATATTCTGGTCCGATGCCATGAAGGGCTTTATAGGTTATAACCAACACTTTGAATTGCAAAGCAATAAGAGTGGTGGAAGGATTACAGGGAACAGATTACAGGCAAAATGAACTTTTGGCACTTTTGATGCTGTGATGTAGAATCTGGCTATCCGCAAGGATCAGCTTGTTTCTGGGGGTTGAAAGGATTTTATTTAAAAAAAATATTTTTATCCCACTTTTTTTCATATATAACAATGCAATCTATTAATAGTCCTTCCTCCTCCTATTTTCTTAACAACCCTATAAAGTGAACTGAATTCACAGTCTCCTGGTTTCTAGGCCACCTTAACCATTTCACCAAACTAGATCTCTCTTTTTTAAAAAATATGCTTTTTGCAAACATAGTTTAATATCTTATCATCCCCGCTCCTATTCAATAGAGGTTCCAAAGTCTTGTCTCCTTATCCCAACAGGCTTGCAGCTGTGATTCAGAGGAAATTGAAACAAATACTAATAAATTGTTAGACTGTAATGTGCATAGTGACAGATAGGCTTTAATTTGTACAGTGACACCCAGACATTTTGTCTCTCCTGTGGCAGTATCTAAGGTGAACAGGTCGATATTCTGAAAAGCTCCTACTTTTTAATTCCAATGGTAGTTTTCATAGTACTGTGGATAAATTCTATGTTGCTGCAGTGAAAATTCATCATCAAATACTGCCTCCCTGATCACTATGTATTTACGGGGATCTTTGATCGTAATCATAAATAAAATAATAAAAAATAAAGATTGAATAAGCATTGCAGGGCATGCTTTCAAGAAACAGGAAGAGATATACAGATTAAAATAGGAAATACGACAGATGCTCAGTTGGCATTTTAACCTGCTGGTGTAGCTTGGTCAAGATGCTATGGAGCTTGTCTGGGCTGTCAAATGATAATTGGGAAATAATTATTCAATCAACTAATGATTAAATTAATTGGTTCAAAAGTGTCAAACTGTGCATTTGGATCTGACAACTCTTTTGCTTAAGGTGCAATAAAGAAGCACAGGATAACCAACTATAAATTGCTCGTAAATCCGGTTTGTAGCCGATACAGGCTCTGGTGCTGTTGCATTTCTTAGAGCAATTGCCCACTAGACAAGGTTGCAGTATGCTGCCAACAAAATAACATCGTATAAACTATTCATCTGAAGCTTCTAGCAAGACTGTGTATAAACAAGATTCAACTGTCTCCTCCATTAGTATAACCCATCTCATTCTATATGCCTACTATGTCATCTAAAAGCTGTGATTCTTTTTTAATATAGCTATATCGAATTCTATCTGAGGTTCTGGTTTGAACCAATGTTAAAATTGTAAGATAGATTGCTACTGCTTTTGTCATATTTTTTTTAAAAAAAACTAAAATTGCCAGTGATTCTTTGTTCCTTATATCATGGGAATTTTGAGTATGGAAACACAATCTATCTCTAAATTACGTTAAAAGTATGTTAGAACAGCAGCATGCCAAATTTCAACTTTAAAAACATCTAGTTCAGGCAGGATCTTAGTGAATATCATTAGTGGATACTCCTGTGACCAATGACAGACTTTGTTCAGGTGGAAAGTTTTGATGCATGTTGTCTTTCACCCTTGCGAGTTAAGCAGTGTATTGCAGAAGAGACGGAGTAACGACTCGGACACCAGAGCTGGATTTAAACTTGGGTCATTTTTATTATAATAAATTTGCATAATTTATTAATTAAATTAGCATGGATTAGCATAAATTTGCATAAATCAACATACTCAACTATGACCCGGAAACAGTGGACCTGCAGGGTCAAACAAATACTTCCGGGGCGGAAATGACGTAAAAGGTCAACATTCCTGGGCAACTATGGGCGTAGTCGATGCTGGTCCAGGTGAGGGACCTCTCCCTCACCTGAGACCCTGCCATGCCCTCGCATGAGGGGGGTCCCGCCGGCTCACCCCTACCCTGGGACTTCAATAGCGGGACCCAAAGACAGGTTCCCCCCAAGTGCGCAGGTAGCACCCACCATGGGCTTGGAGAGAACCTGTCAATCATCCCCAAAGATGCCCAAGGGAGAACGCGCAGTTGCTGAAACCACCCAGATTTCCGCCCCTAACCTGCCTACCCAATGACCAGAGGTAAGCCAATTAACCTAATTAAACACAAACACCCCTTAACCGCACATCCATCTCCCCAGTGTGGAATGGGCGAAAAAACAGCCTGGCCTAATGGGCGAGGCTGCAAAAAATTCCCATTCGGCCCCCGAAGGCGACCCACTAGGCACACTGCAAAATAGGGAAGGGCGGGTGGGTGTCTGCTCTTAGCATCAGGTCCGGGCGAACAGGCTTTCTTCCCGGCCTGCTGTCCCTTAAATAGGGCCAGCAGGCCCCGCCCGGACCCGACGTCATGCCCGGCCACGTGGGAAGGGCATTCTCGGCCGAAATCTCGCCTCGCGAGATTTCGGCCGAAAACAAGATGGCGGCCGCCATCGGAAGGGTCCGAGTCTGCCCGGCCCTTCCGCAACAGCGCCGTGGGGCCGGTAAGTCAGCCGGCGATATTGCAGAAGAGACGGAGTAACGACTCGGACACCAGAGCTGGATTTAAACTTGGGTCATTTTTATTATAATAAATTTGCATAATTTATTAATTAAATTAGCATGGATTAGCATAAATTTGCATAAATCAACATACTCAACTATGACCCGGAAACAGTGGACCTGCAGGGTCAAACAAATACTTCCGGGGCGGAAATGACGTAAAAGGTCAACATTCCTGGGCAACTATGGGCGTAGTCGATGCTGGTCCAGGTGAGGGACCTCTCCCTCACCTGAGACCCTGCCATGCCCTCGCATGAGGGGGGTCCCGCCGGCTCACCCCTACCCTGGGACTTCAATAGCGGGACCCAAAGACAGGTTCCCCCCAAGTGCGCAGGTAGCACCCACCATGGGCTTGGAGAGAACCTGTCAATCATCCCCAAAGATGCCCAAGGGAGAACGCGCAGTTGCTGAAACCACCCAGATTTCCGCCCCTAACCTGCCACGGAGCGGGGGTCAGATCTCTATCTTGGCCCCCCGACTCCCCCCTCTATCCGCGCCAGCTCACGCAGAGACACTGCAGGTCCTGTAAGAAAGTGGTGTTCCTCAGTTCTGACAGAGGAAGACCGGCAGCCAGGTAAAGCCACAGCTGATCTATGGTGATGCGGGGATGGGCCACAACCACCCCGCCTAACTTTCTGACTACCGTACCCCAGGCCTTAACTCCCCGTCTAACCCGGTGAAGGGCCCTAAGGGAAATGGCGTCCCACCAAGCGATCCCCAAGAGGATCTCGACCACACCACTTGCGCGGAGGGCCGCACAGTGCGAAGCCACCGCAGGCTTCGCGAACCTGGCAGATCGAAAACGACCCCCAGGCCCACACAGGTCCTTGCCACCACAGGGCAAGACCCATCACCTGGGCGCCGCAATGGGATGCGGCCCTCCCAGTACCATCTGGGCGCAGCAATGGGATGCCGCCCTCCCAGCACCAACTGGGCGCAGCAATGGGATGCCGCCCTCCCAGCACACATCCAGGCGCAGCAATGGGATGCCGCCCCCGGCACTAACTGGGCGCAGCAATGGGATGCCGCCCTCCCAGCACCAACTGGGCGCAGCAATGGAATGCCGCCCTCCCAGCACACATCCAGGCGCAGCAACGGGATGCCGACCCCCGGCACCGACTGGGCGCAGCAATGGGATGCCGCCCTCCCAGTCCCAACTGGGCGCAGCAATGGGATGCCGCCCTCCCAGCACCAACTGGGCGCAGCAATGGGATGCCGCCCTCCCAGCACACCTCTGAGCGTAACGATGGGATGCCGCCCCTGGCCACCGACTGGGCGCAGCAATGGGATGCCGCCCTCCCAGCCCCACTGGGCGCAGCAATGGGATGCCGCCCCCCCCGACACCACCTGGGCGCAGCAATGGGATGCTGTCCTCTCAGGACAAACTGGGCACAGCAACGTGATGTCACCCTCCCAGCACCTCCTGGGCGCAGCAATGGGATGCCGCCCTCCCAGGACCACCTGGGCGCAGCAATGGGATGCCGCCCTCCCAGGACCACCTGGGCGCAGCAATGGGATGCCGCCCTCCCAGCAATAGCGGTGGAAACGCCCGTCCCACCGCACACCCCGTCTTCCCAGCCAGACAGCCAGGACCCAGCCGCCACGACGGCAGGGTCCCCACCCCGATGGTAACTTGTTGCTGAGTGGTCTCGGAGCGCTCTGACCCCAAGCAACACCGTCGGTCGCGTCCTGGCGGGGTTGAAGAGAAGGGGACCAAAGGAGGAACCTGGCCTAAGATCTTACCCGGACCCTCAACAGGCCGTTCGTACCCTAAAACAGGCCGTTGACCGCCGGCGGGCGACTTCCCGAATCCTCCGTATCGAGAGGCCGTTACCGCACTAGTGGCAGCGCCTCTCGAGAACGAGCGTTCCCGAATGGCGGGATCCATACGTGGCCTGGCCAAACCCTACATACTCGCACCCACCTACTGAAATAATGAGATGGAAGGCACCAAATTGACCCGGCGGCCCGCGATGCGGCCCCGGCCCAACTTTCCCGCACAGTCACACTGCGGAAGACGCCATAAAACCAATAACCCCGCCCCCGCCTTAAACAAGGCGAAGCCGGTCAACCTGGACCTAATAGTCCCAACCGAAAGGCCACGCTGCCTAAGCTGGACACCAATATGGCCAGGTACACAACTGGGGCAGGCCAGCTATAGGGGTAGCCTGTATACTGCCTGCCATCCCAAACAGTTCACCTGCCCGCTGCGAAGCCCCCCCCTGGGTGCCAGACACTCCCAAGAGTGCCGCAGCCCAGGAAGCCTCGCCTCTTTACTGCACAGTAGCCCCCCCGGCCCCTAGGTGGACAGGAAAAGCCGCTGGCGACATCCGTGCCCGCAGGGCCAGGGTCCGAAACCAGGACAACTGACCATGGGCCGAGGCGTCACAACCCCGTTATCTAACCCGGGGACATGCCTAGCTAAAAACAGTGTGGTCAGGGACAAGGACCTGTGCCCAAAAAATAATTGGCAGACAAGCCGCATGACCCTGTCCCTTTTGGAGGACAGGGCGTTCACAACACGGACAACCACTAGGCTGTCACACCAAAATGCACAGTCCTGCCCCCCAAACCGCTCACCCCAAAGCTCTAGAGCCACTATCAAGGGGGAGAGCTACCAAAAGGGTCAAATCCCTAACCGAAGGAGAGGCCCTCATTAGGAGGCCACGCAGACCAGCCCACTGGTCACCCAACACAACCCAAAGCGCGAGTACATGCCGTACCAGAGCACAACTGCAAATCAGCTTCCAAAAGAAGCTCTTGCTTCCCAAAAAGACAACCCATTAAAACGTTTTAAGAACTCCGCCAAACGCAGAGGTCAGCCCTGACCCCTGCACATAAGCGGGTGCGATAATGGGGCAAACAGAGCCCCGTCATCGCAGTACATAACCACCTAGAAAAAAAACCCTGCCCGGCACCACGACCCGGCGGGCAAAATGAAGTATCCCAGCTAGGTCCCGGAGCTGCCGAAGAGTGACCTTCCCGCAGCCCCAGAACCATACCAAGGTGATCCCTGATTTGTGCCAACTTGACCAGGGGCAAACTAGAAGATTGCACCTCTGAGTCCAATTCAATACCGAGGAAGGTAATCCCGGTGGCGGGGCCCACGGTCCCCGGAGAGGCTAAAGGCACCCCCAACGGAACGCAAAGGGCTTCGAAGACCCGCATTGGAGCAAAGCAGTGCTCTGCACGCGCAGTCCCCGCCATCAAGAAACCCTCAAGGTAGTGAACGCCGAGCCCGGGCCGCTGCGCCCCCCGAGCGCCCACTCCAAGAAGGTGCTCGAGCTCTCCCAAAAGAGAGCATGAGAGGGAGCCACCCGTGGGTAAAACCCCCGATCACTTAAAAACACCCATGAAATGGAAGCCCAACAGCGCGAAGCCGTCCGGGTGCATAGGGAAGAGCCGGGATGCTGACTTAATGTCGCATTTATCCATAAGGGCTCCATCCCCACACTGCATTACCATGGCCACGACCGCCTCCAAGGATGCGAAGCCGGCCAAACAAAGTTCGTCAGGAACGAACCTTCACTGACTCCCTTTTAAGAAAAAACGAGTGGTGAATCAACCTAGATTCATCACCCACCTATCAGAGGACCCCCCTGAATGGGGAGACCCCAAGATTCGTGAAGGGCGGCTCCGGGAAGGGCCCAAGGCCCCTCCCCATGGCCACCTCTTACGCTGTCCCGGACCGAACAAGCCGTTATGTCCCACAACCAACCGGAGGTTGTTGAACCGAAAGGCCTGCTCGAACCCCCCATGTAAGGGATCCCGAATCCCTTAGAGAAACCTAGCCAGAGAGCGGCTGCTCTCGAGCAGGGGTGGTCGTCCATCAACCAACCCCATTGTTGTTGTTGCAGTTGTTGTTATAATTAAATGGGCTGGGCCCAGTTTCCCCCCCCCCCCCCCCGTAGGTGGGGCTTGCCCTTTCAGGGCAGGGGTACATTGCAGCGGCATGGGAGCCCCGCCTTCCCGCACGCATGGCTATACATACAAAAAGGGGGGAAACAAGTCCCTCTGCCGCAAGCCCAGGACAATGCAGCGAAAGGGTCCCACCCTGTGGTGGCCCCCTTGCCCAATCTCCCTGGCCCCGACGGGTAAGCCGTCAAAAGGGGCGGAGGCCCTCTGGCCAGGGTTGGCGGTCAAACCCCCTGCCCCCAAAGCACCAGGCCCCGGCAAAAGCTGCCCCAGGGGCCTGTGCTCTCGCACTAGGAGCCAGGGGGGGGGGGGAAGGGGGCAAACCTGGTTAGGAGTCCCCCACCCCCCCGAAAAAACGCCATAGAATAGAATTTTCTTGGCCAAGTGTGATTGGACACACAAGGAATTTGTCTAGGTGCATATGCTCTCAAGGTACATAATGAAATATACATTTGTCAAGAATCATGTGGTACAACACTTAATGATTGTCATAGGGGCCAAATAAGCAATGAAGAAGCAATATTAATAAAAATCTTAGGATATATTCAGAGTAGTTCCTGTTTGCTGCTCTGATCTCCCTTGTTAATATTTTTCTGGCCTGATTAAGTGAAATAATAGCTGTAATGAAGTTTGTCCATGATTTACTGAAATAGTAAAGGCCTGGAACAAACTTCCCGCAGACCCAGTAGCTGAATCCACAGCAACAGCGTTCAAACATGCCTGGGACAAACATACAGCCATCCCAAGACAAAATACAGAAACAGGACAAGGGCAGACTAGAGGGACCAATAGGTCTTTTCCTGCCTATGTCCATGCTTGCCTACAAATATATGACATCGTTCCAACCATCATCAGTCTCATTAGGAGTATGAGTAATATGTGCCATGGTTCTTAATTTACACCTGAGGGAACTGGGGCCCCCAGGCCCCAAGAGGGCAGCAAAAGGCCTCTGCCCAAACAGGCAGCGCAGCAGCATGAAGCTGCCACCGAGGGCCCAACCGTCCTCCTTTTTTATTTTATGTTGTGTTTATGTTGTGCTTTATTTTTATTGTTTTTTGGGAGGCCACGAACCGGGAGGGGCCGCACACGCAAGCCCCCACCCTAGCCCCCCACGTCCCCAAGGGGGCTACCACAAGGATCCCCCCCCAAAATAGGGGGGGGCAACAGCCAAACGGCCTTCCCGCCGGACCCGAAGCCCCCAAAACCGTTCCCCGAGCCTCCGATGAGGCTCTCAAAATGGCGACCGCAACACGCGGCCGCCTGTTACGTGGGGTGGGGGTGGGGGCCTCACGCGGGACTCCTGCCGCAAGCCCGTTGCTGCCCAAGACTCCTTGAAAAATGTGCAGACCGGCAGCCTCGGACGGGCGAAGCGAGCGACGAGCAGTGCCCCAAGCCTCTAACGAGGCCCGAAATGACGGCCGCCTCACGCGGCCGCCGAAAGGCTCCAAGAGCAGACAGCCGAGTGTCTGCTCTTAGCATCAGGTCCGGGCGAACAGGCTTTCTTCCCGGCCTGCTGTCCCTTAAATAGGGCCAGCAGGCCCCGCCCGGACCCGACGTCATGCCCGGCCACGTGGGAAGGGCATTCTCGGCCGAAATCTCGCCTCGCGAGATTTCGGCCGAAAACAAGATGGCGGCCGCCATCGGAAGGGTCCGAGTCTGCCCGGCCCTTCCGCAACAGCGCCGTGGGGCCGGTAAGTCAGCCGGCGATATTATCTTCAATACTCTTACGGTTGAGAGAAGCCAGCTGTTTCTCCTTCTGCTTTCATTTTTATGTCAGCCATAACAATGAAGGGACACTTGTTCCACATATTGATTAGCACCTGGTTTATTTCTCTGGGACTGTTTGCATATTAAAAAGTTAGATTAAAAGATTAGGTTTCCGTGGCGATACTGCAGCACCTACATAGCAGAATGCCGTATTTCACTATGATAAACAACAAAAGGGTTAGAGACATATGCCAGAATTTGAAATCAGTGAGTTGTACAAATGCAGAGATTCTTGGCAGCCGATGTAAGAAATTACATGTAATCCTCGATTTACGACCAGCAACACTTAGTGATGGTTTGAAGTTACATTCAATCTGAAAAAGCGGATTTACAATCTGGATTCAAAGTTCCAATGGTTGGGCCTCCTAGCCGAAATTTGACCACCTAGAAACACTGCTGCATTTAGGCATTTTGTGGTTTCTGGTGGTCACATGATCATATTTTACTATGGATTTGATGACAAAAAAATGCCACTTTCAGTTTAATCAAAACTGCTCCCATAGTGTTGTGATTCCGTCTGAGGCCCCTCAGGGAACGGCTGATCCTCTGCCGGCTTCCTGCTCAGAGGGGGAGGATGAGGAACAGGAGGTTCAGGCAGACGGGGAGGAGGAATCTCAGGCTGAGGGAGAGGGAGGACAGCCAGAGTCCCCCGAGGGGGAGCTCTCCCCCAGCAAGCAGCCTGGATTCCTTAGATGAAAATGCACAAGCAATCATCGATCTCCAGCAGAGAAGAGCAACACAACGAAGGGGACAATTAGCCAGGTACTTTCAGCACTAAAGAGGCAACAGCTGGGTTTGGGTGTGGTGCTCTCCGGAAAGGCTGAAAAGGCAGACCCACCCTTCCTGGCTTGTGGAGTATTATCTTTGGGAGTCCTGGGACCTGGCTGTGATCTTTGGCGTCTTGGAATTCTGGTTTGTGACTTTGAATACTGAAACCTTGGGGGGGAAAGGTGTGGGTCTTATTCTCTACAGTGGTGGGTGTGCCAGCAAGAAGTCTGCTGTATTGTCTAGCTGTCAGGACTTTGCTGTGAAGTCTCATAGCCTGCCTGTTGGGAAGAACAGGTTTTTCTCTGTGTTTATTTTTCAAACTATAAAGTGCCTTTGTTTTTACCAGCGTGTCTGGATGTTTTTTCCAGTTGGTGTTGAAGTCTGGGGGCACCCAGACAGAACACATAGTGAATCATTGATTCACTTAAGGACTGCCCCAACCTCCAAAGTCATAAAGTTACAGATAGTGTTTTACTGTATCTTATTTGTTTTACTGTTGTTACAAAATATAACTATTGCGGGCAGGCTCCAATTCAATTACATTCTTGTAATCAATATCTGAATATAAGAAATTGTTCTCTTTTTTAGTTGGAATGAAAAAAAAAAACAACCCCTGGATCAATATCTGGCTGGGAAATTCTGGGAGTTGAAGTCCACAAATCTTAAAGTTTGAGAAATATGATTTGTTGTTCTGACCCGAATCATTTCAGACACTCCTTTGTCTAACCTACATAGAACAGACTACATCAAATTATATGAAGATCACAAAGATACATGGATTTCATTTAGAGAATATTCACATATTAACCATGTAGCGTTAGTAATTTAAAACTGCTATAACATGCTGAAGCATTAATAATTGGTATGTGTATGTGTATGATATGTGTTGTGCATGCTTTAGAAATGATTCAGCAGAGATCCTTTGGAATGTAAAGGAACAGAAATAAAGCTTTTTAAAAGGGCTTCAGGGTAAGCCTGAAAACTGTTGATTCTTTAGTGAGGCAGCTTATTACTGTAGGCACTTTTTAAAGAGGTTCATTAAAGCATCTATATCTTTTTGCAGGCTGACAGAAATTTGGTGGGAATCAAATAAGCTCTAGGCAAGATGGGCAGCAGACATATAAGTTAGCAATAACACTTAGAATTCTATACCGCTTCACAGAACTTTGAACCTTTTTAAAGCAATTTACAGAGTCAGCATATTGCCCCCAACAAACTTAAGCCTAATTTTACTGACCTCAGAAGGATGGACGTCAACCTTAAGAGTCAATATTGGGACATTTGTACTTTGAGATGTTTAATAAATGTATGATTGCATATGGAGACCACTCCCTTTGTCATTCTTGCTCCAGTCTGGTTCCATAGGAAAAAAAAGACCTTTGACTACCATTTGGGTGATGGGATAGGTTATTTTACTAAAAGATGTTGGCTAAAGTAAAGTCAGGCAAGAACTACAGTAAATTTTCCATGTGAAAAAGTTTACAAAAAGTCCCATCATTCCCAGCCCTTTCCCCATTCATCTTTAATGAAAGACAATGAAGAGCCGCGTAGGTGTTTTGAGAATGCTGAGATGTTTGAGGTAGTCCATTCAAATTTCATGGCCTTGAGAACTTGCACAAATTGGTTTGTGCTCTCCTAGTTTTCATCAAGCTGTCAGCTCCCTCCCTATTTTTCCCATTATATCTGCTTACGCATTTATTGCCCATTTGTTCTCCTGTCTCCTACTCTTTGATGGCAGGATATCAGCAAGGTACCAAGCCAAAGATGACAGACCTGACAGGTTTAGAAATACAAAATATAAATACTGTAAATAGACATTTTTTTAAAAAAATATTTTCCGTGTTCCTTGCCCTTTCTGTTTATGAAGTTAAATGGACCTCTGTCTGCACAGCAACTGCTATCACAGTCATTTAATTAAGTATATTAATTTTTGAAGTCAATGTATCTGATTGGAACTATTTCATTTGAATAGGATTGTTCCATAAACACAATCACAACAGCGGACATCCAGATAAAAAAGCTGTGAAGTCCATTTATACATTGAGATTTCGAAGAATAACCTTCCCTAATTTGGCAAATTCTAGATTATGAGCTGCTGAAATCCAAGCCAAATTGGCTCTCTCTATATATAACCTTTCTTCTGTTCAAAATAATTTCAGCTCTGGTCAGCCTTCTGCTCTGCTACCCTCAAGGTATGAAACTAAGAAACATCCATCTCATGTACTAAGAGACTATTTACTTTGTGGCATATTCACTTTTATATTTTGCTTCTAGAGGAATTTGACCTGACATCTCATTCCTCATTGTGATTCATTAAAATAATATTTATTTTGGCTTCAAGGCAAAATCAAATGAAGGCAAAGTAATTTAATAGCCCAAGCAATCCCAAAAATATATGTTACAAATGTGACTTAGAGGTTATATATACCAGTGTAACAATTCCTACAATATTGGAGTCATAGAGTATTGGAGTCATTCAGATTACCACTCCTCTTACTCTGCTACCACCTTTAGCTCCTGAATAAATCCAATAAATGCACATAAACAAGGCATTAGGATTACATTTAATTTACCAAGTGCTCTAGAACCACTTTTTAATCACTCTACCTCAATTACTTTGTACTGATGTTTGTAAGTTCTACTATGTTGACCTACTGCATTACGATCGGGGTGGGTTTTACTTACCTTCGCCACTGGTTTCGCATGGTGATGTTTTGCGTGTGCATTCCCACGTGCAACTCTGTTTCTACGCATGCTCAGTAGCTATAATCAGCCCAAAACACAGCTGAGGAGCTGTGGGGACTCCTCCCCCCCAAAAAAGATGACAGTGCCCACGGACAGGCACCGACTGAACCGGATCTGTGGCACCATCATGATGTCACCAGCAGGTCGATACTAGTTCAAGAGATCTAGTATCCCACTCCTGACTGCGATGCAACATTACGAAATCTTGGTCACTAATGTAACATTCAAACCCTGGATGAAAAAAAAGCTATTTTCAAAAGACCATTTCTTCCTAATAGTACTATAATTCACATCCATATCATGCAATAGGGGAGGCTATTCTCTTTATCCAGTTTCTCCAGAGATGCAGTTGGTGGGACCTTCAGGGTTAATTTCTTGATTTCCTCCTCTTCAGTTTTTATAAGGCACTGTGGTTTCTGTGCTGTCTATTGTAACTATAACATAATATTTTGGTCTCAGTTATGCTATCCTATGCATTATACCATATTTTTGGTGTATAAGACGCACCTTTTCCCTCCCTAAAACAGTCTGATAATTAGGATGCAGCTTATACTCTGAATTTTTTTCCCCAGCCCTAACTAGCTGCTAACGATCTTCCTAGCTCTTACCTTGCAGGTTCTTTCATTGCTTCTCTCTGTGAAGAATGTTTTCCAAGCCCTAAGTCTTGGCAGGGTTTTTTCCATTTCTCTAACTTGCTCTGAGTAAGTTTCTTTCCAGCCTTAACCAGGTTCTAACAATGTTCCCAGCTTCTACCAGCTTGTTACTCTCTGAGAAAAAGAATGTTTTCCAAACCCAGTCTTTGTAGGGTTGTTTTTTTATTGCTTTACTTGCTCCAGATATTTATTTCCAGCCCTAACCAGATGCTATTAATGTACCCAAGCTCTTTCATTGTTACTCTTTAAGAAGAATGTTTCCCAAGCCCTGTCTTTGCAGGGGGGGGGGGGTTTCTCATTGGCCTAATTTGCTACAAATGGTTCTTTCCAGCCCTGACCAGGTGCTAATTATGTTCTCAGCTCTTACCCACTTACAAGCTCTTTCTTTTTGTTACTCTTTAATTGTTACTCTCTGTGAGGAATGTTTTCCAAACCCTGTCTTGGTAGGGGTTTTTTTCTCCATTGCTTTTACTTGCTCCAGCCCTAACCAG